>NW_023270807.1:98527773-98688970 GCF_011800145.1 Mirounga leonina | reverse complement strand
CCTTCCTTCCTTTCTTCCTCTCTTTCTCTCTCTCTTTCTCTCTTTCTTTCTTTCATATCCTAAATGACGATCCCTGGCTGGCTCAGTTGGGAGAGCATGTGGCTCTTGATCTTGGGATGGTGAGTTTGAGCCCCACACTGGATGGAGAGATTACTTAAATAAATATTTTTTTAAAAAAACATCCTAATAGATATCTAGAAATATCTCATTGTGGTTTTTATTTGCATTTCTCTAATGACTAATGATGTTGAAGAACTTTTCATGTGTTCTGTGTTCAGTCTTTTGCCCATGTTAAAAACTGGGCTGTTTTCTTATTTTTTTTATTTTTAAAAGATTTTATTTATTTGAGAGAGAGAGAGAAGGAGCAGTGGGGAGGGGCAGAGGGGGAGAGAGAGAGAGAGAGAAGCAGACTCCCCGCTGAGCAGGAAGTCTGATGTAGGGTTCGATCCCAGGACCCAGAGATCATGACCTGAGCTGAAGGCAGACGCTCAACCCACTGAGCCACCCAGGCGCCCCTGTTTTCTTATTACTGAATTTTGAAATATCTGAATATATATTCTGGATACAAGTCTTTTATAAAATATGTGCTTTGCAAGTATTTTCTCCCAGTCTGTGGTTGTCTTTTCATTTTCTAGTGTTTTTCAAAGAGAATTTTTACTTTTGATTAAGTCCAACTTACTCATATTTTCTTTTGGGATCTTTTTTTTTTTTAACTGAAGGACTCTTGCCTAGCAAAGTCACAAAGTCTTTCTCCCACGTTTTCCTCCAGAAATTTTTCTAGTTCTAGATTTTACATTCAGGTCTATGATCTATTTTGAGTTAACCTCCATGTAATATATGATGTATGGCTCGGAGTTCATTTTTCGCTAATGGGTCTCCAATTATTACAGAACCACTTATCAGAAAGACAGAGCAGAAATTTGAACTGGGGTTTCTCTCATTCTAGAGGTCAAGGTCTGACCACGTACTTCCTTGCACTATGTTTATGTAAATTTTTAATCCTCTGCTGGATCCTAAACTCTGATGAACTTGTCTGCATCTCCCATAGCATGGCACCTTGAACATAGTATTTCCTCACTACATCCCCCTGGACTGAGTGTTTAAATGGAGGATGGAATAATAATCACTCCAAACTGCCCAATCCTTGTTCTCCCGTGTCCAGGAAAGAAACAGTGCCCTCATATATGGTGCCTGTGTGTCCAGAGCTCTGACCCGCCCAGTAGGCAGGCAAAGGTCACCTGTCCCATATTTACAGTGGCGCACCATACTAAAGCCCTTTAACGCAAGAGTAGAGGAACTGGTCTTTTCCCTTCAGCAACATGAGTCCCCATCTACCAATGGCATGAAGATAATCACGTTTCTTCTGACACTTCCAGCCTGATGTACAAGTTCTGGCCATTCTGAGGAGTGATCATTTGCCACTCTCTTCTGGCCAGGGGCCAAGGTCATTTTAGGAGCAATTTTAGGGCCAGAACTAGTGGGTGGATGGGGGTGGAGGCGGCAAATATGCCACCCTAGTATAACTGAGATTAACTGAGGCTTTGCTTCTGATCCTAGATTAAATAAGCTGGTGTGGGCAAGTCCTTAGCATGACCTTCGGCTCCAGTGATTTATAAGCAAAGGCTTTTCTGGAACTCACAGAGGGAAAGGCCAGCAGACCACTGTTTGACCCTTGCCACTGTCAAGGCGAGAAGATCTTACAAAGCCCACCTTAGGGGGTTTTGCATTTTTACCCCATCTCTTATTTTGGATTATAATAAGCTTCAGTTCTCATCCAATAGTCCATATTCACTCTTTTCCAAGTTGGCATGACAAGCACCCAACCATTTCTGATGGGGCCACAGAGAAGAGAATCTTATAGCCTGAAAAAGAAACCATTCCATTTTCTAGATATGATAAAATGGAGAACAAGAAAGAAAAGCAGAAAATATTTCAAAAAGCCACCAAGTTTAAAAAAATTTTTTTTAAAAAGATGCCAAGTTTCAGGGGTGCCTGGGTGGCTCAATCGGTTAAGTGGCTGCCTTCGGCTCAGGTCATGATCCCAGGGTCCTGGGATCGAGCCCCGCATCGGGCCTCCTGCTCCGTGGGAAGCCTGCTTCTCCCTCTCCCACTCCCCCCTGCTTGTGTTCCCTCTCTTGCTGTGTCTCTCTCTGTCAAATAAATAAATAAAATCTTTAAAAAAAATAAATAAAATAAAGATGCCAAGTTTCAGTTGGTGAAGTGCCTGCCTTTGGCTCAGGTCATGATCCCAGGATCCTGGGATCGAGTCCTACATTTGGCTCCCTGCAGCGGGGAGCCTGCTTCTCCCTCTGCCCACAACCCTCCCCCCCAAATAAATAAATAAAATCTTTTTTTTAAGATTTTATTTATTTATTTGAGAGAGAGAATGAGACAGAGAGAGAGAGCGCATGAGATGGGGAGGATCAGAGGGAGAAGCAGACTCCCTGCTGAGCAGGGAGCCCGATGCGGGACTCGATCCCGGGACTCCAGGATCATGACCTGAGCCGAAGGCAGTCGCCTAACCAACTGAGCCGCCCAGGCGCCCTAAATAAATAAAATCTTAAAAAAAAAAGCTGCCAAGTTGCTAGTGAACAACTGATAATAACACAAGAGAGGTTTTTCACCCAGGGCCTATAACAGAGTTAAGTTCTCAGAAATGCCATATTGTTAGCCATTATTATACATTTTTACTTTTTTACAAATTTTTTATTGTGGTAAAACGCCATTATTATATTTTGTACGAGGCGCAATACACATACATGCACTCGTGTGCACGTGATGCATATGGACACACACGCTTGTGCACGCACATACACCTATGTGACAGTAGAGAGAGAGAAACAGAGATTAGGAACCCAGAGAAAAAGATAGATTTAGATACAAATAGAAAAGAAAGAGATAAACGACAGAATGCTGTGGTTCGTTGTACATCTTGCTTATCCCCATGCTAAACCTCTGAGCCTTCAGGCTGTGTCTTTTCCTTGTTTTCTATCCTCATTATTACACAGAAATTCTGGGATCATGGCTCCTCTTCAGTGCTCTGTACATCTTGAAGATTCAGAGCTGGGTTATTTCAGGGAAAATTAAATAAGATATACTTGGTGAATAAACATTAATAGAAAAGTCATCGATCCCTGAGCCAAGGGACCAATTGAACAAAATTCTACCAGCCAGGTGACTTCCTTTCCAGGAAGAAAGAGAGAGAGACAGAGAAAGAAAGCCAAGTTAAGTTGATTAAGAGGCTGAGCAAAATTTTAAGAACCTAATTCAGAAAGCAGTGGCCCATGAGCAGCATATGGGAGATAACAGGTCGTTCTGGTAGGGCTGGATTCTCAAGACAAATCAGACACCATCCTCTGAAGCCTGGGATCTGCACTGGGTGGAAAAGCAATAAATACAATAGGATGTATGAGGCACTGAGGCACTCATGGAACCTGATTCATAATTATCCTCTTCCAGGAGGATGCCATTATTTAATTGGTTTGGCAGCTCATTAATACTGTAAACTTTTTCAGGGCAGGACTCCCAGCTTCCTCTCCAGTTGCCTGGGGCATTCAAGGACAGCGAAGAGGTACTGTCAACCACGTAGGTTTAAAAATCGTGAAGCATAGTCATTTCGTCCCTACCTACTTGAGTACATTGCATCAGGTGAGTCCCTGGAGGTATTAAGTCCTGTAGCCAGGATAAAATTCTCCCACACTCTGGGTGCAACTAGTTTCAGAGACTCAGTGGGCTGACTGCTTGGGATGCCATTGAATGAACACAGAGCAGCCCCATGTGGCCTTCTTTCGGGACAGTAAAACAAGGCAGGGGCAGGGTAATCATAATTCAAAAGCCACTTTTAATGGTGATGCCCATCATTTAGGCACTGTAGAGAACCCAGGCTAAAGTATGTTCCTTGTCCTACTTTTGTATACTAACCCAGGGGTTCTTAAACTTTACCAGCTTCAGGAACTTCTGGAAGGCTCCCAGAGTATCTGAGTCAGCTGGTCTGGGCTGGGCCCAGGAATTTGCATTTCTAACAAGTTCCCAGGTAGTGTTTGGGAAACACAGTTTGAGAACTACACCATCAGCATTTGCTTAGATAACATTTCCTACTTCTTTTCCTTTGAACTCGACACAGAACCTTCAGAATTCAGAAACTACTGAATGATTCTATAGTTTAAGAAAACAGTCACAGTGAAACCAACAACATTTCACTTTCACAGAGGTCAGACTTTTGGCCACTTTAAGGATTTGGAACATTGTTGCAAACTCAGAAGCAAGATTAATAGGTCTGTAAATTGTTAAATTATGATTAAGAAAAAGTCAGGGTACTCTGTAGGGGGTCAAGAGCCCTTGAGGTCTGAGTGTAAATAAGCCAGTACACATGGAAAAGCTAAGATGCATCGATTGCAAGTTAATGACAAAAGAAATGTGAAGGCAGAAACATCAGGCTATATTATCTGTAGAAACAAATCATCTCTTTTGACCTGGTAGTGGCTTCTGAGATCATCATCACATTCCAAGTACAACACAGTAATTGGTTTTCAAAATTTTAAGGCTCCTCTTACCGCAACTCCACCCCACTCCTGCCCAAGTGTCAAATAAATATGAAAAGGCCAATAAAGAGTTTTTTTTTCTGCCTGTGGGAGTGTAAAAAGACTTGGCACACGATAATTATCAGCTGGAAGAAGTTTTGAGGGGGCTGGTGGATGATGTGTTCTAGAGCCTTGCTCTCAGAGGGACTGGAGGGAGGGGAAAGAAAATCCACCCCTGACTCAGCCCTCGGAGACCTACCTGTGTTTCCAGAGAGAGGAGGCTATGAACACAGAGGGAAAAGACTACTTTTGTAAACCAGATGAAGGGCTGTAGAGACTGGTGGGGAGGTACTGCTCTCCTACACTAGCAACATCAGAAACTCCCTGGAGAAAACTAGTAGAGGTTTGAAGTAACAGCTGCTTTTTGACAGGGCCCAAAGTTTTGGAAGCGGAGAATACCAGCAACAGAGGAATGGCCACCATGATGTTCCTTGACAATCCAGAAAAAGCTTCCTGGGACCCAGCTAGAGGTGGGAACCTTGGGGCTTAGAAGCCAGGGACCCCTGTGGGTCAGGGCTTGTGCTAGTTTGTCTCCATCCACCCCTCTAGATCCATCTCTGTCCCCTGGGAGGCTGACATCTACAGACAGTGGCCTGACTCCCTGGTTCTCTGGCTTCCTTTGGGTTGGGTCCATGGTGGAGGATAAGAGAGCAGAAGGAGAGAAGGAAGGTAGGGCACTCAAATCTGTCCCTACCTGTGCCTTCCTCCCGCCAGGGTTTTGGCAGTTGCTGTGTTCCTCCAAGCCTGGGGCTCAAGAGAGGTGACCCTATTTTCCCAGGGTCACGGTTCTTGATTTAACAACTGTTTTCTCCAATTTTCCTTCGGGCTTAGAGGTGGCAAAAACTTCCTGCTGTTGCTAATGTCTCCACCATCCTTTGTTCTTTAAGCCTGCCCACACCTCTGTGAAATAGTGCCCTCCTTCAGTTCCTGTCAAATCCTTTGAGTCAGCCTGCTGTGTACTGCCTGGACCCTGACCAAAGTACAGATCAAGGTCAAAGCTTTCCCTAATTGAGCACGAACTTTATTGAGCTCCAGATTTTAAACTCAGGAGCAAATGGAATCATCAGCTTTCCTCGGGAACCACGCAACAGTACATAATGAAGGTAAAGGACTTGAGGAAATAAGTCTTAGCTCAGGAATGTCAATGAGAAAACTACTCTAGAACAATTACCAAGATGATGTAAGCAGGGGTTAGATGGCTGACTACCTTTTGGAGAAATGTCCACTCAGAAACTGATCAGCATAGAACATAAAAGTTATTTAAAGAAAATTTTCTAGGAGTTGTGAATTTTTTTAAGCTTGGTCTTAAAAGAGTGATAATAAAATTATTGAAAATATTTGAGGGATTGTTTGAGTACTGTTGATTTAGGAAAGAATAGAATAAGATGCCATGCCTCCCTCTTTTTTTAAATAGCTTTTTTTGAGATAGAATTCACATAAAATACAATTCATCTATTTAAAGTGTACAATTAAATGTATTTGAGCACATTCATAGGGTTATAAAACTATCACCACAGCCTAATTTTAGAAATTGTTCATGCCCCTGTAAAGAAACCTTGTACCCATTAGTAGTCAATGCCCATTTCCTGCCCCCGTCCCTCACCTCAAGCCCCAAGCACCTCTAATCTACTTTATGTTTCTGTAAATATGCCCGCTGAGTATAGTTCATATAAATGGAATCATATAATGTGACATTTTGTGACTGACTTTCATTTAACAAAATGTTTTCCAGGGTCATCCCTTGGTACATGGAGCATGTAGCCATACTTCTTTTCTTTTTATTGCTAAATAAAATATTATTTATCCACTCATCAATTGAGGGACATTTGCATTGTTTCTACTTTTTGGCTACTATGAATAATGCTGCTAGAAACATTCCTGTACAAGCTTTTAGGTGGACATACTGTTTTCATTTCTCTCAGGTATATCCCTAGGAGTGCAACTGCTGGGTCATATAGGAATTCTGTTCAACTTGGAGTAACTGCCAAACAGTTCCCCTAAAGCATCTGTACCATCTTAAATTCTCACTGGCCATGAGCAAGGGTTCCAATTTTTCCACAGCCTCATCACTTAGATTTAGATTTATCTATTTATTTGTCAGAGAAAGAGCATAAGTAGGCGCAGTGGCAGGTAGAGGGAGAGGGACAAGCAGGCCCCCTACTGAGCAAGGAGCCCGATGCAGGACTCAATCTCAAGACCCCGGGATCATGACCTGAGCCGAAGGCAGACACTTAATCCACTGAGCCACTCAGGCATCCCTCTCTCTCTCTCTTTTAAAAGATTTTATTTTTTAAGTAATCTCTACACCCAACACGGGGCTCAAACTCACAACCTTGAGATCGAAAGTCATATGCTCTCCTGACAGAGCCAGCCAGCCAGGCACTGTCTCTTTGATTAGAGCTACCATATAGGGTATGAAGTAGTATCTCATTATGGTTTTAAATTGTATTTCCTTAATGAAAAATGATGTTGAGCATCTTGTTGTGAGTTATTTGGCCATTTAGATATCTTATTTGGAGAACTACTTATTCAAATCTTTTGCCTAGTTTTTAATTGGCTTGTCTTTTATTATTGAACTGCAACAGTTCCTAATCTATCCTGGATGTAAGTCCCTTATCAGATATATGTTTTGCAAATATTTTCTCCCATTTTGTGGCTTGTCTTTTCACTTTCCTGATGGTATTGCTTACACCACAAAAGTTTTGAATTTTGGTGTAGTCCAATTTATCTATCTTTTCTTTTGTCACTTATAATTTCGGTGTCATATCTGAGAAGCTATTTCCTAACCCAAGGTCACAAAGATTTATACCTACATTTTCTTCTAAGAGTTTTATAATTAGCATTTAGGATATGATCCATGTCAAGTTAATTTTTGTGTATGGTGTGAGGAAAAAGTCCAATTTTATCCTTTTGCATGTGGATATCCAGTTGTCCCAGCGCCGTGTATTGCAACATCTCTCCCTTCTCCCACTGAATTGTCCTGGGATCCTCACTGAAAACCAACTGCTGGATCCAATTTGCCAGAATTTTGCTGAGGATTTTTATATCTATATTCATATGAGATATGAATATTAGGTATGTGTCTATATTCATATAAAATACATGAATGTAAGGAACATTGGTTATAGGTTTCTTACAGTGTCTTTGGTTTTGATATCAGGGTCATACTAGCTTTATTGTATGAGTTTAGAATGAATTGAGAAGTGTTTTTCTTCTTCTGTTTTTTGGAAGAGTTTGGGAAGAATAGGTACTCATTCTTTGAATATTTTGTAGAATTCACCAGTAGATCCACCTGGCCTTGGGCTTTTCTTTGTGAAAAGTTTTAAAATCACTATTTTAATATCTTTACTTGTAACAGGACTATTCAGGTTTTCTATTTCTTCTTGAGTCCTTTTTAGTAGCTTGTATCTTTATAGGAATTTGTCATTTCATAGATAAATGAAATTTATTTCATCCCTTCTGATTGCTTTGGGTTTAGTTTGCTCTTTTTCTAGCTTCTTAAGGTAGGAGATTTTCTTGTGGATTTGAGATCTCTCCTCTTTTTTTTTTTTTTTCTAAGATTTTATTTATTTATTTGAGAGAGAGAGAGCACAAGCAGGGGGAGCAGTTCCCTCTCAGCAGGGAGCCCAAAGCAGGACTCAATCCCAGGATGGTGGGATCATCACCCGAGCTGAAGGCAGATGCTTAACTGACTGAGCCACCCAGGTGTCCCTCCTCTTTTTAAAATGTACACATTTATAGCTCTAAATTGCCTTCTAAGCACTGCTTTAGCTGCATCCCATTAGTTTTGGCATGCTGCAGTCTCTTCACCCAACATGGGGCTTGAACTTACGACCCTGAGAGCAAGAGTCACATGCTCCACCAACTGAGCCAGCCAGGCGCCCCTAGGTCAGTTGTGTTTAGATACAGGTGTTATTTAGATATAGAATGTTAGTTTATCTTAGATATAGAAATTGCAATTATCAGTAATACCACTCTTTTTCTTCCCTCAGGTAAAAGGTACAGGAAATTCTTCTTTACAAAGCTGTAGGTTTTTTGAAACTTTGGCCTTATTTCCTTGTTCTAACTAAAAGGAACAGAATATTTTAGTTCTGGGAGGCAAAGAGGGTTTTTGTTGTTGTTGTTGTTGTTTTTAAGCTTTTTTTGTTTTTAAGGAATCTCTACACTCAACACAGGGCACAAACTTACAAGCTCCACTGACTGAGCCAGCCAGGTGCCCCTGTTTTGTTTTGTATTGTTTTAACCAGACCCCTGAACCTCTGAAACTTGCTCTAGGACACCCAAAAATGTTGGGCTATTTGGTGAGGATGTTATAGAGAGGACTAAGCATCTCATGAATGCAGGAAGGTCAGACTAGTAACTATTAATGTCTTTACAACCTTGAGCTTGCAGAGATAGACAATAGAGGTGATGAAAATGAGTATTAGCATAAAATTATCTTGTGAATCTGATCGTACTAATGAAAAAGGGACACATTCATCAATTTATTTCTTGGAACGATATTAAAGTTTTTAGCCTTCCATATTCCGTTTACTAAATCACTTCTGACAGCATGTTATAGTAATGTAGTCATAGGAAAGAGTTAATTCATTTCGACCCCAAAGCAATTTACTACCTTTATAATATCAGATTGCTCTATAATACATTACTAAGCCCCCTGGAATTTGCTATAGTTTAAAACTCACATATCCTCATAAAACCATTCTCTAGAATGTAAGGTCCAAGAGGACAGAGAAATTCATTTACTTCCCTGATGCCCCCCAAACACGTCCAGCAGAGTCTAGCATAGAGTGAGTGCTCAATGGGTATTTGTTGAATGAACTCCTTCCTTTAACATGTAAACATTTATATACAAATTAGGTCAAATGCTCACAAAATCTTCTGTGTGCTTTATTTATGAATTACTTAACCATATTTCAATTCAAAAGAGAATATGACTATCTGCTGGTTCTCTGATAGCAAATATATAGACTGATTTAAAGTGGGAAATTACCAGGGCGCCTGACTGGCTCAGTTCAGAAGAGCATGTGACTCTTGCTCTCGGGGATATGAGTTCGAGCCCCATGTTCGGTGTAGAGATTTCTTAAATAAATATAACTCTAAAAAATAATAAAGTGGGAACTTGCCAAGTAAGAAATTAAGGTAAAATTAGTTTCAGTTCAGTAATTCATTATATTTTCTTTTAATGGATGTTATCTCCCTTACAACTTGTAAATTATAGCTACGTACTAGTTTTTCCTGAAGGTAGTGATGCTGTGTTACATTGATGTTTGTTTTTTTTTAAGTAGACCTCTCTCTCTTTTTTTTTTTAACAGATTTTATTTATTTATTTGACAGAGAGAGAGCGCGAGAGAGCAAAAGCAAGGGAAGTGGCAGAGGGAGAGGGAGAAGCAGACTCCCTGCTGAGCAGGGAGCCCAGTGATGTAGGGGTGCTCCAACCCAGGACCCTGGGATCACGACCTGACAATCCCAGGACCCTGAGACATGACCTGAGCCAAAGGCAGATGCTTAACCCACTGAGTCCCCCAGGTGCCCCTACACTGATGTTTCAGTAGGGTTACCAGATAAAATACGAATAAATTTCTTAGTATGTATATGTCTCAAATATTGCATGGGACATATGTACACTAAAAAAATTATTCATCGTCTATCTGAAATTCAAATTTAACTAGAAATCCTGTATTTTCTTTCTTTTAAATTTGACCACGCTATCTTCAAAGTAAGTACCACTGCTCTCTTCCTAAAGTGTGTCATAATCAAATACGGTTGCTTAATAGGTAAACCCATACCCGACTCTTCAAACACAATGTTTTTAGTCTGTGCTATTTATCATCATCATTCCTCAGGAAAATAAACAAAGTAAGGAAGAAAATGGCTTTTCCAGTGACAGCAGTGGAGTGACTCTCCCCAGGGCCACTCCTTTGTAGTTCTGTAAGGTCAGTGGCTCCTGGGGCCCAGAGGCCTGTCCTCTGTGCCGAATGAACCCTATTCACGTTACAGGCCCTTATCAGTGTATTCTTCCAGAAGTTTCTTCTCACTCGGGAAATGCAGTCCTGACCCTGTGGAAATGCTAGAAATTTTAAGAATGCAGCAACAAGGAAAATTCTCTTCTGCAAGACCCTTCTTCCCTCAGGTTAACCCTACCCAGAGGTAAAAGCCTCTACAGCTGCAGACCTTTGGCTCTTTGATCTTTGCCTTCACAAGGATGGAAATGTGTGCCTTCAATATTTTGCTAAATTCCCCAAATTCTTTAAGCAAGAGGCAAAGTCAGAGCCTCCATGCAATGACTCCTGTTCTCGACATGATTCTTTCCCCTGCTCTTACCCCCTTTCTCCAAACTGACCCCAAGTGGACACTGAACACTGTGTTAACTTTGGATAAACGGCGGGGCGGGGGTGGGGCGTGCTGTGGGTCCCAGAGTGCTACTTTTAGAACCTGACAGAGCAACATTCAAAGCTAATGGTCCTTAGGTCAGTTACTCAACAGCACTGAACTTCAGTCTTCCCATCAATCAAGGGGGGCTAGGAGTACCCCATGGAGTCCATGGGGTCCCATGAGATATTGGTGTAAAGTACCCAGAGATGTAAGTGCTAAGTAAATATTACTAATATTAATGTAAAAAATAGATATTTAAGAATATACAAATATTCATAGAAATTTGCTTTTGACCAAGTAGTCTCTCTTTTAAAAGTAGCAAGGATCTCCAACAGGTTTTCATGGGAACTCAGTAAAGGCTTAATCAAGTCAATACACAGAATAAGTGGTATTAGAATAATACAGAAATTTAAATTTCTTTTTTTTTTGAAAGAACTTTCAGTGGTTGGCTTCCCAACGCTTGCAGAAGGATGACAAACACGGCAGTGTTCTTGTGTCTGAGGCGCTAACACGGAGGACGGAACACAGCGTGTTAGGGTGTCGGAGGGTAGTGATTTCACAAAGAGGCGGGGGGGTGGGGTGGGAGAAAGCCAGGCCGGGAACAACTTTGTACTATTCTCCAGGCATTCTTCTTTAAGTAGGGGAAAGTGCACTTTGACTTGTCCCCACCTGTGTGCGGACCATTCGCTTAATTTGAATGCCCCACCGGCCGCTGAGAAGGGGCCTCTCTCTCTGCGGGATTGTTACCCAGTCGATCAGGGCTCAAAAAGAAGTCAAAAGACTTAGCAATATTGTTTGTTTCACTTTTTCTCCAATTCCCCCCTCTCTCCAAGGGAGAAGAAGCTGAGTTAAGGACAGAAATCAGCATCTGGAATCAGCTCACCCAAAGAATAATGGACCTATTCTGCTCAAAAAAAATGCCTTGATTGTTGATTTGTTTACTTCAGCTCCTTTTCTGAAGGAGAGTATCAGAATTTTGGGGACAAAGCAAAATTGGGAGCAAGGAGGGAGAGAAAGAAAGAGAGAGAGGAGGAAACGTGCTGCATGTGTGCAAACAGAGAGCTCTTTTCTCCGAAGGGTTCAAAATGCCCCAGTAATGAGCCTGCCCACCCAGTGGAGGCACCCAAACGAGGGTTACTTTTTCCCCAAAGCTACACTTATGCCACCTTCAGAGTGGCTAGCTGGGAATGCTGGTCCTCATTTACTTCATTATCCTGGGCCTTTCTTTGCTCATCTACAAAATGAAGACATTGGATAAGACACAGTCTCAGATTTTTCCAGACCTAAGAATGCTCTTTTTATGTTATTGGAACAGGGACAGTGGACTAGAAATTCCCCATAATCAAAGCAAAGTCAACACTGTGTGCGTGAAAATGTCTTCTTAATAAAAAGGACTTAACTAGGCATTCATGAGATTTTTCTTTGCCTATTTCAAAAGTAGGAACCAGACTCTATGGCTGTGCTAGTTGGTTTTAACCCCCATTCTTTGGGAAAGGTAAATGTCAATGTGTAGCACAGAGAGCTGAGGCTAGAAACCCCAATACCCTTCTGAGTCACGGAACCATTTTAGAAGAAACCTGGTGCTGTTTCCAGGTGCTTTTCCCACCCAATAAGATATAAGGGCAATTCAGGGGCGCCTGGGTGGCTCCGTCGTTAAGCGTCTGCCTTCGGCTCAGGTCGTGATCCCAGGGTCCTGGGATTGAGCCCCGCATCGGGCTCTCTGTTCGGCAGGGAGCCTGCTTCTCCCTCTCCCTCTGCCTGCTGCTCCCCCTGCTTGTGCTCTCTCTATCTCTCTGTCAAATAAATAAAATCTTTAAAAAAAGAGAGAGAGAACCTCTTTGACTTTAAAAAAAAAAAAAAAAAGATATAAGGGCAATTCAGGGGTGCCTGGGTGGCTCAGTCGGTTGTGTCTGCCTTTGGCTCAGGTCATGATCCCAGGATCCTAGGATCGAGTCCTGCTTCAGCCTCCCTGCTCAGCGGGGAGCCTGCTTCTCCCTCTCCTCTCTGTTAGTGCTCTCTCTCTCTCTGTCACTATCTCTCAAATAAATAAATAACTAATTAAAATCTTTAAAAAAAAACTATAAGGGCAATTCAAATTTTCAAGACAATTTCTTTGCTCTACCGTTTCTCCATTACCATTACCAGTAGGGACATGGGGTTTAAATAAGCAAGCCAAGGGTCACAGCTTACCACTGCTAGTTATCAGGTTATCATTTAAATGTGGTCGTTAGCAATTAATTCCATGCTTCATGCAAACTTTCTGTGTGCAAAAAAAAATAGTAATAGCAGTGATTGTAACTTAATCATCCTACATCCTGATGAGAAAGGACCAATATACTATCATCTCTATTTGGACCTCATCCCAGGGAGGAAGGACCTATCACCCATCTCTGCAAAGGGGTTCAATCATTCATCCAGTGTCTTAAGCTTCCCCCAGTAAGGGAAGGATCCAAGATTTGTACAATTCTGACCCTGAAGTTTGTGCTCTCAACCATTCCTGCATTCTGCCACTGAGCTCTGTTAGATCACCAACCCCATGACAGTTTCCTGGCTGTGTGGCCTCATTCATATTCTTGTCTGCCTTCTCACATGGCCAACACTTCTGCAAAGGAATTTGTGGTCGTGGAAATGAATGTCTCTGTGTGAAATCTGAGTGTATCTCTCCTCATATAAGTGAATGCCCAGCACCGCATGGGTATCTTTGTTTGACACGGCCAGGCTAGGTGTGGCAGACAAAGACAAGTCATGCTTTCCAGAGAAGAGACGCCCCTTGGCCTCCCCAGAGCCATTCCAAGGGCTCTATTATAAGTCAGAGGATTTTCCATGAAACATTCGGCCCTCCAAATTAGGCTAATGTCTATGTCTCAGGTTTCTCTTGCTCCCTGATGAATCTGGGTGGCTCAGTTGGTTAAGCGACTGCCTTCGGCTCAGGTCATGATCCTGGAGTCCCGGGATCGAGTCCCGCATCGGGCTCCCTGCTCGGCAGGGAGCCTGCTTCTCCCTCCGACCCTCCCCCCTCTCATGTGCTCTCTCTCATTCTCTCTCTCTCTCAAATAAATAAATAAAATCTTTAAAAAAAAAAATACTCCCTGAGTGTGTAAGAATAGCAAATATTTCCTAAGTTCTGATAAGGACTAGACCTTCCCTTTTCCTCCTCTCCAGATGAGTGGCATGGCCGTACTAAGGTCAAGACTAACAGCACAGCGGGCAGAGAATGGGGAGCATAGTGTTCTGTGACCTGTCAGGAGGCTCTGGCTGATGGCTTCCTCGCTGTGCCTTTTAGGCAGGCTAAGGGCGCTGGCATGCAGATTTCAGGAAGTTTAGATACTAGCATCAGTGGCATAAATGAGATTTTTCAAATTCTCCCCCTCTCCTCCCCCTCCTGGGCAAGCTGGCTCTCTGGCTCCAGCGTCTGCCTGGGGGACAGCAGCTGTGGAGAAGGGTCGGGGTGCCGGGTGCAGGGGAAAGCACCTGCTCACAGTGCTGCCCAGTGTCCACGCCAAGCGAGTGGAGTCCCAAGACTTCTCTAAAACCCTTGCAAGACAATCACTGCACTTCCATTCTGAAGGGAAGAAAAACAGACTGTTCTAGTCCTCTTCCTCAAACTGGGCATTTAGCCGACAGAACTGTAAACCAACTGGGCAGAGGTCACAGGCTGCAGATTTCTTGCTACACGCAAGGAGCTACAGCAAAGGGGAAAAGGGCAACTTCTCTTCTCGCCACTATTAGTCTGGGGGCGATTTGGTTCCGAGCACACCTGAAGGGTTATCACCAGCATCACTGACCACCTGTAGGGCTCGGGTCAGCTAGGGTTTGCAAGGTGCTCTGTGGCCACTCTGTTAGGACCTATATCTGGGGTTTTTAGCTTCTAGGTTCTTACAAATCGCGGTAGATCTAATCTACCTCGCTGGGCTGCTGTTGGTTTACGCAGACCTTTTACAGCCTGGCATAGAGTGTTGCTCCGCCCTGAGGCTAATTTGCTGGAGAAAGGAGCCAAAACTCGGCTCTGGCTCTCGCGCCATCCTGAGTGACTGAGGCCCGTGAAACTCAGCGTCCATCACAGCCCTCTCCCGGGTGCAGAGACATCTAGAGGCTACTTTTAAGCTGTAGAGCCCACCTGCCAATGCACTCAGGGGAGACGGAAGGCTGAGTGTTCCCGACGTCTGTAGTAATACCCATGCACCAAAGAAAATCCCATTTTGCGGAAGGCTCCTTGGCCATATTCTAGGATGAAGCAGGGTCGGGGCGTGCGTGTCACCCTCTGCTCGTGGCGGGGGAGACAGGAGAGCTCAGAACTCAGGGCAGAGTGTAGTTTAAACTTAAAAAAAAAAAAAGAATTAGATAATCATTCAAATTGGATGGTTTAGTTACATAGCTCCCTGAGGCAGGAAATAAGACTAAACTGTTTCTTCCAGCTGCATGAGTCTATGAAAAGATCATCAGAGAAGAGCTCTATCTACCTTCTAATCTCAAGTAACACTTAAAAACACTTCATTAAGTACATTTTACAAAGGTAGTTCCTTCCTGCTCCATATTCAGTGCTTTTTTTTTTTTTTCTTCTTTGCCTGATTTTGTTACCAGCGTTTCAGACGCTGGTTGGTCTTTTTCAGGAGGAACCTAAAATAACAAAATTCCTTTCAATACTAGCATTTATTTTTCTTGGTTCTAAACTTTCTTCTCCTCCATAGATTTTTCAGTTCTTTTCCTTTTACCTTATCCCCAACAGCCCCCTGGGAAACCATCAGACAAGGATAACAATTACAATAAATAGCTTATGCCCCAAGCTGTGGCTTTCTTATTCTTAGCCTTTATTTTTGGCTTTCATTTGATTTTAAAGAGCATTTCAATACTTACTAGACACATATTGCCTCTCCCTCCATTTCTCTTGTTTGTTTGTTTGTTTGTTTGTTTGTTTTCCCCTCAAGAGTCTGCTTTGCTTAGCATTCTTGGAGAAAGCTTAGCCTACCTCATCAGAGGGGGTGAATGGTTCTTATGATTCAGAGGCACTGAAGACGACAGATGTGAGCAAGGAACTTCCGTTACTCATATCAGGTTGAACCCCATGGAATCGCCTATTGGACCATCTTTGACCTATACAAATAAATTCATATGGTTTAAAATAATATGTAGGGGTTTGAGGCTCATATTCATACAGTGAACCATAATTCTCCTGTAAGCACTATTCAGGTAGAAAGAATAAGACGATCTTCCCCCTTTGATAGGCTACCTTCGGGCGAACACCACATTTTTCTAAAGATGCTAATAGCTAGGACAGTTCTGCATCTACTTCTGTAACCCTCACTTCAGTTCCATGAGGTGGGAATTATGACTCCCATTTCACATATTGGAACAGTGAGGCTCAGAGAGGCCAAGTGAAGGCAGGCCTGCCTCATTCAACGCTCTTACACTTTTCACCTCTACTATCCAGCCTCCTGTTTGCACTAACCTCTTGCACTTTTTAAAGCTCTTCCTAGGCCACCTGGGGGGCTCAGTCAGTTAAGGGGTTAAGTGTCTGCCTTCGGCTCAGGTCACGATCCCAGGATCCTGGGATCGAGTCCCTGCTTGTGTGTTCTCTCTCTCTCTGTCAAATAAATAAACAAAATCTTAAAAAAAAAAAAGCTCTTCCTAATATTCCTTTTCACCTGACTTTGCCTCAAATAAGCATAGGCAAATGATCCACCATCTGATCCTCACTGGACCCAAATTGCTCAAGATATGCCCGTGATGCCTCCCTGCTGATAAGGAAACTATAGGAAGTGCTATTTATCTATCAAATGATGGTCCCTCATTTCCTCAAGTAGAAATGCTTCAACATTATAAATTTTTTTAAAGTTGTAGACAGTTGACCCAATTTGTATGGGTTATAAACAAACTGGGAAGCCAGAGCACAAATGTATCTTGCTCATAGATACCATCAAATAAAATCTTTTTTTTTTTAAAGATTTTATTTATTTATTTGACAGAGAGACACACAGCTAGAGAGGGAACACAAGCAGGGGGAGTGGGAGAGGGAGAAGCAGGCTTCCCGCTGAGCAGGGAGCCCGATGCGGGGCTCGATCCCAGGACCCTGGGAGCCGAAGGCAGACGCTTAACGACTGAGCCACCCAGGTGCCCCCATCAAATAAAATCTAAGAAATTAAATTAACCTGACACATACTTAACGAAGTACATAATCATTATGTTTCACGGTAATTAAGGAATAAACGGGATGCATTCCGTGTAGGTGACTGTAATTGGCTTGACGGTACACAGTCAAGCCAAAGTTTTAGGTTCTCTCTTATCGCACTTAGTTTTGTCAGATTTAGACAAGGTGTCAGCGTGGACAGTGTCCCCGATGCCATGTGTCATTGTCATCACCATCATCACGTGCATGGGCCAGCACAGGTGTGGCTCTTGCACGCCTTCCTTCAATGTTTAGGGTCTCCTTGTCCCCTCCTCCTCTCAACCCTAGGCTGGGGTAGCTGCCTCTTGGGTTGTGGTCATGCTCCTTGAACCTCTCAGCTTGCTGGGCTTCTCTCACACTCGTGCTCAGAAGGGCTCCTTCAGCAGCTGCTAAGGCGGTGATTTTCTTTCTTTCTTTTTTTTTTTTAAAGATTTTATTTATTTATTTGAGAGAGAGAATGAGAGAGAGCACATGAGAGGGGGGAGGGTCAGAGGGAGAAGCAGACTCCCCGCTGAGCAGGGAGCCCAATGCGGGACTCGATCCCGGGACTCCAGGATCATGACCCGAGCCGAAGGCAGTCGCTTAACCGACTGAGCCACCCAGGCGCCCCGTTTTTTTTTTTTTAAGATTTATTTATTTATTTATTAGAGAGAGAGAGCATGAGAGTGGGGAGGGTCAGAGGGAGAAGCAAGCTCCCCGCCGAGCAGGGAGCCCGATGCGGGACTCGATCCCGGGACTCCAGGATCATGACCTGAGCCGAAGGCAGTCGCCCAACGGACTGAGCCACCCAGGCGCCCCAGGCGGTGATATTCTTTCCCCTTGGATGTCCTGGATGCCGAAGGCTTAAAGCCACTCATCCCTGGGCTCCCTCTGATGTTGTGGATGGGAGAGGTACTGGGGTTAGCGTGAGAGACCACGAAACAGAGCTGCGGGAAGGGGAAGGCAAGGCTTACGTCGGGGCTGCTGGCTGCGTGTGGGATCTCTGTGTTGCAAGTGGCCCTATCTCATTGGTTTCAACCAAGGGGAATTTATTGGGCCCCATAACTGAAATATCGAGAGCAGATCCAGGTGGTTGGGGATGTCCTTGGGGATCCGTGTCTCTCCTTACCTAAGCTCTGCTTTCCTCTGTGCTGCTTGTCTCATAGGCAGGCAGTCTGCATGGTGGGAAATGGCCATCAGTAGCGCCAGGCTTCAATCAACCATCTCAGAAACTAGAGAGGAAAGTACCTCTTCTTCAGGAGTTCTAGCAAAATTCCCGAGATCAGCTCTGATTTGCCAGGCCCTTCCCTGAACCAAGCAATGTGATGATCTGATGGATGGCCAGGCCTCCATCCCGGAGACATCTTAGAGCTGGAGATGCATTTAGTTCCATTTGACCACATAGACTGATAATGGGCAATAGTGAGCAGCAAAGGACAATTGGATGCTGTTACCAGAAAAGGGAGAATAGAGCGGGGCAGTGGAAATTACAGATGTCTGCTCGAGCTGATGAAAAAGAGGGCAGTAGGCACCAGCAAAATGGCCTCAGAGTCCCCATATCTGGCGATTTGGCTCAGAGAACAGGGAGGGTTAGGATTAGGGTAGACAGAAGAGATGGCAGTGGATCTGATCTCAGTGACCCATTCTACCTACTGAGTGGATCTTTCAAGACTTAAACTGAGCAGTTTTACTTTGCTACCCCTTAAAACATCTCCCTCCACTGCATGCTGTTATTTGAAATTTCTTTAACCATGGACAACCCTTTCCTCTAGAAATGGGGAAGATGGATTGAGGTACCCGTGCCCTGGGAAAGGCGGTATGGAGTTACATATGTGCTGCAACCACAGCAGAAATGAAAGTATCACAGCATGTCCCACTCGGATAAGGAAAGACAACAAAAAGGAAGCAGGGAAAGAGGATGGCATTCACAGACGCATGAAAGAAGAAATCTAGGTGATTAAGGACAGAAGATAGTTACCACTGACTTCCCAAATTTGTCAACGTCAATCCAGTTGTAGGACACAGAGTGGCCACAAAACTCACGTGAGTGGAAATGCTATTACATAGCACGTGTTTGCTATTGACCCTTTCACTTTGAAAGCTTCTCAGTTTATTGAATAGGAACTGAACTTTCCGTATTTGTTCTGGATTGAGAAATCTCAGTAGCCTGGACAATCTTGGTCCAGTTAGGCCATAATTCAAGCCCGCGACAGGAATGTGAGATAAAATGTGCCACGGGAGAAATTCACTGGCTCTCAGCCGTATTAAGAGCCTTGGCATTTCTTAATAAAGTTAAACTTTTTTTTTTTCTTTTCTGATGTAATCTGCATTTTGCTAAATAGGACTTACACTATCTTAAACCTTATTCCAGAAAAACAAATAGTCCAAGCTTTGATTACCCTTTAAGGTCCTGAAATTGCAGGAATTCAAGTTTATTCAATATTTAAAAGACATTGAAAAATGGTACATCGTGCTCCCTCAGTGTGGTATCACTTTAATTGCACTTTCTGTGAATGAAAGAGTGTTTAGGGGAGCTGATCCTCCTGATGACTTGGCTCCAGGCTTGACCATGTGGGTCAGAACACTTTACGATATTCCGGTGGTCTCCCAATGGGAGCCAGTAACATGACATCAGGAGAGCCAAGCAAGTGACATCAGGCTCACAAGTGTTTCTATGATATTCACTCTCTGACATGAAAAATACATGAAAAGACATGAACATGGATCAAACAATACTTGAAAAACATCCATAAAGAGAATCAGCACCACAAAAAAAGTTAATTCCCCTGTACTTGTATAAGAAGAAGTGATATTATTACGGTCATTTCTGGTCCATTTGGCTCTGACACGACATGTTGAATGACAGGAAAACAGCTGGGATGGTGGGGGGGATAGGATCACGAAAAGAAAAAGGCGGTCTGGAAGATCAGATGCCTTATCCCCTTTCATAAAACATATTGAAATCTGTAGCAACAACTTTTTAGTTTCCTCCTAGTTCTTAGCTGGGAGAGAGAAGGGAAGTTCGTACCATCGATCTGGAAATCAGAGACTTAGAAGCTCAGGGTGTTGGTTGTAATCACGGATCAAAATTGAACATCTTGGGCACCTGGGTGGCTCAGTCAGCCAAGCGTCTGCCTTAGGCTCAGGTCATGATCCCAGGGTGGGATCAAGCCCCGCATCGGGCTCCCTGCCCTCAGGGAGCCTGCTCTTCCCTCTCCTCCCCACTCGTGCTCTCTCTCGCTCGCTCTCTCTCTCTCAAATAAATAAAATCTTTAAAAAAATTGTCTTAGCTATTTTTATATATAGCAATTCCTAGTTCAAGGAGCTAACAGCACTTTATTTGATTAACGCATAGTGAAATTTCTTATGAAAATGTAACAGATTTCAAATCCAGTTGAAATTTTTCCTATTAGGTATTACAAAATACTGACAAAATTCTAATGTGCAGCCTTGTGTATCCAATGCGCCCCTGCTCAGCGGGGAGTCCGCTTCTCCCTCTGCCTCGGCCCCTCCCGCCGCTCATGCTCACTCCCTCTTTCTGTCTCTCAGAACTTAATATAGTTTTAGAATGTGGACTTTCCTTACAGAATTTATGGCTTTTATTTTCATTCACAGGCAGGACAAATCAAATCACTCTCTGGTGATGTATTAAGCCAAGTAGCATCTCCAACCCCCACTCGCCAACATATAATCCTCATTGCACTTATTTTTAGGTTCCTTCTTTTCAGATAGCCTTATCAGTAACAATTATCTCTGATAACTGTTAACAACAAGTCTCTGAAGCTAATCAGGCTTAAAAAGAAACATATGCATAAAAGCCTTCTCTTTAAACTTGTTCTGGACAATGGCCAAGGTTACCATTGGCTACTGTGAAGAGCCCAGAATGCCCCGACCCAAATCTGCCAGACAGGTCTGGAGACTCTTGTGGGGCCAGCCCCCCTCCCCCTGCCACATCTAACCACTTCACTGCCTTTCACCCACAAGTCAACAGGAGAGGAAAACAGCGACAAAGAGGAGGCTAGAGGCTCTAGGCTGGAAACTGAGGCATTTGAAATCAGGTAGGATCGGGTAGGATCCTGCCTTTACACCTGAATGCGCCAATGGCCGCGTCTACACAAGCTTCGCCAGACTTCCCCAACCCCGAGTCAACACGAGCAGCTTCCTCCCTCTTCTTCTCTTGCCTACTAGGAACTCAAAGTGTAAAACGCTTCTCAGATTATGGAGCATGTCAGGTGACCTGGAGTGGGAATTAACCCAAACAATCCCTTGAAACTGACCTCGTGTTTTGGATTTTTGCAGAGTAAAATGGAAAAATTGTGCACCAGGTGAAATCCAGCCGGCCGCAGTTAACTGCCTCCCCGCGAACCTAAAGGCTGGGAGGTGAACTCTCCCTGGCCCGGCTTGCTTTGGTAGCCAGGGCTTTGATGTCAATGATTTGGTCAACAAGCTGTGTTCTCCTGTAGAAGGGGATTTATTCCTGAAGTTGGGGAAAGGTGAGGGGGGAATGCGTGGGTGGTAGATCAGAAACAAAGCGCTGGGAGGATTTTTCTAAGCTGGGAGATTACTCCTGCTTTAGGTAAAGATGAATTATCTTGTTCATTCCCCTCCTTCAGGTTGTTGTCAGGTTTTCGAGTGTATTGAGTTTTGAAGAGTTGATCTTCCAGACATCTGTGCGCTGCTTCTGTCTAAGCCCATAGCCGAGGAGACAGCTTTGTGTTTCTGCGGGTGACAGGACTGTGACTCCCGTGATCCTCTCCTCGAGGGGACAGCCATGAGGGCTCATCGGCGAATCCCAGGACTTGCTCGGCCACTGACTCTGCTTTCTCTACGTGAGTGAAAAGGACACGTGACACACACTCGGTCTGCAGAGATCGAGTTCTAATTAAATCCAGGAAAACTGCCAGCTGGAGGAGCCCACAGGTTCGGAGCTGGGTATTTGTTTTTGCAAAATTCCCCAGCTATAGTGTGTGTGTTGCTGCCGCAGAAGCGACCGGTTAGGTGATGGTGGGGTATTTGTTCTGTCTACAGTATATTTTGCTCGGCGAAAACGAAAGCCCACCAGGAAAGTGAACTTGCTTTGAATACAGATGTAAGCATTTTCTCACAAAACCGAAGCCCTGCTTTTTCCAGACAGGGCTAAAGGTTGGTTTGATATGGTGCCAACAAACAAGAAACCATAACTAAGTAGCTAAGAATAGGTAAACACAAAGGGCTTGGGAGAAGGGAGCTGTCTGGTGGGGCGCCAGTGTGAAGCCAGACTGAACAGCTTCATCAAAGGGAATGTGTTAAATGCTCATTAACTGAATTTACAAATGATCCCCAACTGGGAGGTGTTGCAAACAACAGAGGCACACGCGCACGCACACACACACAGACACACGGACACACACACACACTAATTACATACACTCACTCCGAACAGGAAATGAAATAGCAGCTTGGAAAACAGAAGATAAAATAATTTTAAAGACAGGCATTTAAAGAAAACATGAACATAGATTGAATCTGGAATTATGCAACAACCTGAGACCAGCAAGTCGCTGTCTCTGACGAATGTCACAGGGACACTGCAGATGGCAGGAGGGGAGTCTGTGCCCATGGTGGCAGGGGGAATGCGCAGCCTCAAAGAATCCTGGAGAAGATCTGAGATGCTCAGAAGGAGAGGCAGCGGGGGGTCACTGGACACCAACAGAAACAGAGTCGTGATTGAAGAACACTTGAGAGTAATACGCTGCCACGTTCTTAATGTCTGTTCCTAGAACACCCCTAATTTACACGAGTCATTGACCCAGACCACGCTGTGGAAGGATCACACTGGACCGTGTTGGCACACCACAGTCACCCCGCTGATTATCAAGAGGCCATTAGGAGCAGACCCCTTAAGGTATTCTGGTTGTTGTACAGATGTCTTGAGGAAAAAGGAGTACATTCTAGATCTTGAGCTCCATCATGATGGCCTTGGAGACCCAGGGCAAGTACAGCATCTGGACTCATGTCCCATCACTGAATGTGGCCGTCTAGGCTTCCCCTACATATAGGCTCTTGGTATAGCATGCTGCTGGCAGAGCACATGGAGAAAAGGCAGAGGGGGAGAGGAGACTGGGTGATGGGCCACCTGGGTCGTAATTCTGCCTCTGCTGCTAAATGTTTGTGTGACCGTGGGCTCGTCCTGGACCTCTCTGGGTTTCAGTTCCCTAGTAAGATCAGAATTCCTTCCTGGAGGATCCCATGAATCAGCTTCAGGGAAGCCCTAAATCCCTTGATGTTTGTCACCATTTGTTATGAA
The DNA here is from genome assembly GCF_011800145.1 of Mirounga leonina. NCBI lineage: Eukaryota > Metazoa > Chordata > Mammalia > Carnivora > Phocidae > Mirounga > Mirounga leonina. The sequence goes on along the minus strand of NW_023270807.1, from coordinate 98,665,587 downwards.
TGTGCATATGTGCACTTTTTAGAGGAAGGACACCTCCTTTGAGAAAGAATCATATTTTTAGAGATGGTCCTCATACAAAAAAGTGAACAACTACTGACTATTGCTAGATTACTGGTAAGGTTCGTTCTCAAACTAAACTTTAATCCCTCATCCATTTAATCCCTTAAATCTCTAACCCATGTAAGCAACCAGAGGTGCTCGTCCTAGAGAAAGAGTCTGAGGACCTGTTCATCATAAGTCACCGAACCTATAATCCAGACATCTGGTCACCTTGATTGGATGTGTTCAGACTGAAAATGGAGGCTCTGTGTGCAGTTGATTAGAACACAGGAAAGGTAAGTCCAGGGTTGCCAGTATGATACATGCCTAGACCATTTCACTTTTCACTTGGAAAGTCAACAAAGTAGGGAGAAACTTCTACCAGAATTACCTGTATGAAACCCTACTCTGAAATCTTGGAACCCAAGAAGAATTGTGGAAAAGAGAAAAATACATGGCCTTTCACTGTTTTTTGAAAAACATCAACTGTAATGTCAATATCACACCCTCAGCAAAGGCTTGTAAAGGGTTTACTGGCTATCACTCTGGAAAATAGCTTTCCTTGGGCCCCCAAGCCTTTTCCAGGGCCACAATGTAAAGTAATTTTATATACCCCGTAATGTGCTAGGTGCTTATCTCCTTTAAGCCATGCTACAACTGTAGCAGGTGGATAATATTAGCTTCACCCTCGTTTTCCAGATGAAGACACGGGACTTTAGAAATGGTGAGGCAACTTTTCTAAGGCCACAGATGGGGAGTACTGGAAGGTGGATTTGAGGGCCGGCAGCCCTTCTTAAGGCCTTGCTACGTGGCTCAGCATTTGTGTCTGATTCCTATGAATGGGGACTGGAGGTGGGAAGGAGATAGCGTCATATGTTCAGTGTGAGTGAATGTCCTTTCTCACATGGACATCCATAAATACAATATGGATTGGATACAAAGCTGCTTAAATTTTATCTCCTAACGATTTCCACAGAAAATGCACTCCAGGATAAAATGGTTCAAGGCAAAACAAATCTCTCTCTCTCCCCCTCTCCCTCTATCACTCCCCCTCTCCCTCTATCTCTCTCCCCCCTCTATCTCTATCCCTCCTCCCACCCCTCCCCTCACTTATTTTCTCTTACTCTCTAACAGAAAGATCCCATATCCTTGCAGTTCTGCTCCCTAAAAAAATCTATAAGAAAACAGATTCAGAATAATGGCCACCTTTGGGGATGAGGAGGGGATGTGAGAGGGGAGAGATACTGAGTGGCTTTAGCTGTGTAAGTAATACACGCTCTTAAGCTGGACCATGGGCATGTGCTTGTTGGTTTATACATTTTTCTCAAAAAAATCTGAATATCATTAAATCATAAACAAATTTTTTCACTGTCTGTCTAAAAAAAAAGATTTACTTGGCCTTAAAAAAGTTCATACTGGTTGACTGAACAGGTCCATTTCTGGGAATCTGTTCTGAGGAAATAATCTGAAATGAGCACAAAGATGTATATGCCAAAAGTCCATCACAACATGATTTCTAATTAGAAAATCTTGAAATAATTTAACGAGCCTAACATAGAATGATTGGACAAATCAGACTACATTTGTGAGCTGGAATATTACACAGACTTAAAAAAAAAAGATGCTTCCAGAGAGTTTTTATTGGTATGAGGAAATGCATTTGATGAAGTTGTAAGTGGAAAAGCAGGATATGAAATTATACATAAAGTAAAATTTCAAAGCTCTGGAAATGACTTAAAAAAAAAAAAAGACTGAAAGAAAACAAGGCACATCGTGAGTGCCTCTGGGTTGTGTACCTTTTGTACTGGTTTCCAAGTTTTAATTTCATACAATCGAGCATGTATTACTTTTATATAATAGAAAAAATAATTTAAAAATGGTTCTTGTCATCAAAAATATTCTGGTAGATTCCTGCATCTGCAGTTGGGAAGGCTTGTGCTGAGGTAGATCACACGCTGCTGCTGACAGACCGTAGCTAACTCGCAGGGCTATGGGCAGGCACTTCGGAGGCCACGGTCTGTCCTCGCCCCCACCGCTGATGGCACTTTACAAAAATATAGGTAACAGTTCCTCCTCCAGACAATTCAGTGTTTCCTGTGGTGCCTCACCTCTTCCAAGACTAGAGAGAGATGAGGAGAGACCACTCTGAGCCCCGGGCTTCTGACCAAGCAGGGAAGAACTGTGAACATGTGAGGTGGTATCACTCACAGACACACACGCTCACACGCATTCCCCCTGGCCTGAGCTCCATGGGAGGAAAGTATGGGGTGTGTGACGGGGTCCAGGGGCCTCTGTGGCAGCTCTCTTGGGCCCCAGGTGGCTGCAGGACAGTAGTCACAGCTGTGGGACCGTGGGGGTGAGGAGGAGGAGGGGGCGGCCCTGCAGTCATCTCTTTCTTCTTCGTGTCCCCTCCTCAGTCCCGCCGGTCATCCAGCAGGACAGCATGGCGCTAGCTAACCAGTGGCCGATGTCTGGGACAAAGGGGCAGGTAAACCCGGGCTCAGCTGGAAGCACACAGTAAGCCTTCTGGAGTGCGGTCCTCCGGTGAAGGTGGAAAGCAGCTGGCCTGGATCTCATTAGGTCTCCTTCTTGGGGTACACGGGGGACCCTCCCTGCCTCCTGGTGCACCCTGGAGACCCGTGGCCGTGTGTCCTCTCTGCAGAGAAATGCACTATGCTGAGAAGCAGGGGCTGCGGCCGGTTCTAAGGCCAGGAGGCGTGAGCTGGGGAGCCGGCAAACAAGAACAAGACAGCAGGGCTAATGGCTTGCCACAGTCTGGATCAAGCATCTTTAAATACTGTATATCTATAATACATATTTAAAATAGAAAATATATATTTAAAGGTGTTTGATTATATGTATGTTTGATATGTATTTTTATATATATTTAAATACATTTAAATATATACTTTAAAGGTTTGATGTAATATATATATTACATATATATATTACATATATATTACATATATATTACATATTATATATATCATCATATTAGGCAGAACTTAGCAAGCAACATTTATTTATTTATTTATTTATTTATTTATTTATTTATTTATTTATTAATGAGGCACTGTTCACTTCTTTTTAAGTACACCCAACATGGGGCTCGAAGTCATGACCCTGAAATCAAGAGCTGCACGCTCCACCTACTGAGCCAGCCAGGTGCCTCAGGAACCATTTACGAAGCTCAAGTCATGACTCCTCTTCCTTCCCCACACCTAGAGTTCCCCACGTCTCTCCTCCTTTCCTGGTACAACCCCGCCTAGCACTAATTATTTTATTTGTGTTTCTTTCTGGCCTTGCCTTCCTCATTTCTAACTCATGTACTTATCCTGCTAATTTTTTGTTTTTCCATTATAGGCATGTAGATGTTATCTGTTGACTTTCCAAAATGAAAAATAATGATTCAACATTCCCTCCTATCCCCCAGCCCCACCCCATTTTTGTCCTCCTTTTATGCTCCCAGTGTAGTGATTGTGTTAGTTCAGGTCCTCGGAGAAGCAGAAACCAAGTTAGGATTAGAAATGCACAAGATTTATGGGCACAGGTGCCCGAGAAGGATAAAGGGACAGCTCCCTGGCTAACTTGACATCATGAAGGAGAGGGTCAGGCAAGGAGGGTCGGTGAGGAAGAGCCTTAGACTACAGAGCAGTTCTGAGAAGTTCAAGGCCAGGCTGATGCAGAGACCCGGAGTAAAGAGTGACTGGCCATTGGAGAGGTGCAGCCCTGGGCAGCAGTGGCTGGTGCTCAGCCCCTTGCTGTCCTCCGGCAATTGCTGGGAAGCTGGCCGGGCCACCTTTCCCAGTGAAGACAACACTGGGTCCCAAAGAGGGGACACACTCCCCACAGCAGGTCATCCTTTGAGGGGAGGTCTGAACTGTGTATCTTCAAGGCCACCATATTTATATTCTGCTTTATGGTTCTATTAATGTTCAGTGCTTCCATTGTTGTCGGTAAATACTGTTCACAGCTAAATCCTACTGTCTATTATAATCAGATTTCTTTTCTCATTAATTATTTTTCCTTGGAGGTTTCTTTTTTAATTTGAGAAAATTATACATATATATACATATCCACTATTCTGCTCCAAACTTTCTGACAGAATAAAAAACACCCTGCAATATGGTAGAACCCATTTGTATATCAGTCAGTGTCCTTTCTTTCCTTTTTGGAGATGTTTCATCTGGAGCCCCATTCTGGGTAGGTTGTGCTTTGCTTATTCCCTCATTTTGGCGGAACACGTCTTCCAGGGGCCTGCTGAAAAGGGGAGTAAGTGATGTGAATGTTTTGATCCCTTATATACTTTTGGTCTACCCCATGCTCGTAAGTTTCTAGGTCAGAAATCATTTGCACCTCAGAACTTGGAAGTTATTGTTTCCTGGCTTCTAGTGTTTCTGTTGAGAAGTCAATGTCATTCAGATTCTTGATGTTTATGTGGCCTTTTTTTTTTTTCCCCTTTCTGGCAGCTTTTAGGACCTCCTATTTATTTCTGGTGTTCTGAAATTTCATAATGTGATGCATCTTGTCTCTATGCTGGGGGCTAGGTGGGTCTTTCTAATCAGGAAACTCATTTCTTTCACTTCTAGGAAATTTTTGTGTTGTTTTGTTGATTTCTTCCAATTTGTTTTTTCAGTGCTTTCTAGAACTTTTTTTTTTTTAAAGATTTTATTTATTTATTTGACAGAGAGAGACCCAGCGAGAGAGGGAACCCAAGCAGGGGGAGTGGGAGAGAGAGAAGCAGGCTTCCCACGGAGCAGGGAGCCCAATGTGGGGCTCCATCCCAGGACCCTGGGATCATGACCTGAGCTGAAGGCAGACGCTTAATGACTGAGCCACCCAGGCACCCTGAACTTTTTTTTTTTTTTAATGTAGGCTCCCCCAGTGTGAAGCCCAACATGGGGCTTGAAGTCATGACCTTGAGATCAAGACCTGAGCTGAGATCAAGAGTCAGACATTTAACCAACTGAGCCACCGAGATGCTCCTAGAACTTTTATTATTTGGATATTTGACCCTATTGGACTAATCATCAATTTCCTTAGACTCTGTCCTGCTTCCTATCTGGTGCTGACAGATTTTCTAAACTTTATCTTCAAAGCCTTCTACAGATTGTTTTTGTTACCAGAATGTTCCTTTTTTATTGTATCTGTTCTTGGTTTTGTTTCCCTTAACCTCACTGAGGATACTCATTGTATATCTTGGATTCAATTATGTCCCCCACATTGTCTCTGAGTTCATTTTCCCCACTCATCAGCTTTCTCCTATTGTTTGATGATCCTTTGTTCTCACTTAAGACTGGAGAACCAGAAATCAGATTGTAAGCCCTGTGTTGTGGGGCTTTTTGCTGTAGGCTTTACTGTGATTGATTTGATAGAGGGCCCAGATTCCTGTAGGGGATGCCCAAATGTCAGTATTTGTAAATCTTCACTGTTGGGCAGGTCTTTTTCAACACAGAGGAATCCTCCCATCTCCTCTCTTGGTGGTGGTAGTTGGGGTAGGGGGAGGCTGTTTACAGCCCTGGCTGCCAACTGAATTTGGGAAGGTAACTAGAAAGTCTTGCCTTTCAGTACATAGATTTTCTTAGTGCCCTTGTTTTCAGGGTAGTGACTGAACCCCTTCCTCAGCCATTCCTGAGACCAGACTTTCTGGTTCAGCTTCTCTAGTCTTCTGCTATGATGGGGAGTGAAATGGTGCAGCTTCTTGGTTGCCCAGACAGGCCTGGGATGGTGGGGGCAGGGGGACACAGGGTTCTCATTATTCCCTATACATACAGGCTTCTAAACAATCTTCCTATGTTCAGCCCTTCCCTATCCCTTGGCCTTATAGGGGATGAGAGAGCCCTGTCTCCTTTTCTAGAATCTTCCTAGAATGAGTGACTCCCATGAGCTGCTTCTTATGGATATTCTCTAGACCGCACACCCCAAGTAATTAATTCTTGGTTTTCCCCATTGTATACTACATCCATTGCTACTGTTTCCCTCAACCTATGCTCAATCTTTCCAACTTCCATTGGCATTTCTCATTTCTATTATCCACCCTCCACCCTCCCCACCCATTCACTGTTGTTCTCGTGGTTTTATTTTGTTTTTTCTCTTATTTCCATTTTACCAGGGTTTGAGGAGAGAGTGGGAAAAAGAGCATATGTTCAATCTGCTACGTATAATGAGGCATCATGCTTCTCCTATATTCTATTATTACGTTTTCAATACCTCCAGGTCAACAGTCTGCTTCAAAAATGGTTGAAAAACGCCTCCTTTGTGGAATGTGCTCAGAAGTAGCAACAGCTCTCAACTCTTCTTATTCCCAGATATTCTTCTTCTTTGACTTTTTGATCAACTTCTTCATGAAGGTACTGAAGGGTTACCCTTACTGTCGACACTGTGCTACTTTATACACAGTAAGGCTCATTTCATCTTCAGAGAATCCTTGCCAGGTAGGTATTATTATATCCATTTAACAGACAAGAACTATGGTTTGGAAGTATTTCGCAGGAAACTCAGCTAGTAAGACACGGAGGCTAGGCTCAAGTGGGGTCAGTCTTCTTCTTCTTTTTTTTTTTTGAGAGTGAGCGATCACAGATGCTTGCAATAATAACAAGAGTAGGAGGGTTGGGGGGATGGGCAGAAGGAGAGGGAGAGAGAGAATCTTAAGCAGGCTCCATGCTTAGCACCCTGAGATCATGACCTGAGCTGAAATCAAGAGTTGGACGCTTAACCAACTGAGCCACCCAGGTGTCCTGCTTGAATCCTCAGTCTTACTTCTAAGCTGACTGCTCTTTCCTGGGCATTTCGCTACCCACCCTGAAGAGGGTGTTTGTGCTAGGTGGCTGCAGTACTTGCAGGCCAAGTGCTTTGTGAGAAAATGTGAGTTCCATGGAGCCAGAGCCCTCATCTGCCTGCTCACCTCCATCTCCTAAGTGCAGAACAATGCTTGCTGTGCTGAAAATACACAATCAATATTTTTTAAATGCATGAATGGCTGAATGAATGAATGGATGAACATGACTTCATTTAACTCTCAGAGCAACCTAGTCAGTCATTACTCTAGTATTAGAGCTAATATATCTAATGTTAACCTTTTGTAAAAGGTTAGGAAACAAGTCTCAGAAATTTGGGACTATCTTGGGCGCCTGGGTGGCTCAGTCGTTAAGCGCCTGCCTTCAGCTCAGGTCATGATCCCAGGGTCCTGGGATCGAGTCCCACATCGGGCTCCCTGCTCGGCAGGGAGGCCTGCTTCTCCCTCTCCCACTCCCCCTGCTTGTGTTCCTGCTCTCGCTGTCTCTCTCTCTCTGTCAAATAAATAAATAAAATCTTTAAAAAAAAAAAAAAAAGAAATTTGGGACTATCTTTCCCAGAGGATCACTCGTTCTAGAAAGCATTGCTTTCATTAATCTGTAAAATAACCCATGCTTAGGTGCCCACAGGGGCTGAAGGAGAGTGCTGAGTTGGCTTGGCTAAGTTAGTTCAGAATTCTTCAGCATTCATTCAACAAAATATTAGTGAGTATCCACTGTGTACTACTGGGCTGTGAGATTTATATTCATTAAATCTCCTCCCAGCTCCACAATAGCCCTGCCAGAGAGATCGTTGGCCTAAAACCATTTCCAAACTATCCATTTGTCCAATGAAGAGTTTGCTTAAAATTCAACCTCCGTTTGAGAATCTGGACTTCATTTTAGTGTCCTATATTTCCTTGGCATTTTGGAAGAGTTAAACAGTTTAAAACAATCCGTTCCTTTAAGGCCACTTCTAGCTTGATTTTGTATTTCTATTAGGTAGTTACTGAACTTGCAGGGCTTTTTTTAAATGATGGGATTGTTCTGGATACTTGAAAGTGCCTTATTCTATTTGACCTACTTTTGGAGAGTTGGACTCCTTTTGGTCCATTTATGTGAAGCCTTTTATTCAGAATTTAAATGAAATTAAAACTTAATTTAATTTAATATTTATTTCCAGGACACCTGGACAGATGCAAAAAACTCCAAAGGGGATTGGATTTTACATGAATGGGTTTTTGGGTAAGATGTTCTCCAGCCAGACTGTAATGAGAAAAAAAATGGAGACAAAGACCTAGGGAATCCATTTACTTACCCCCATCCTTTCCTCTCTCCCCACTGTAATCCAAGGAGAAGGAGACTGGGTTCCTCCTGGCTCCTGATTTTTATGATTTTAGGTGTTAAATGCTATTTTCCCAGTTCTCCAAAGGTGTGGACTCAGGTGGGTCATTCACTGGATGTATTGGAGGTAGGCAAATCTTCTGGCAACCTCTACAACAAGCATACCTACCTATTCATCCAAAAACCATGCCCCAAAACATCAGTGGGACATGTGAATGGCTTAAAATAGGAATGACTAAAATAGCCAGAGAATTAGATAACTTTGTAGCACCTGCATAGTGATTGTATTAATTATGGCAATACTTATAATAGTTCGAACAGGTAGAAGAGGGGAGGACTCACATTCTTTCTGCCTACCTAACATGTCCTTGGATCAGAATTTGTGGAATTTGTTAAATGTGTTAACTATTTGAACAAGTCTCTATTTTTGATAGGGGAAAATAGAATCAAAATTGCTCTGAGCAATTTGAGGGAGAGATAAGTGTTCAGGGATGGCATAAGAGTAACTGAATATTTTAGGGGCACCTGGGTGGCTCAGTCGGTTGAGCATCTGATTCTTGATTTCAGCTCAGGTCATGATCTCAGGGTTGTGGGATTAAGCCCCCCCCCCCCCCATCAAGCTCCATGCTCAGTGCAGAGTCTGCTTGGGGTTCTCTCTCTCTCCCTCTTCCTCTGCCCCTCCCCCTGCTGAAGCTCACACCCACTCTCTCTCTCTCTCTAAATAAATAAATAAATAAATAAATAAAATCTTTTTTAAAAAAGAGTAACAGTATTTTAGAACATGGTCCTATTAAATTCAATCTAGGAAACATAAAGAGAGTGTTCAAAGACTGTATATTTTGTTCAGAATTCTTCAGCATTCATTCAACAAAATATTAGTATCTTTTTAAAAAAAGATAAAAATAGATGATTCTTTGTAAAAAAAAAAGTAAAGTGTGATTATCTTTATTTTCATATTTGGAAAACTATTGGAGTGTCAACATAATGTCTACAAACTTCCCGGAAGAATTTTTTTTAGAATTCCCTGGACATTATCTGGAATAAAGGTGATGTCCTTCTGCTGCCACAGTGTTTTGTGGGCCACTAAGATCATCTGATCCTTGCTGCCAGTCTGTCCGCAGAGTTTCTGACCAGTGACTCTGAAGCTGACTTTCCCTGGAAACTCTCAGCTGGCCGGTCTGGGCATAATGAATCAAATGTCCCTCCATGTTATAAAATTCTACCGCTCTAACTTTTCAGGTGTTAAAATTTTATTTTGAAAAGTATATCCACAGGGATATCCACCAAAGGGGACTTTAGAGCATTGTCGACTGTGACAGCTGAGTCGGACGTCTGATCTGTGCCAGAAGTCACATCAGCTGTGAGGACATTCCTGTGTGAAGTGTGTAGACTCTGGGGCCAGACTGCTTGGGTCCAAATACTGGCTCCTACACGTGCTGGTTATGTGACTAGTTGTGTGCCCTCTTATCAGTAAAGTAAGGATTTTATGTAACTACTCCTCAGGGTTGTTGTGAGGATAAAATGAGTTAAAATGTGTAAAAAGCCTAGAAGGGTGCCTGGCACCTGGTAAGTGGTATAGTAAGTGTTACTTAGGAATGTATTACTATCATTAGTATTTATGTAAAGTATGCGAAATATACAAGGCACTTTTTGGGGTTGCAAATGCATAGGAGTGTTATTGCAGGTATATACACACACACACACAATTATTCCCTTTATAATCCCGAAAGTGCAATTTCTCAACAGTGCAATTTCTCTTCTTTCCCTTTGCAACTACTTGCCACCAAATAACTTTCTCATAATCCCTGCCCCCCACCCCCACTGGTTTTGAATGTACAAATGTTACCTCTTCCTCCATCACAGATTATTTAATTTGGACAGAGCTGGACACAGGGGCCCAGGCTTCTTCTGGTTTCAAGTTCTATGGTTGCCATTTCAGATTTAGACTGATAGTTTACCACCACCTATCTTCAACCTGGTATGGCTTAAAAAATAGACTAAAGCTTTTAGATGGATTATCATATAATCCTTACAAAAACTCTTCAAAGGTAGGTATTACTCCCATCTTACAGATGAATAAAAGCAAAAGTAGAGAGGTAAACTACCTACTCAAGTCTACATAACTAGGAAGTAGAGAGCTAGAGGTAGAACCCGTTTATTCTTACTCCAGGCTTCATTATCTTCCTACTACTCATCATCCCTCCCTTACAACAGTATAAATAAAATAATAATGGACAAATTCCATCAATGTCATGCCCTTGAACCTGTCTAAAAGACCCATCCAGAATTCCATAGATATTTTTATATAGCTCTCCATCTTCCTCTAAATAAACCAGCTTTTTCTCTAGTACTCTATCCATCCACCCATTCTTCCATCCATCTATCCATCCATCTATCCATCCATCCATTCTTCCATCCATCTATTGATCCAATCATACCATCCATTTATCCATATGATCACATATTTTTTATTTTATTTTTTAGATTTGTTAGAGAGAGAGAGAGAGAGAGAGGAAGGATGGGCAGAGGGAGAGGGAGAGAGAGAATCCTCAAGCAGACTCTCTGCTGAGCATGGAGCCCAATGCAGGGCTCGATCCCAGGACCCTGAGATCATGACCTGAGCCGAAATCAAGAGTTGGATGCCCAACAAACTGAGCCACCCAGGTGCCCCTATCTGATCACATATTTATCCATCCAATTATCCATCCATCCATCCTTTTACTAATTATCTACTATGTTTCAGGCATTGTAGCAAGTTCTGAGAATCCCGGTCTTTAAGGAGGTCTCAGTTTAGGGAAGAGGGCAACATATAAAGTTAAAATTGCAATATAATCTGGTGAATGTTAGTATATCATGGTACTTACAAGGTGTTCTCAAAATGCAGGAGAGGTGGGGAGTGAATTTCTAACTTTTCATAGGGCATATTTTCAAACTGTGGTCCTTGGCAATTTAGAAGGTCAATAGCTATGTGCAAATGAAGGGGTTTGTGGGGCGCCTGGGTGGCTCAGTTGTTAAGCGTCTGCCTTCGGCTCAGGTCATGATCCCAGGGTCCTGGGATCGAGCCCCGCATCGGGCTCCCTGCTCCGCGGGAAGCCTGCTTCTCCCTCTCCCACTCCCCCTGCTTGTGTTCCCTCTCTCGCTGTGTCTCTCTCTGTCAAATAAATAAATAAAATCTTTAAAAAAAAATAAATAAAGGGGTTTGTTACCAAGGGAGCAGGGAGGTGGGAGTTTGAGGCCCCACAGAAGAATTTTAACTGTGTTAATGTTGGAGCTGATCAAGAGTTTGCCAGGAATCAGAAGGGGAGGAAGACATAACAGGCAAAATGAAACCCACAACTGAAAAACCACAGGCAAATACTTAGCTAAGACTCCAACCTAGAGTACCATATGAGGAAGTAGCAGGAGACAAAGCACCTAGGACAGGTGATTAGGGTTCAGATAAAGAAAGGAACAGAGTGCGAGGCCAAGAATTAATTCTCAAGGAAATTAAAAGTGTTCTCAAAAGCAGTATTATAGTTCATCGTAAAATTTATTCTCTAGTGTCATTAAACAAAATGGTAAAAGTTCTTATGGTCCATTTCCAGAAACTTGTAACAAATCCTCTATCTTTGGGGGTAAATTTGCATTCAGGAGTTGAGCTAGGGGCCTAAACTTGTTTCTGGGGAATCATGTGTTCTGAATTCCAAACAACGGCTTACAAAACTTCTAGAGAAATGAGGCTGTGAATTGGCTTGGTGGCATAGCCCCTTAGTGACATGCCTGATGTTCAAATATGGACCAGGGAAAGGGAATGTGAACATTTGTTTATTTTGTTAAAGAGTGGCAGAGAGCTTTTTGGAAGTGGATATTACTTAATGGTAATGGGAGTTAAATTTATGATACAAGTTTCACCCGGAAAGTATCTGCAACACTGCTTTTATTTTCTTCCCCAACCCCTGGGGTTGAGATTAAGTAGCTTAGTTGAATTAAGATATATATACAGTCATCTCCCAAAGAGGAAGCTGGTGTGAACTAGCACCATTTCTATAGATTTCAAGGCTCATTTGTCAGTCTCCTTAGGTAGGACAGAAGCAATGTTTCTAAGCCTAATAATTCCCCTTTCTGTCCAAGTTGATCAATACATCTTTTTGCATTCTCCAGCACAAAAACCCAAATGTGCTTCCTTTTCTAAAAGGAAGCCTCTGTCTTGCTGGGATTAAGAGGGCAGAGTCCCATGACACAGTTTGCAGTCAATTTTTGGCATCCGAAAAACCTTCCCTCTTTCAAGAACTGTGGGCAACCCATCAAGAGGGAACAGTATTTTGGCATTTGTATGGAGAATCTTACCTGCCAACTGGGCTGCTCATAAAATATTGTTTCTGAAACCAGGGGAAGCACATGTAACAAGAACAGGCTTTGTCCTGTCAGAACATTTGTGATGAGCACATCTGCAGCGAGTTGAAGGGAATGACAAGCAGCTGCGTCTGTTCCTTTTCTCCCATACCAGCTCTCCTTGGCTTCTCGAACACTCTCCTAGGGGATGATTGTTACCTCTCAAGACTTGTATTTCAGATTTCCTCACTTTATCAATCCCATAACCCTGGAATCAGACATTTTACACACAGTTGTTCTGACTGGCATCCTGGTGCTATTCCCCCAATCACCCATCACCTTCTCCGCTCCACTCTGGGTATCAATCTTACCAAAAAAGATGAGGGAATATTTAACGAGGTGAACTAGGTCAATATGTTCAGACTGACATTTCTTCTAGGATTCCTTTTCCTAATTCTGTTTACATTCGACAAGCATGTATTGGGGATCTGTGGTGCTAGGCACTGTCCCGAGCTTCTCAGAGAAGATGGTAAGCAGAATAGACTTCTGGAAGTAACCCGCCAGGCCGCCACTCACCAAAGCCCAGTCCAGAAGTGGAGAGGGAGCCAGAAGGGCCTCAAGGAGCTAGGCTGGAGGGCTCAGCATCCTCACGCTGCCAGGCCCTCAGACCCCTGTTTATCACCACTGTAGGCTTCTCTCTCCTTTAATCATCTTTAATGGACAAGTCTAACCTCCTTTCTCGTTCAAAAGGAAACAAACTTCACACTACAATATACTGCTGTAACCGAGAAGACCGAAACAAAGTCGAGAAGAAAACGTCAGTAGAATATTAAAAGCTACATAGTTCATCAGATGGTCCCAGTCCCCGGAGGCTTATAATAGGGAGTACATAGTTACATCCTTCATTCTTAGCATGACTGGAAAGATTTTAAAATAATTTCATAGATAAGCAGAGGTTGGAAAAGCGCTGGCTTTTGAACAGTAAAAACTTTTCTTGGCTTACAAAACCGTGTTAGAGTCTCGGTGTCGTGGTGTGTGTGGGGGGGACTTTTATAGAAATATCTACATAATTCTAGGTATATATCTTATGTAAACGACAAGTCACAAAAACCCGGCAAAATCTGGCAGAAGAATTCCCAAGCAGCGGAGCTTTCCTGCCTCTCTTGGAATTCTGAGCAATTCCCTGGTAGCACGGACAGTCCCAGATGCTGACAGTTACTTTTTACCTGTTAGCTACCGACGTCCCCTCCCGAGTAGTCCCGCATAAGGGCCCGAAGACCACTTCCACACCGAAAAACCGTTTTAAAATGTGAAGACGGGCATCCTACATACCCTGCAGTCCTGATCCTCCATGAAGGGAGCTGCTGTCAGGCCATACGTTCGAATGTTCTCCGACTTCCTTTCTGACTCAGATCGAATGAATCCGCAGCACTGATGTAAGGCTCTTAATGGGAATCTGTTTTCAATTCAGGGCAGATGTGGGACACTCTTGTAGCCCTAGGGATTATCAACTTTAAAACAAATCGCCTTCAGGATGATAAGTCAAGAGGCAGTAACTGTTTCCTGAGGCCTCCTTGGGGTTCCTTCCAGATGCTTAACATATAACACAATAACTATGGCACAAAAAGCAGGTTTTGCTCTTGAGGTTCTCAGACTTTAAGACAAAGCTCGCAAATGATCCTCGGCAACGAAGCATGTAAATACATCGCAGAATTTTACACAGAAATTCAGAGGTTTTGGTAACATACAAAAGTGATCAAAGTGTCCCTGTCCCCATTCCTCCTCCCCCCAGAACTCTCTGAGCACCGTGTTCGGTTCATTGAGTATAGTTTTTCCACATTGAAATTAAATTGTTCTGGTGCAGAACTTTCTTGGCTCAAGGAAAGGAAGGGGAGGATTATTCCAAGACTTCCACAGAGAAACATCCAGAAATCAATTTAATATGATAAGTTTAATGTTCTAGAATTAGCATTCACACGGCACAAACTGCTTGCATCTTGGAACACCCTCTGTTCTGAGACCACTCTGTAGGGTTGGCCCACATGCCAGGATTGTAGACGCAAAAAAACATAGCTGGGGTTTAATATACTTTAACCCAATTTAATAACCCTGAAAAGAGGTTAAGAAAAATCCCCCCTAACTTGTAAGGACTCTAAAAGAAAATCTTAGGATTTTTAAAGAAAACCTGCCTTTTAATTAAACAAGTCTTACATAGAGCTTTAAAATATTAAGAGTTAGCGTGCCTGGCATTTACCCATAAAGCACACACAGAGGAGTTTAGGTATAAGGAACATTAGCAAGGCGTCAGTAAATAGTCACATTAAATTATATATATTTAGAAAACGCAGTCTGCTCCTTCAAATTATATTATGAGAGTGACTTAGCAAAACTAAATCCTAAAATATTAAGTCACCCACCAATGAACACTAGGGCTACTCTTTATCTTCATGGGACAGGAGGAATTAAACTTCCAGTAGCTTGTGTGTTCTAAATAACGAGTAAGCAGCATTACAAGGGGTGTTAAGCGTTCTGGATGGGACCTAAGGAGACCTGTCCCCTGATCTCTTTAACTGGGGACCTCTGGGCAAGCCACGGCCCAGGCCACAGTTTCTTTGTAAAGTGGCTGAATTAGGTAGGTGGCTTCTAAAATACACATCTCAGCCATCAGTTCTGATGCATTAACCAAGACCTGGTAGAGCAGAGGTAAAGGCCTTGCCTTTCTTTGTTTTTAAGAGTAATTCCTAATTGCCACACAGACAAAATTTGTTTTCCACTTTGAAGCATATGTTCATTTTCATGGCAAAGCCAAATTTTAGCTAAAAAGTTGGATCTGAAGGGTAAAGAAACCTACTCTCTTATACAAATGAGGCACCTAGATTTTTATTTTCCTTTGGTTTCATAGGCATCTTGGAAAACAATGATCTAAGTGATACTTTAGAATTCTGATCCTTCTCATGGACATCAATAATGTACTTAGCACATTTATTATGATTAGTTAATTAAAAAAAATTAAATGGGTAAGGGAAGTCAGTTGTTGTCAGTGAGACATGGGTAACTTTGATAGATGGGAAGGTGGGGTTGTCTGGCACAGGGGGGTGGGTGGTGTGATGTGGTAAAGGAGTATGGAGTTCAGCCCTGGAGTCCAAATGCTAGTTCTGGGGCTGCTACTGGGTTCTTCTCTTTTGTAAGCCTCTGATTACCTGTCCATACAAGGAAGGCATTGGTCTCTGCATCCTCTTACCTCCCTAAATTATCAAAGGAGAAATTTTGTCCCAGAGATGTTGCTTTGGCTTCGGAGTTTGACTCCCAGGAGCACTGAAGCTATGACTATAAAATCAGAAATTCTGTATACATCAGATAATAACTGTAGATCAGGCAAAGGTCTGTAGTTAACCTGTGATAGTTTCCTTTTCACAACTGTGGGAGGGCCCTACTTACCTATCGAAAAGGGCTCAGGTATACCAGTAAAGTCCTGTTATAGAGAACATTGTAGTAATTAGGGTTTTCTTTCCATAAACCTGTTTATATTTCTCAGCTATGATTTGATAGTATATGAACATTTTTTTTTAAAGCAGGCTCCATGCCCAGTGTGGAGCCCAATGTGGGGTTTGAACCCACAACCCTGGGATCAAGATGAGCTGAGATCAAGAGTTGGATGCTCAACTGACTGAGCCACCCAGGTGCCCCTAGTATATGAACATTTTTTTTAAAAAGTTATGTAAAATACTGGTGTTGTGGATTGGATTGTGTCTCCCCCAAATTCATATGTTGTACCTCTGAATGTGATCTTATTTGGAGATAGGATCTTTACAGAGGTGATTAAATTAAAATGAGGTCACTAGGGTGGGCACTAATCTGAGTATAAAAAGGGGATTTGGACAAAGAGACATGCATACAGGGAGAACACCATGTGAACAGAAAGAGAACCATCTGTGAGCCAAGGAGAGATGCCTGGAACAGATCCCTCCTCCCAGGCCTCAGAAGGAATAAACCCTGCTGACACCTTGATTTTGGACTTCCAGCCTCCAGAACTGTGAGAAAATACATTTCTGTTGTTTTAGCCCCTCCTCTGTGGTACTTTGTTATAGCAGCCCCAGCAGACTAACACAATTGGCATAATCTGAACAGTGATTGTGCATTATGCATTGCATCCTACTGTGTATCATACACTTATTTAAACAAACCAAGTATTCTAGAGGTGAAGAATGTGAGAGCTGGAAGAAATGGGCACTGGGAACGGGCAGACAATGGGGAAAGGCCATTACGGCAATGCATTTTTAGTTAAAAAAAATTCCTACTATCTCTCTGCTCCCTGGCCACCCCCCAACCCCTGAATCCAACACACAATATAATACAGAAATGATTCAACAAAGCACACAAAATGCAAACAAATGTAAAAAGCTTAAAGAAACAAGGCGTGCGTGGGTGGTGCAGTTGGTTAAGTGTCCGACTCTTGGTTTCCGCTCAGGTCATGATCTCAGGATCCTGGGATCAAGCTCCACATCGGACTCTGCGCTCAGTCTGCTTAAGACTCTCCCTCTCCCTCTTCTCCTCCTCCCCTTACCACCCCACCCCCCACCGCTCTCTCTCTCTCTCTCTCAAATAAATAAATAAATCTTTAAAACAACAACAATAACAAAAACTTAAAGAACTAGGGGTGGGGAGGGTACACACTTGGGATTACCCAGGGCCCCCTTCTTGGTCTGGGTATCACATATCACATACGCTGACTCAGCTCAAGAGTTGGGGCCACGCCTCCAGCTGCCATACCACTCACTTCAAGCATGCATAATACACCCTCTTATGAATTAGAAGGCCTTTTTCCCAAATGCAAACAAACGCATCACGTACGTACTGTTATTTCATATCACAAAAAGTTAGGCTCCATTGGTTTTCCCAATGAAAGCACTTTTTCAGAAATAGAAGGAGATGCTAAGGAACAGGGATGGTGAATGCACATTAAAACAAGCACTGATTACACGAGCAAGCTGATATGGTTTCCAAAGATAAAACCCAGACTGGATCCAGCATCATTTTTCCCAAATGCCTTATCTGGAAAAGTTTGGAAGTGAGTAAATTTTACAAAGCCATTTTAAAGGAAATGCAAATGCTCGGAACTTAGATATTCATTAAAATCAATCTCCATTATCTTTCTTCTTAGCAAGCTTAGAATTAAACACAGTCTCTAGATACTGACAGTATTTATGGCTCACACAAAGCCGAGACAAAGGCTGGACTCAGTGCAGGAAATAGGAAGGAAGAAAGATTTTCGATTTAACTACATAGGCCGGGTAAGTGGATGTGGCCCCAGAGAAAACGGGATTCTGCAAGACTTAACTTTTCAAAGACAATGCTAGAATGTTCAGCGGAAACTGATAGACCAGGGGTTCTGGCAGAGTTTGATGCTTTCAAAATAGTGAGGAGGAGTGGAAATACCTCTTGCTGTGCACAGAGTTGAGCCGAGTTTGGCAACTCGGATATCAGCAGTTAATTAACTTTTTTTCCTTCATATTTGCCATGGTAGCTTGTCTGTATGTTATTTACATTAAACCTGATCTACCTAGCTTTCCCAGGAGAGCGAAAAGTAATAATGTAGGCTTTACAGAGCTGTGCGATATATCCTTTTTGCAGGGGACAAAATAAACATTCAGTTATGTCTGTCCCATTCCCATTGTGCACACCAAAACTTGAGTTTATTATTTTATTTCACAATATTCAAGCATTTGTTCTCAAATGAAAGAATTTTTCTTTCGACGCATTTCTTGCCATTCCAAATTGTTAATCAAGGAAAGTTTTGAAACACTGAAAATCTTATCCATCTGTCAAGATTTCCCGAAACTCTAGAAAGGGGCTGGTGATGATTCTGGCATTAAGAGAGCTGTCAGTTATATTATTTACTGTTCACATAGTTGGTTAACACACATTTGCCTTTCGTTCATGGGATTCATAAAATTTCACATGGGTTAGAGATGAATCAAGTGTGAAGACTTTAAACAATATTCCTTCCAACTCTCAGACTCTGGTTCAACATAGTATTTCTCATACTTGCCTGCTGAGAAGAGACAGCTAGGGATGCTTATTGAAATACAGACTCCCAGTCCCTTCTCTTGGAAGCTGATTCTGTAGGAATGGAGGGACTCTGGGGCACCTTATCTCTGTGCAAGTCTGAGAAATATTTGATTCTCTGACTCTTAACCTTGGCTGGATATTGGAATCACTTGTGGCTGGAAAAAAAAATAGTACTGAGCCTGGGTCTCACTCCTAGAGATTCCAACTTTATTAGTCTAGGGTGTGGCCTGGACATTTGGATTTTTAGAAGCTTCTAGTTGGTTCTAACATGCTGGCAGCGTTGAGAATCACTGATTTGATGGAAATGACAGTCAATTCAGGGAAACGTGTGTGAAAGCAACATTTAAACTTCTATTAAGATATTCGAAGTGTCTCATTTGAATCCTTGACAACCTTTTGAAATGGGAAGAGTGGACGTTATCTTTCTTTTACAGACCAGCAAACCAAAACTCAGCGAGGTGAAGTGGCTGGTTGGAGGTTCTACCAGAAGAATTATGGAGCTGGTGAGATTTGTCTGAAGTCTTCCACTACCTCACCTATGTTTCTTTGCTCCCTGCTCGATCCCAGCTGTCCCAGCCTCCCTTTCAAAACAAACCAAAACAAGACTCTTAGTTGCCCAGAACTTCTCTTCCTGCAGCATTGTTATTAATGATAATACTAACAACAAGCAAAGCAGCGGCTAACATCGGATCCTTTCTACACATGGTGCCAAGTGCTCCGCATACATCATCTCAATTGCCTCAAAGACGCCATAAGGTAGGTTATTATCCCCATTTTACAGATGAGGAAACTGAGAATAAGTAACTTGCCAAGGTCACATTCCTATGCAATACTCTTCATATTTCATCTAAATCTCTTCTTTTCCTTGCAGCAACCAAATTCCAGCAAGTGGGAGAGAGGAAGGAATCTGATAAAGTAATGCAGAAAAAGCTATTATGGATAATTATAGCTTTCCTGAATTGTACTGCCACTCCTAATATGGGGATTAAGTCTTTTAAGAAACTTCTAGAGCCAGCCATTTGAAAACATGAGTATCTAGCACTTGATGAATTCAACTGGAGAAATCATGGATTGTTAATTTTTTTTTTTTTTTGAGAGAGAGAGAGAGAGAGAGCAAGCATGAGCAGGGGGGAGGGCCAGAGGGAGAAAGGGAATCCCAAACAGGTTCCATGCTCAGTGGAGAGCCCAATGTGGGGCTTGATCTCACGACCCTGAGCTAAAATCGAGTCGGATGCTTAACCAACTGAGACACCCAGGTGCCCCATGGATTGTTAATTCTTAACTACCCACTTTGTCTATGCCTAAGGTTAACCCTGCCTTCCCAGAGATATTCATAGATACTGATTTGGCATCAGAAGTCTTGGGCCTGGGTCTGAAATGCTTTCTTTTCTTTCTTTTTGTTTTTTTTAGGTTTGGGGTCTTGAGCCAGTCCCATCCAGGATGTTCTGAGAGGATCAGGCCCAGCTAGAACATCAATCAATATTCTCCTATCTATTTTTTTAAGGTTTCCACAGTATTGAACTTATTTTTTTTCCCCAGCTATGTCTGTTGTTAGTGCTGTTCTTGTAACCATTTCTATTGCTCCTATACAGATAAGTTATATTATACTATCCACGAAACTGAAATATTACATTGTAGTTCATTTTACTTATAAATAAAATGCTTCCTACAGTGCTTGGTACAGAGTAAGCAAATAATCCTAGACATCATCACTACCATCATCATCATCATTAAACTTACTATCTGTTAGATCATAATTAATCACTAATAGTGCAGGAAAAACTTACAGAATTATTAATAGGTGACCCTGACTGTGCACTTACTCCCTGACACGTACAGAACTTGTTTTTATTATTTTAGTGTCCGGAGCTCAAAGCAAATCAAGTCAAGAGTCTGGTTCCTAGAAGTTCAAGAGGTATGTGTCTTCTGTTTAGCTACATGAAGTCTTTACAGAAACTAGGTACTATTTTATGATGCCATAAAGGAGAGAAAGATGTAAAATAACAAAATCTCTTTATTTCTCCAATTTTAAAGACTGTCCTCTGGTGTGGGAATCCTAGCTAATTTTGCAAAATGTGAGCTTATGTAAAGAGGTTATGTAAAAATTCTTTTATGTGTACTACAAAGAGAATGAGGCTGCTGAGTCAACCAACAGAAACTTAATCTATCCATCACCTTGTATATAAGTCTTGATTTAGTCAATGAATATTAACTGAGCACTTACTACAAGCTGGATGCTGGGAATACAGTGATGACCCTTATGAAGCACACTTTTTAGATGGTACACAGACAAAGAACAAGTACACGAGCAGATAAGTCAAACAATGACGGTGCTAAGTTTCGAAAAAGAAACCAACAGGGGGCCAAGATAGAGACTGCTGGAATAGGTACCCACTTCAGACAGAGCAGTCGGGAGGAGGAGACATGTAGGCTGAAAGAATATGAAGAAGCTGGTATTCTAAATGTGGGAAGAAAAGCATTACAGGCAAAGAGAGTCATAAATGCAAAGTCTCTGCGGTGGGGGAGATGGTTGGTGCAGTTAAGAAACTGGAAAGGTCAAGTGTAATTGGTGTGTGGAGAGCATGGGAGTGGAGGTTTGACCTGAGGCCACAAGGCTCTTCATGGGGCCCTCTTGGGGGATGATAAGGAGTATGGATTTCATTTTAAGTCCAGTAGGAAGCCAGTGGGGAATTTGAAGAAGCATGATCTGATTCTTGCCTTAATGTAATTCCTATTGTGTGTGGAGAAAGGAGATGGTAGACAGTGATGACCTTTCTCTTACCAAGCAATCCTTGTTAAAAAAGCAGAACTTACGAAGTAATCTGCCTATAATTTTAAAGTAATCTTCCATGGACATGATCCTTCATATTTCTGTAGGAACAGTAGTTCTTACATTCTCATTGGGACAGCTCGTAGATAACTGAGCATTGACCTGCCTAGCTGAGGACAGGGTTGCACTTCCCCACGCTTTTTGTCAAAGTAAAAGATAACAGAGTCCTTTCAAATCACTGTTGGTGAAGTGCATGTCTTCGGCTCCCTCTTTCATTGGGGAAAGGTGCTGTGTTGAAAGTGAAAAAGATCCAGCCACATGTGACCTCATTAAAGTCCCAGGTGGAACACGAGACTCCTGTGCGTCCTCGTTCTGGGCAGGTAACGGGACACAAAACACGCAGGTGCAGACCTAGGATAATTGACTGGTGTACCAGTGTCAGTGCCCATCATACCAGACCCCGTAGCATCCCCAAATCCTGCCCATAAAAGCTAGGTCACTCACACTGTCCCCGAGCCAGCTCAGAAGTCAATTTCCCATCCCCATGCTGTCTTCTAATTCCATTGGGCACACAGGGGCAGGAAAATGGTAATGCTCCATATAATGCAGAGCTGAACAGGTACAAATGTGACAACTGACATACTTTTGCAGCTCTGAAAGTCCAACTCTCTTTACCCCAGGATCGTTCTCTTTTCAGGTTTCAGTTCAATGCAAGGCCTATTTCGATGGTTGAGTTATGAACTCCCAAAATAGAGGCTGGTCATGGAAATGCAGACAGATGCCTCCCGGCAGCCTCACTACTGGGCACCGCTCAAGTCATCAGTTTTAATGAGAGCTCTTAATATCACCTCCATCAGAATGGTTGCCCTGGGCTGACTTTCTGGGCTGTGCACAGGTGCTCTCGGCCTAAAATGTAATGTAGGTTATTACATTACCAATGA
The DNA here is from genome assembly GCF_011800145.1 of Mirounga leonina. NCBI lineage: Eukaryota > Metazoa > Chordata > Mammalia > Carnivora > Phocidae > Mirounga > Mirounga leonina. The sequence continues at coordinate 98,643,340 of NW_023270807.1, read as the reverse complement.
GGCACAGATGTGCTTTCTGTCTGAGCTCAAGGTGCTAGTCCTGCCAAGTGCATAACTCTTTCAGCAGGCCCGGTCTGTTTGTATCAAAATGCTGTTCTAGCTCAGTGAACCTGAGAACTGCCTTCTGCTTCCCCAGGACACGACTTTAGCAAATATGCCTAAGAATGCAAGAAACCTGGGCTCTCCAAAGGCAGGTATAGGCTTTCTTAAGAAACAATGTGATCCAGTCTGCAGCCTTTTTGCCTTTTTAGTGAGAGCTTCAGCCACCGCGGATTCATTCTTTGACTCATCAGGTTTTCCCTGGGCACCTGCCCTGGGCCAGGTACTCCGAAGACGTCGAAGATGAGCCTGCCAAGGAATCTGCCCCCAGAGCCCTGCAATGATCTCTACTGTTTCTGATCTCTTCCCACTTCTTCAGAATTTTCTCTCAAGATCCATGTCTCCACTGCCTCTCCCTGAAGCGCTAGTCCTAACAGCACGGCTTTTTTCTACAGAGTTGGATGTTTACCTCGTTTTACATGCCCAGAATCTCCTTCTTCTGAAGATTGAAATCCCCTTTCATTGACCTTTTTTTTTTTTTTTTAAGATTTTATTTATTTGCGAGGGAGAGAATGAGAGACAGAGAGCATGAGAGGGAGGAGGGTCAGAGGGAGAAGCAGACTCCCCGCCGAGCAGGGAGCCCGATGCAGGACTTGATCCCGGGACTCCAGGATCATGACCTGAGCCGAAGGCAGTCGCTTAACCAACTGAGCCACCCAGGCGCCCCTCATTGACCTTTTTGTTATTCAGCTTGGTCCCTGGGATCTATTTGACTCACAACCAGATTGCCCTGGAAGCTGCGGTGGCCGGTCCCGCAGTTAGCCTTGCGTCCTGCTTTGGTACTGCCCAGACCACGTGGAAGCCTGGGCGCTGAGAACTAGCCTCGAAAGGCCCCAAGGGGCCTCCACCGATGTGGCCCTGCACCTGCCTCTGTTCTCAATGTGGAGTCACCCTGTCGGGGGTAGAACAGTGGCTCCAGGAGGCACAGAGGGTTCTCCTCTGTGTGAGGGAGTGCATTTCAAATTGACCTTGACTTTTTTTTTTTTTTTAAAGATTTTATTTATTTATTTGACAGAGAGAGAGATAGCGAGAGCAGTAACACAAGCAGGGGGAATGGGAGAGGGAGAAGCAGGCTTCTTGCCGAGCAGGGAGCCCGATGTGGGACTCGATCCCAGGACCCTGGGATCATGACCTGAGCCGAAGGCAGACGCTTAACGACTGAGCCACCCAGGCGCCCAAATTGACCTTGACTTTGGGAGTGACATTGCCTTGCAATCCTGGAAAATTTATCTCTTGCACAGGAGTGAAATGGTGACAAAGGAAGTCAGTACAATGACCAGTCTCCCCGACTGTCATTTCAGTTTTAAACACAGAGATGAACAGACACAAGTAAGATACTGGGAATGTGTGTGTGTGTGTGTGTGTGTGTGTGTGAGAGAGAGAGAGAGAGAGAGAGAGCTTGGAAAAGTGGACAATGTTTTGGGGGACATCTGAGAGTACCCAGCCGAGGAAAACATGGGAACAACGTGGTCAGGACCTAACATTATTCAATCCTTCTGTTCTTTAGCTTGCTGTATACCCCCCACTGTTAACGCAAGATGACAGAAGGATCCTGAAGATAAATGGGTGCCTTCTTCTCCATTTCCTATGTACCCCCTCCCCACGCCCAGTGCCTGACTTCATTCCCTGCCCACCCCCTTCCCTTATTCCCATTCCTCGTTTGACTGATGGCTTGGCAGTGGCAGTAGGAAGGGATGGCTGGCGGCATGAACCCTGTTGTCTGTCTCCACACCCCCCAGGGACGTGGCTGTTGCTGGGGAGCACAGGACTGTCGTTCCTGCAGCGGTCGGGAGCCCCCAGGATCCAGCCGGAAGCGGTGCCCTCGTGGCATGGTGGCTGTTCTACATGGCTGGCCTCGTTAAGAAGCGCATCTCTTGACAGGCAATTTGCTGCCACCACCTGTACCCCGCAATCCTTTGCTAAGACTATGAAATGCACCCAGTTCCCTCCCCTCTCCCAGGCTTTGTGTTCATGACATGCTTGCTTCTACTGACTGTACATTGCCCCGTTTGCATTTCCATTTGGTGCTTGAAATATTCTGATCACCTCTCCTTTCTCCTAGGCAGATAGGCACATGTTTTATAAGTGGGAGGAGGGCAAGGACATAAGGGACCCAGCAGATGATCATAGAAAGTAAGTGTCGAACGGCTGTGCTTCTGACTTAGGAAGACCTGGGGGCCACCGCCGGTCCCTCTGGTGGGAATCTGAGTTTGGATGAAGTACAGGAATGGAAGGCTGACTTTCTGTCTGTTTACCCTTGATTTTCCATCATCAGAACCAGGTGGACATCTTCCTGATGGTTACCTCAGTGGTAGAACATTTAAATAATACAGTAATATTTACAAAGCTTTTTTAGGAGCTTTACCAACTATTATGCAGATTCAAGACAAGGCCCATAAGGAACTGATTAATATTATTATACTTATATGCCCAATATATAAGTATAAACTGTATCCTAAGATTTGGGGGGGGGGAGGAGGGAGGCAACTATAAGCTGATTAATGTAAGTGATATATATTTTTAAAGATTTTATTTATTTATTTGAGAGAGAGAGCACAAGCAGGGGGAGTGGCAAAGGGAGAGGGAGAAGCAGGCTCCCCCCTGAGCAGGGAGCCTGATGCGGGACTGGATCCCAGGACTCTGGGATTATGACCTGAGCCGAAGGCAGATGCCCAACCGACTGAGCCGCCCAGGTGCCACTTTTCTAGTATTTTCAAAATGTATATTTCAAATAGATATACATATTATATTTAATCGTGGACTAAAGAAAGGTGTTGGTTCTTAAATATGTTATTTTGTTCAGAAATCAAAAACTAAGGAATCATTTAAAAAGCCAAGCTTTATAGTGCTTTTAAAGCATGTTAAAATGATCAAAAGTAGCTTAGTCTTTAAAAGATCTTATCATCCAACAAAAGTCTTCCCCCAGCAGATAAGGTTTGGCTCATTCTTAGAGTAAAGGGCACCCTCTGTGAGATTCAAGGTCTTCTCTATGCCAGGGGAGTCCATTTCCAGCCATATTTTTGCCGGGCATCTCTTCTTCTCCATTGACCTTGTAGTTCTTTATGAAGTTAATAAAATTGTATTAAGTCAGGTGTGTGCTGGGTTCTGGAGGCACGATGCTGAGTAGGACAGACCTAGCCCTGTCTCATTACTTACTGGGCCTTTGACAGGAGCAACTCACCGACCCATGTTGTTGGTAAGAACGGTAAGGGGGGGGGGTAGGGCATTTTGCCTTTGTCCTGAGAGAAGAATCTAAGGGAAATGTCTGGACTTCCTCTCTCTCTGCCCACAAGGTTCATTTGAAATCTGAGGACATTTTACACAATTGACATTAGCAACCCTGTTCCCTCTTAGCATTTTGGCTTAGTCCGAGATACAACGAACATCCTGAGTGTGGTAGATTAACCTTGGTTCTGTTTTAATTTTCCTAATCATAGACATTGGTCTTGAATGGCCCTAAGTTCTCCTGGAACAGGAGTTGCCCCATTATGGGCACGAATACCCCCTTTACTCTTGCAGACGATGATCCTGAGTGCTGTCCAGTCATGACATGCACATGGCCAAGGTAACAGAAGTGAGTGGAAAATAGGAAAAGCACCAGGCTGTTTGCATTGGGACATGGTAACCATGAAACAAGCAAACATTTAATTTTGTTTATTGAGGTCAATGTGAAAGCTGTTGAATCTCTTATAACAGCTTTCGGGACATTTGATGCATGCCTTTTTGAAACACCTCAATCTGAGCTTCTTGTTCTGAAATGTCAGAATGTCCCATTCTGGTAAGCATTTGACTCATATTGAGTTTTCCCTTTGTGCAGCACTCTGTGAAGTGCAGCTAAAATGCGTAAGGGGAACGAAAGAGGATAAAATGAAAATTGGAAGCTGTGAGTCAGTAGACAGTGAAAACAATCTGAAGAGGCTTTCTGGGTTTGGTTGATTACAGACCAAATTTATGATCAAGGGAGAGAAGCCCACCCATACTTTCTATGCATACCTTCTTTTTATGGTCTCCGCAATGCAAGGAGCTGCTTGCATCGGGCCAAGTTATTTTTGCCTATGAAGTAAGGTGGTCTGAGAACATTGTGGCCTGAATAAGCAGGGAAGCTGTGTGTGATCCCGAACCCAAGCAGGGATTCTCTAACCTTGAGGCCAGGAAGCCTTCAGACAGGGCCTCAAAGGTGTGAACAATCTCAAGCCTCAATTCTTGCTTCTTTTTTCCACTTACCTCTGACAAGAGTATGTTAGCAAAATAAAACATTGCGAAGTCATAATTACGTAGAGGACACATGCATAGACTTTGGAGTTCTGAGGTTGAATCATGGCTCCAGTACTACTAAGTCTGTGACTTTGGGCAAGTCAGTTAAGCTCTGCAAATTTCAGTTTCCACATCTACAAAATGGGGGTAATAAAAATATCTACTCATTATTATTATTATTATTATTGATAATTATGTCAACTCCATGGGAGAAAAAATCAGTGTGTTAGTTAGGATTCTTGAGTTTTCCTAGTTCTGACAATGGCTCAGTCTAGCATAAGCAAGAAATTAATGTGCATTCTAACAAGTTAAAAATGGGAAAGACAAGTACTCATTTACTCATTCATGTTAACAAATGTTTATGGAGCATTTTCTATGTGCTCAGCCAAGGGTGAGCCATTGGGTGTGTAGTGATAAAAGTAACAGCCCGCATCTTCCAGGATCTTGAAGTCCAGTGGAGAAGATCAATAAGCAAGCTGACAATGACAGGATAGCATTTGTGCTTAAGAAATGCAGTTTGGCAGACATATGCTTTGAAAACACAGAGCTCTAGAGAGAATACCAGAAGGATTACATGCTCACTGAAGTTGAACATTCTAATTCTAAAGAAATGGAGGAGGGAAGTCAGGAACACAAGAGAGATTACCTCAGGCCCTGCCTCACACCCTGCCCAGTTCCCAGTCTTAGGCCTCTCTTCTCCCCAGGCGGTGACATCATACTTTGGTCTCTAAGGTGAATGTGGGCCTTGGCAGGAGCTCAAGGCCAACACTCTGTGACTCAAATTCACGCCAAGTTTGTAGCCAGGGCAGCCTTGACCACATGCCCCAGAACTGATACCTGCTCTTCTGCCCCAAATGCCCTGAATATTTAATGTTTAGGATCAGAAGTGGGCTTTTTCTTCTTTGTCTACATTTAAGGACTTTACTCCTGGCCTGAGCTTCATCCTCATGAGTGGACTCCTGCTACCTCAAAAAGACTTTACTGATGGCCCTTCTAGCCCCCTTGGCTTTTTTTTTTTTTTTAGTAATAACTTTATTGAGATACAATTCACATAGTATATAATTCACTCATTTAAAATGTATAATTAAGGGGCACCTGGGTGGCTCAGTTGGTTAAGCATCTGACTCTTGATTTCAGCTCAGGTCATGATCTCAGGGTTGTGAGATCGAGCCCCGGGTCTGGCTCCATGCTGGGCATGGAGTCTGCTTAAGATTCTCTTTCTTGCCCTCTCCCTCTGCCCCTCCCCGCTCTAAAATAAATAAATAAATAAAATGTATAATTTAAAAAAATGTATAATTCAATGACTTTTAGCCTATTCACAGAGTTGTTCCACCATCAGCACAATCAACTTCAAAACTTTCTCATCACCCCAAAAAGAAACTTTTGCATTCCTTAGCTGTCACCCCAATCCTCCCATCCCCACCCCAGCCCCTGGCAACCATATCTACTGTCAGTCATTATAAAGTTACCTATTCTGGACATTTCATATAAGTGGATGTTATGGATTGAATTACATCTTGCTAAATTCATATGGTGAAGCCCTAACCCTCAATGTGACTGTATTTGGAGGGCTTTGAAAGAGGTAATTAAGGCTACATGAGGTCATAAGGGACCTGACACAATAGTATCATGCCTTTAGAAGAAGAGGAAGATACCAGGGATGTGTGTGCATAGAGAGGAAGGGTGAGAAGACATGTGACGGAAGCGTGAGAAGACAGCCATCTGCAAGCCAAGGAGAGGCCTCAGGAGAAAACAAACCTGCCAACAACACCTTGATCTTGGACTTCTAGCCTCCAGAACCGTGAGAAAACAAATTTCTCTTGTGTAAACCACCCAGCCCATGGTATCTTGTTATGGCAGCCCTAGCAGAATAACATAGTAGATTCATACAATATGTGCCTTTTGTGTCTGGCTTCTTTCACTTAGCATAATGCTTTCAAGGTTTAATTAATGTTGTAACACATATCAGTACTTCATTATTTTTGATGACAAATAATTTTCTATTATATGAATGGACCACTTTTTGTTTATCCATTCATCTGTTAATGAACATGTGGGTTGTTCCCACCTTTTGGCTTTTATCAATAACGCTGCTATAAAGATTCATGTATAAGTTGTGGGCGTATGTTTTTATTTCTCTTGTCATATGTATCTTGTGTGTGTACACCTATCTAGGAGTAGAATTTATGGGTCATATAGGAACTCTGTGTATAACCTTTGAGAAACTGCCAAACTCTTCTGAAATGGCTACACCATTTTACATTCTTACTAGGAATGACTGAGGGTTCCAATTTCTCTACATCCTCAACAACATTCATAATTGTCTATCTGATTATAGCCATGCTAGTGGGTGTTAAATACTTCTCACTGTGGTTTTGATTTACCTCTCTCTAATAACTAACATCTTTTCATGTGCTTATTGGCGATTTGTATATCTCCACTTGAGAAATGTTTATTCAGATTCTTTGCCTATTTTTATATTAGCAAATAACTTTTAACTTTTTAATGACTGAGTTGCTATCATTCTTTTTTTTATTATTATGTTATGGATACAAGTTCCTTATCAGACACATGATTTGCGAAACACTGTCCCATTCTATGTTTTGTCCTTTCACTTTCTTGATGGTATTCTTTGAAGCACGAAAGTTTTCATTTTGATGATGTCTAATTTACCTATTTTTTTCTTTTGTTGCTTGTGCTTTTGGTGTTTTATCTAAGAAACCATTGTCAAATCCAAGATCACAAAGATTTACTCCTATGTTTTCTTCTACTAGTTTTATAGTTTTAGATTTTATACTTAAGATCTTTTGTCACTTTTGAGTTAATTTTTTATATATGGTGTGAGGTAGGGGTTTGGTTTCATTCTTTTGCATATGACTATCCAGTTATCTCAACATTATTTGTTGAAAAGACCATTCATTTCCCCCATTGAATTGTTTTGGAATTATATGAACATCATTAAACTGACCAAAATTAAAGAGTTTAAAATTCTGGATTCCCAATTCTAGCAGAGATCTAATTCTAAGCCCACTTCTAATGGTGTTTCAAATAGGATTGATGTGTTAGGTCTGATGGCTCACTATGGAATCCTAAGAATTAATTAGCTTTGGTAGACAACTGGTCAGTGTATCCATGTTGTGGCTGTTGTTTTTAAATTATAAAAGTAGTATCATTACATCCTTTAAAAAATGGCAAATGGATAAGAAATTCACCTAAATCAGAACTCACTTGTTAAAATTATAATGTAATTATCAATGATCTAATGCATTACTGTAGATATGCCCTTTTTTCTCCTGTAGAAATAGGTTTTTTTATCATTTTTGGGAGTTAATTGGAATTGAGAATTCCATTTGGTATTTTTTTGGTATCTGCTGTTTTCCCTATGGTTTGAAAGGCCATACACATTTTTGGAGACATAATCATGCACAAATCAGGCTTTGGGCCTAGGAAAGGTTTCTTATGTCATAAGGGTACATTCATAGGAATGTATTTACCTGGATTTATTTTGAAGTGAGGCTAAGACTTCACACATAGTTTGTCCTTATATTGAACTTTTTTCCTCTCTAAGAGAATACGTGCATTTCCAGACACATCATCTCATCCTTAATAATGGTTTTTAAGACTGATTCCATGTGTTTAGGTTAAATTGATTGGGCTTCCTGTGCATGTGAGTGGAATGTGGCACACCATTTATTGAAACCTGGGCTCTCTCTGGCAATCATATCGCTCAGATTTTCTTCAGGTTGACCAGCAAGGGGCACTAAAGCATAGCATCTCTTCCCCGTTTCCTCCCAGCAACTGCAGACATTTCACTAAGCAAGTAATTGGGCACGAATCTGGAAGCTGTGCACGCTATAGTCAGATCAAAACACTGATGGAGTTCTCTTTGATATTTTTCAAAGGTATTAATATTTTTTTAAATGAGAAAAATTCTGATTGGGCAAAAAAGACGGCAAAACAATTTCAAATACAGAATCACTCGTTGCTTTCAAGCCACCATTCTAGTCAAAACTATTAGGTAAACCAGCAGAATGCTGTCATTGCTTTTCTGCGAATTACTGCACTTTTTTTCCATCCAGAGAACATAATGGCCTAGCCACGTAACGAGTTCCTAAAAGGATGGACTACTTGATGTTACGGTGACAAGCAATTATTATAGAGGCCTCCTGGTTGGTCTTTTTTTCTTCCCTTTAAATTTTGCCTGCCTACTTATTTCCATCAACTACTAAGGATGACTCTCTTATTGTTTCAAATAAAGGATGCAATCTATATGCTAGGCACACATTATGAATAATTCCTTGTCATAACAAGGCAGGAATGTCCTTCAGAGACTGGCATGAAGTTACTGAAGCTGTTTAGTATTTGGTAATGGGCTTTTCTTTTTAATTTTAGCTTTTATCCCTGCTTAATCACCTCAAGGTACTGAAACACAAAGAATGACAGCATTCAATAATTAGTCCACCAAGCTGGAAGCAAATACCCATTATTCTTTCATTCTAAATCAACGAAACAGTTTTTGGAAGCTCTGTCTACTTATCCATATTATAGAAATGATGAATGTAAAGGCAATTAATTCAATATTAACATTCAATTACAGGTCAGCATATAATAGTTGGAGTAAAATATTATTCAGTTTTCTTTTAAGACTTGGGTTTTTTGGACCTTGCTATTTGTAGCATGTGGGAATTGTATATTAAAACAAATCGCATACTTCTTCACTCACCTCATTAAAGCCCTCTTCCCCTCAAATACAATCCAAAGCCTCAAATGCCTGATTACTTAAGAACCCTTAAGAAGTCTTAGCTAAATGATGGATAGTTCAGAGTACAATTTCTAATATTTTCCCCTTTGCCAGCCAGAATTAGAAATTGGAGGCTGCAGAGCACAGATTTTTTAGGGGCTTAGACAGAGATCAAGAGTGCAATGAAAAAGACAGAGTGAGAGAAAGGTAAGACCACGGATTCCATGTTTTCTAAACACACCGGAGGTGTTCAGTCTTAGTTGCTTGCGATGGTTTTGATATGTCCCTTCAGTTACAGACCATAAATAACTGGCATGGTTAAGAGCATACACACAGGGTTAGTGTGTGGGGTGCACATTCTGGCTGTATGACCTTGAGCAAGTTACTTATGTAAGCCTCAGCTAATTCTGTACAGGGAGGATTCTTGAGTTCATTCAACAAATACTTATTACATTCCCGCTATCTGCCGGGCACACGATAAACACATATGATTGTCTGGAGGATCAAATGAGAGAATAAATGTAAAGCTCTTAGCATGGTGGCAATAAATAATGGCTGTTATTATCTATTGAGAATCGACTGCGTGCAGACCCTATGCCATACACTTGGGGCAATTACCTAACCCCTGCCTCAGTTTACCTCATCTGTGAAGGGAATTTCTTGTCTCATGTGGCTCTTGTGAGGTTTAAATGAGGTCATATATATATAAAGTGCTCAGAATACTGCCCAGCGTATAATACACGCAGTACAAATGTTTGTACTATTACCTCAGTTTCTCAGTAACAACCTGGAGAGGGAGTGTTATTATCAGCACTTGAAGGTGAGTTAACTGAGGCTCAGGGAGGTAAGGTACATTAGTCAAGGTCAAAGGGCGGGTGAGCTGCAGATTGGTACCCTTATCTGTCTGGACCCAAAGCCTGTCTCTGCTTTTCCCACGGAATCTTGGTGCCTCCTAGATGTACTGAATGCCCTGCTGGAGATCACACAGACTGTTTACACAGGAACTCCCTTTTAGCTTTGAAGTGCCACTCCCCAGTTCCTCTGGGTTTCTCTGTTAGTGCGCCCATGGGTGAGCATGCACGTGCACACATGCATCCATGCGTGTGTGCACACACATCCATAGTCTTTGCACTTAGCATTCATTCAGAGCAATGGCTTCTCTCCTTGGGGTAATTATACTGTCAGTTATGTATTTAGCAAAGTTGCCATTCGCTCCTCTAGAACCTGCTTACTTTTTGCTGGGCGATAAGTTAGAAATGTAAATTTAGTTTTTCACTCTGTGAGCTTTCTCAGAGAGAAAGCTGTTTTGCTGGCTTGCTCATTTAATCATTCACTCATTCATTCATTCATTCTGTCATCTGTCATTCATCAAACAGTCACTGGGAGCCAGGCCCTGTCCGAGATAAATTCTGAAATTTTTATGAACCACACGCTATGTTTCTCAGTACATAATATATTGAATCCTAATTGTAGATCTTGTACAAATTAGTTTAAAAAGGCAGAATGCAACAAAAGATGTTGTTTGTTTGTTTTTCACATCCCCAGTGGTTGTCATTGACTGTCAGCTGAAGATAGTTCTATCAACACTTCACAGCTTAAATAAGAAGCATATTTTCTCACGGCGTCCTTTGTATATCTTCCCCCTGGGAAACCCACAGCTACAAATTATATGAAGATGCTTTAAAGCCAAATGAATCTCCTTCTGAGACTCATGGGGGAAAGTGACTGCCTTAATAAACTATCTTTTTGGCTTGATGAAATTGAAAATGTTGCAAATGTTCTAGAGAGCAACATTATACCAGTTGATAATGAATTTATGGAAAACTAAGTTCCATAGTCAAATATAGTAATTGCTTCTTTAAAAACAATACAAGAACAGCTTTTCCCCCCCAAATGTACCTAAATCAGGAGGGAGGAGATTTTGAGGAGCTGTCCCCGTATGGCATGAATTCTCAGTTTTAATGCCCTGAATGAGTTATAGTTTTGAGAATGCATTGGCTGTTGGTTGTTCACTGAGCATTCATTCTTTCTCCTTTTAATAATATTTCAACTCTTCCCTGGGGAAAGGTTTGTACTGGCTCTTGATTAAAAAACCATACCACACCACACCAAACCAAACAAAACATAAAACAACCAAACAAGAAAATCCCCTTGATTGCCTTCTCTTCCAGTCTTTTGGGAACTTGTGCGGTGACAGTTGCTCAGGGCTGTCCTTACTGGGTTTGTTCCTTAGCGCTTCTTGCTGGGAATGCCCTAGAAGGCCGCATTGCTTGAGAGAGCAAGGCTTCCACTCAGCTTCATTATTTGGTAATATATAGAGCATTGTAAAAGGAACTTTAATTATTTCTGACTTGTATTAATTGTCACTATTTAGGAGTTATCATGAGGTTTTTGCCAAGAATTTGAGAAAAAGGGATTAGCATTGAGAGCTAAATGGCAAAATAGATACATAACTCATTAGATCAGAGATATATAAAAAGTGCCTTAAAAAGAAAGCCCTGTTGATAATATTTACCAATCACCACGATCAGAACATATGCTACAGTCTCAGACTTTAGTCCTCTCATTGCTGGAGTGTGGTAAGGTCTAGGATTTCCCCGGGGAGGGAGAAGTCAGGATGGCCAGCATGACGGGAGTCAGGACAGCAGTATTCATTGACTAATATAAAAGTATGTTCATAATTTAACGATTGGTTTGCGGAAGTGGATTTTCCAAGCGAATGGCCCTGAATCCTCCAAATAAATCTTCACCTTTATACCTAATTTTGTACTTATAAGGGTATATTATTTCTTTCAGACCCCTACAAAACCAGGGTTCAGACTCCTGGTATGGCCATATCTGTGCACATCCTGGATATCAGCCAGCCAGCAGGCCTGCAGAGCAAAAATCAAAGGGGGCATGGGATAGGCCAACCTTGGCCACGCCCATTCAAAGGGGGTGTGGGGTGGGCCAACTTTGGCCATGCCCATTCAAGGGGTTGTGGGATGGGCCTACTTTGGCCACACCCGTGTTGCCCGTGGAGGGTGCTCTTGCTCAAAGTTTTGACTTGTCCCATCCACGGTGTCAGGTCTACCCACTTTAGGAGATAGAATCCTGAGGCTATCATTATAATTTCTTATAAATCATAAATGTTTGATCTTGCATCAAATGTTAATTTCTTCTATTTCATGCTTACCAAGAAACCTTCTGATCAGAACTTCACTCCTGCTGTGGTGGCCTGTGGTGTGCTGGCCATTGGACTTAGGGTCTAGTTCCTTGGGAAGTTCTCTTTCTCAGGACACATTAATAAATGGCATTCTAGTTTGCTAGTAATGATTCTAGTTACTTGGCCAACTACCTATTACTGGGAAACAATTTATGCCAAGGTATCTGAGCTTATGAAGCTAGATTTTGGACCATGGCAAACTGACTAAAATAAACATCCTGTCTCTAGGGACAGATATTCCACTGTATTGCTCTTGGCCTTCTTCCTTTATTTTCAGCTGTACTTTTGTTGGAAGTGTTTATTTGTCTCTCTAGTAGACTGTAAACTCCTTGAGAACTGGGGCCATCTATATACCAAACAGTACAAATGCATAGTACAGAGTAAAATCTCAATAAATATTTACTGAATGGAATAAGAAAAAGTGTGCTATACCCTGGATACTAGTAAACTAGCAGCAGCGTAAACTTTTAGCTAAACTTAACAATCATTTTGTTTTTAACTAATTTATTTTTTCATTACAAAGTATTCAGAATGCTTTGGAGGTTGAAGATCTTTCATCTGTTTGTTTACAAGTCACATCAAATATATTACAACCTTGACTGTGGTTGATATAAAGTAATCCTTTCCTTAAGATATTTTATTTTGTCACTACAGAATTCTCCCTGTATTGTTTTATGTCTATCAGCTCTGTGAATATTTAGGAGCATTGGAAATCATTTTGTTCTTGGCACTAAGAGCTAGTGATGAGAAACTAGTTTTATCGAGAATTAGAGCAGTCTTGATACAGATGAATTCCTTTACTGAAGAATGTTCAAAATAACACAAATGAATGGTATTCATGCTAATACAGATCATTGTCATCACTCAGAAAAAGCTACTGATTGTTTTGAAGCCCTTCCCCCCCCCAACATTATCCCACCATGTTCAAATTTGGGGGCAGAAGTTGAGGGGAGATAAACAAGTCTATTGGAAATAGCCTTTTCAAAAAGAAGACCATCCAGAAGAAAATGAATGAGCTGGATAAGAGAAATAAAAATGACAAGATTTCTATTTATCCATAGCTATACATTCCTGTTTGTTCTCATTTCTGATTCTACTGGCCTGTCAGCCTTTAAGGATACGGGTAATCTAAGAGAGAAAGGGCGAGGAACAGAAAGGAAGGAAAGGAGAGAGAAAGATAGAGGGAGAGAGAGAAAATGAGCCAGAATAAACTATGAGGGAGTGTGTGTGTGTGTGTGTGTGTGTCAGGGGCAAGCAGATGCTTCAAAGATTAGTTCTTATTTTTCTCAAACTGGAAAAAAAAAAAAATCAGAACACAACACTATCCCTCTAGCACACATCTTCCAAAAAAAGAAAAATCCTTCAGTTATTCTGAACTATATTGCTGGTTCTGTGACTTGGCTTACTAAAGAACTCTAGCAGAAACAACCAACAATGTATTTCCTGGGGGTGATTAATTACTCTAAGTTAACAGTATTTCCAAATCCCTTGTCTCTTCTGTTAGATCGGTGCTTTGTGCCTCAGAGGTGAGATAGGAAACTTCCTTGTCTCAAGCAGCAATCCTATGGTCTCCATCTTCCTATCACTTGTCAGTTGTAGCATCATGATCAACAGTACCCATGCTATCATATCAAGAACTGATTTTCGTAGTGGCATCTACAACTTCATTATAGGCTACCCAGTATCATCTTTGCTTCCTTGATAGAACCGCATTTCGAAGAGAAGCATGCATTTTGGAACTGTGTTTGTACTGAGGAAGAGAGAAGTTAATGCTGTTTGTTTTCATAAGCAGAGAGGAAGTTATCAACCCTGCAGATTCTAAAATTCTAAACCTCAAGAGCTTTTAAAATTTCCCCTTTAAGGCATCAAACAGCTGTTTCTCTTGGGAGGGCTCTGGAAGCCAACTGAGTTGAACATGGGGTAATGGAATGTGGGCTTGAAAAAAATGGAATGCTGAGATCCAGCTTGTCATCACACACACACACACACACACACACACACACACACACACACAGGCTCTAGGCCCCAGAACCTGTGAGCAAGCTCAGCTGAAGCTCTCTTTTTCCTGACAGCCAGGCTAAGCAAGAATCAAGCCTCTCCTTTATCCAGGGAGTGACCTTTCTCATGTCACCCTCCAGGGGCCCACGCTTAGGGGAACTGTGTGGCAAGAAGCACAACGGTGATCCAGCTGCCTTTGTAGCAGCGGCCTCCAGAAACCCAAGCCAGGAGGAACAAAAGCGATAGCAGAAGCAGCAGCTCCTTCTCCCAACTGCCACGTGACAGTGTCGAGAGTCCTCCTTTCCTGTTAAAGGAAGTGGAGGCCTCTAGCATGTACCTTAAATGTCATTCTGCCTCTTCCATACTATCATCTGCCTCCTTCTACCAGAGCTGCAAGGAGCTCCTGGGCACCCACGAACACTGGCCCCCTCTTGGGGTGTATCTTTAGCACTTGTATGACCATCATAACCATTTGCAGTAAAACAGCTTTCTGCCCCTGGATGTGCTCGTCCGTCAACACCTGGTGGGGGCCTTCTGCTGTGGTTGTCCTGTTGAGGCTATGGGAGAGGCCATGCCCTAGGAATCAAAGCTGATCTCTTCTGCAGGATGAGAAGACCTATTCCAGTGTCAAGCATGAAGAGAAAACCTGGGCTCCAGGACAGGAAACCAGAACTTACTAAGTTGTTAGATCTGGGCTTCCAGAGGTGGAAGCATGTTCCAGGCCTTGCAGGGGAAGAAGGGACAGATGGCCTTGCTGCATGGAGGTGGGCCTACAGCTGGGAAGGGAGGCAGATGAGTAAGCTCTACGCTGAGGACATACCCTACAGCTGTGTGTTCCCTATTCCTTTTGCTGTGCTCAGTCAGCCGGTAAGACCCTCTTTAAATGGTCCAGCCGAGTCTCAGAGTGCTTTGGGGAATTCAGAGGTTGGTCTTGGGCCAGCCATGGAGAGTAGCATTAGAGGGAGGGTGTGTCCCTGAGACTGGCCTGGAAAGACCAGGGGGGACCTCCACATCATAGCCAAGGCAGAGCACAAAGCCCCCCAGGGGGCAGGTCTGAGGATCAGAGGATCGGGTTTGATTGAACTAAATGATGGGCCACCCTGGATCACTTCTCATCATTTATTCCCATAACCTGCCCAGTAGCCAACATGTTGGCAAAGCTCAACAGTGGCTGTCACGATTGTTCAGAGAGCTAACCGTTAAATCCAGCTTTAAAGTAGGATTTCAAGTTTTCCAATCACTTCCAAGTTTTCTGTATAATCTGCCAGCTGTAGTATCTTGTTTGCAGGGGTGGCTGACAGATGGGGTTTATACCATCAGTAAGGGTTAAATTTAGTGCATTTGAGAGCCAACACACTGGAGAACACAGGTTTATATAGCACTTGGCCACAGTCCACAGTCCTTAAGGAAGAAACTATTTTACCTCTTTGGGTTGGGCTGAAAAAATAGTTATCCTGAAAAGAAAATTGTACTTACCATGGCATATGGGATCTTTAAGCACCCACAGAATATAAGGGAAAAAAGAAGAGTATAAAAAGAAAAGAGTTCAGAATAAAATATATTATGTTTTTTGTAGAGTGGCAGCTACACTTTCCAAGAGAATCACTACTAATAGGATATTAAGGTCATCCCTTAACCTGGAAACTATATTGTGAGTGATAAACCCTCTTTCTGTGAAAGTTACAATAAACATCAGTGTGTGAGGGACAAGGAAAAGGGAACTCGAGATGGATACAAACCAACACTTTATTGCGCCTTGAGAAATTCAACTGAACACTGGAAATCAGGGTCTTTGTTGTTAGGAGAGAGATTCTGAGATCACTGGGGCATGAAAGTGTTCTCAGGCTAATTCCAAGCTACCAAAGTGCAGAGTCCAAAGACACTCAGAATCTCATAAAGTGTCTTGCCAAGAAAAAATGGAACTTTGCCTTCTTGGCTTCCAAAAAGAGGGTTTCCATCCAGGTTCCCACTGGAATGGAGAAGTCATTCACATATTTTCCCACCCTTTTTGGTCTCTCTGAATCACAAGGACTTGATTTTAGTTAGTTATATACAAAAGGAAAATGGTCCCTTAAAATTAGGCCAAAGACCAGTCTTCAGGTAAAAAAAAAGGAGGTTAATAAATATAGCAGGATATAATGCAGGACTATAATAGTGGAACAAAAATTATGCACAGAAAATGGTAGTAAATAACACAAAAATGTTAAAGGTGGCTGTCTAATGGAATCAAATAAGCATGTTTTCTAGAATGAAGGTGCTTTATTTGATGAATAGATAAAACTTACCCTCCCCCAAATCTTATTTAAAACGAAATCCTTAAAGAAAAATTTCCATTTTCAATTACCACTTAGCTCTACTAGTCAAGTCCTTGCCATTTGCTTTTTGGCTAGCTGCATAACAAGAGCCCATATGACTATAGTTAATCCTGAATAGTCCTACATTATTTTAAAATGTTTACACTTAGGGGTCCCTGGGTGGCTCAGTCAGTTAAACATCTGACTTCAGCTCAGGTCATGATCTCAGGGTCCTGGGATTAAGCCTTTTGTCAGGCTCCCTGATCAATGAGGAGTCTCCTTCTCCCTCTCCCCCTCTCCCCACTTGTGCTCTCTCTGTTTCTCTCTCAAATAAATAAGTAAATAAATAAAATCTTTAAAAATAATTTTAAAAATGTCTACCCTTAGAAACAACCAAGGAACGAAGAGAATAACAAAGGCCACTCTTGGTTATTTTATTTAATTCTTTCTATTAGATTTGAAGTCATAAAAAAATGAAAGTAATAATGAGGGTCTCAGACTCGTCATTTTGGACCTAATTCTCAGGTTGTAAAAATAGTTTCTAATGTTTACTGAATGCTTGTTGTATGCCAATAATGGAGTTGATTACTATAAATGCATTATTTATGTGAATCCTTAACAATAGTTCTAGAAGGGAGATAATGGAATTGGTTCCATGTATAGATAAGCTGGAGGCACAAAGAAGTTAAGTCAACTCACCAAGGTCACAGAGCAAACAAGTGGCAGGAGAGGGATTTGAATACGAGCCATTTGACTCCAGAACCCACACTCTTGACCGTGAAGCTTACTGCTTTGTGCAGCTACGTGATATTGCAGCTTACTCTTTCCTTGATGACAATCTGGTGCTCAGAATTCTCTGTTTAAATATTTATGCAGAATATAAACAGTACCCTGAGACTTGACAATGGGTATATTCCTATCAAATTCTTAGGCACAATTCAGTGTCCATAAATCTCAAGTTTTAAAAGCAGGAGGAGATGCCATTTGCCTGGTAGTTTTCATTTCAAAGCCTGTATTTTAGGAAAAGTCTAGAAATGCTACCACCAAATGTATGACTTTAGCCCTTGTCTCATGCCCGCATTTGGAGGTGTTTTAGCAGGTAGAGGTCTTAATATGTACATATTCCAGCTCTTCAGTTGGGTTAAGTGACTGGTTCAGGGCCTGACAACTAGTTAACAACATGGTCAGGATGAAGACATGAGTCTCAATTCCCGTCTCAGGACTCTCCCCACTGTTTCTTCATCTCAACCCCAAGAACAGAGAGGAAAGTTCTTTTTTTTTTTTTTTTTAAGATTTTTATTTATTTATCTGACAGAGAGAGACACAGTGAGAGAGGGAACACAAGCAGGGGGAGTGGGAGAGGGAGAAGCAGGCTCCCCGCGGAGCAGGGAGCCCGATGCGGGGCTCGATCCTAAGACCCTGGGATCATGACCTGAGCCGAAGGCAGACGCTTAACGACTGAGCCACCCAGGCGCCCCGAGAGGAAAATTCTTTAATGGAGCAACAGAATTTCATTTAGTACCTAGAATCCAGTGGTTTTAGTCCCGGTGGCTATTTTTCCCTATGATGGGCTTTAAGTATTTCAGAATTTTTAGAGCTTGCCAAAAATAGGTCTGTGGAGACCATGAAATGTTTTGTTTGTAAGAGAGGAAAAGAGATAAAAACATAACTTTAAAAAATGGTGACTATGCAGGCAAAAATAATGATATGGGAAATTAAGTCCCATGCCTAGAGGTCTGAAGCTGATAACTTTTCCTGACCCCAGTGGGAAGATATTTTTTCTTTCATGGGGAGTGCAAAATCCTTGGGTCTGCTTTTATTCTTCCTTTGAAGACTATCTCTTCCTCTTATTAGCACAGGGTAGATCAGGTGACAATAAATCCAATCTGGGATTTAAATTTAAAATATCTTCTTCTGGAATATGTTGTAGAGGCTTCTGCTCCAAGTTGGAGAGTGCTGTGAACTGCCGGGGGCCCCCCAGAGGCCTGACACCGAGTAATGCTTGTGGTATGAGGGGCCTGTTACCCACCAGCAGCCTCGGGTGTGGGAAACTATTCCTCAGCTCAGGGAAGGCAGCCCAAACTCTGAAAATTTGATCTCCTTCCTTTGCCAAAGAGCAAGCTACAAGATTCTGGGTTCCATCACTATTATTATAACCGTAGGGAAAAAAATGACTTAATTGTAAACCAATGACCTCACCCTAATAACCATGGTCTAATCATCTTTAAAGAAAGCTGCCTTCTTCGTTCCTGCCAACTCGCAAATGAAACAAATGACATCGGAACATGATTATATTCATTAGTGATTATTCCATGAAAACAGCAAAGATTTGAATTTACCCTACATTTAACACTTAGACAACTAAAACTGCAGAATATCCTCGAGCCAAGTGTTGATCGACAGCGTTAGAATATTCTGTCCCAGCCTATGAACATACAAGTGTTTCTCTTTGTCAGTGAGACGTGGGTTCAGGGTAGAAAAAGAAAACAAGTCAACAAAAACACTCCTCCTGCTGGACACAGGAATTACTTAGTTTAGAACCTTTGAATGATATTTCTCTGATTTAACCCTGTATTTTTCTATGGGAAAGAATGACCCAGAGTACAAGTCAACTTTTTTACTATAACATGTCAATGTCATGGGATATTGAACAGATGCATGTTCCAGAGAGGCAGAGAAATTTTAGTGAGGGCTGGGGGCACTGCTGAGGGCCTGATATCCATTGCTTCCCATGTGGTGCATGCATGAGGAGTCATGTGAGGTCAACTTGGTGGGGGGGGGGGACGGAGGTTCGCTGGATGTCTAGGCATTCCCTTTAGGAGGGAGACAGAAGAGTGACTAAAGTTCAACAAAGAAAAAAAACCCTGGTTACAGAATGGCAACATTCTCCAAAGTTGTTTTTGTTAACCATTTTTGAGCTGACTTCTGTGTCCTTGTCGAGAGACTCAGTAGCAAGTTCTCACTTTTACAGAAGAAAGACCTCAAGTGAGAAAGGACAAAGCTGGAGGTAGAAAGACTTGCTTGAGATTGGTGAACAAGTCAGAGCAGGACCCAGAGCAGCATTCAAAATGTTTGAGACCTGCTTCTGAGCTCCGAGAGTGAAAGGGAGTCCAGATTTTGGAAAGGAAGAGGGTTAAACAAGGAAGCAAGCTTCCCTTCCACAGTAGTTCAACTGGTCGGACTTCTTCACATCCACGTCCTAGGTCATGGTGAGCGCGGGACTAGGAGCATGTGGGCATGTCAGTGCTGAGCCAGTGCTCCCTCTAGTGAGACATCCCCAGGCTTTGTCATGGGGAGAGTGGGGCACTATCATTTTCCTCTCAGAAGGACCACATGATGTTATCATTTCCTTTAGGAAATGCCAACACCCCTAAGCTATTTAGCCATCACAAGTTTCTACAAAACAACAACCCTCACCTTAGACCAAGGAAATACCTTTCTCATTCAAACAAACATGCTTGGAATCAGTGAACAGAAAGTCCTGCCTCAAATAAGCTGTGGAGCCCCTCAAAATAGGATCCAGCCACAGCGCTTAAGGCAATTCTAACATCCTTGGTTGAGTCAACCCTCTGGCATGGCAAACTCATAGATAGGTGGAGTACTTGGTACTTTGCAGCGTACACGATTTCCATCTCTGCTTTCACTTGACATTAATCCTGCCCAGCTTCCTGTCATCTGCCTGCAAATTTGGCCATAGGGGGACAATGTTTTCCAGAGCAATTTTTTGGAGCTGTTTTTGAGTTGACCCATATTGATCTTTCTTTCCTCTTACTCACCTGGCATGGAAATGGAGTCAGTAGAAGAGAAATATCTACTGTGATAATGGGGTGGAGTAGATGTATTAAGCAAATATGGACCCACTATATGCCAGGTACTTTTCTAGTCCTAGAAATAGAGCAGTGAGCAAAATTCATAAAAATCCCTCCTCTTATTGAATTTACAATTGTGTGTGTGTGTGCGTGTGTGTGTAATTGGGATAGGAATGGGTAAGACATGGCCAAAATCAGTGGAAAATTTTAAATGGTATGTTAGAAGGCAATAAAGTGCTGTGGAGTCAAACTAGAAGAGGAGGAGGAATGCCTGGCCAGCTCAGTTGGTGTAGCATGGGACTCTTGATCTTTGCACTGTGAATTGGGGCCCCGTGTTGGGTGTAGAGATTGCTTAAAAATAAGATCTTTAAAAAAACAGGTAAAGAAAAAGAGAATGGGGAGTGTTGAGGTGGGAAGTGATGGGTGCAATTTAAATAAAGTGGTAACAGAAAGGTCAGTGAAAAGGTAACATTTTAGCAAAAACGTAAAGAAAATGTAGCAACCCCTAAGGCCGTGTAGGGAAATTTTCAGACCCAGGGATAGCAGGTAGCAGCTCTCAGGTATGGCCCCCATGACACCCATTTTTAGGCTGTGTCATTCTCACGGTATTCTATGTCAGTGGTGTCCACAGGAACTCGGTCATGAACAATATGAGGTAGGAAACATGGCAGACCTGTCATGAGGCAGGAGAATTCTGGGAAAACCAAGAAAAACCAAGAAAGTCAGTAGAGGGAGTCAGAGAGAAAATGGAGGGCCACGTATTTTCAGGCCCTTGTGAGGTTCTTTTGAGTAACTGTGGGGAGGCGAGTTGACTACAGTAAGAAATTTTAGACAGCCTCATTGCTCATGACTACTGATAGCACAGATTCTAAAAAGGTTGGATTGTGCCTAGGTATCTTGGGTTTGATAGTAAATAAGTGAGTTCCCTAAAATAAAAGTGAAATGTCTTTGTTTGCATGGTGGCTTTTCAATTCTCCAGTGTCCTGCTGAACTTGGGGATGAAGGTTGCCGTAAGAATCAACACCAGTTACGATGGGAGTTTGCTGTATTATTTGAAACATTCAATTCTGCTACAGAGGACAAGAAAACAAGATGAATGATGAAATCCTTAGGCATAGATAATAAGTAAGCTAGTTCCTTATGTGCTACAGGCAAAATTCACAGCGTGTGTTAAGTACAGATAGAAAGTAATTTAGAATATGTTAAGACATATAAATAGAAAAATGAACTCTATGATGAAACAAACAAGAATGTTACCTATAGATAGAAATGGATAGGAATATCAGATCATAAATCTTGATCATGCTGCCTCTGGGCTGACAGTTATGCCGCCCCTACATTATTAGCCACTCACTGGTGACCCTCTACATGGTGCCATTCTGGCCCCACAACAGCTGTGCTCAAAAAAATGCAGATAAAATCTATGGCTGTTCAGCAAGATAATTGGCAAGCGACAGATATTGGCCAGGATCCTTTTCTCTGCATCTCTGTGATAAAGCAAGGGTGTGTCACTGGCCCCAGAGGGGCCTTCTGTCTGCAGCCTCCCTTGCTCAAACCTCAGCCCTGGCCCCAAAGCACCCCATCAGTGCAGAGAACACGACATACGGACCTTCATAATCCAGGATTTGGGTAGGGGATGCTATCTGTCATCTGCTTGCATCCCATCCTCATGGACTAACTCCATCTCTTTCCCCTTGTTTGTTTGTTTTTGTATTTTAAATCAATTTAATAAATGGTATGATTCCACCATCTTAATTTTATCTGTGTGCTTTCATAGTCCATGACCTCTGGGACCTCTGGGACATCTTGGGATAATTTCCCTCACACCACCATTTCCTTACAATTTCCTTACCATTTCACCATACCCTTACAATCTAAGTGCAAAGTTTAAGGCACTGTGAAGTTATTAATAGTTCTTATATTCGGTTATTATTTCCTGAATCCTAACATTCACAATGAGTGAACAAGGTCCTTCAGAGTCCTTGTATGGAATGAAGAAATCTTAAAATATAAAAAGAAGGGAATAAGCTTACTGTGTCTCAGCAAGTATCTTTTACATTTTTCATTAATTATGAGAGACATTTCAAATCTTGACTTATCCACCTGTAAGCTTAAAAAACATAAGATCTAGAAATATCATGTAACTAGCCAAGGAAAAAAAATTCAAGGTCATTTTGGAATGAATAGGGGATCTTCTGAGATGCAAAGCCTTGGCTCATGAGTTTTCTCTTACTACTTGCATCTACTATTACTACTGATTATAATTGCTAGAAACATGTTTGTACTGGTCGCTTTGGATAAGTGGGCTGAAATAAGGAGTTGTGGGTTTGACTCATCATAATATATGAGAGTCAACTGTAGGGCTCCTGGATGTGTTATTACAGCCTGGAAACTGCTGAGTTAGTGTATAACTTAGGCTTATAAAACCAAGCACAAATACATATTTTAAAAATTATACAGTTTCTAATCAGTTTAGCATGTTCTGTGGAAAATATTCATGCTGAAAAAACAATACTATTAATTATCCCTCCATAACTGAGTAGGTCAAAAGGGACAATAAGGAGTTATAGTAACAGAAAATACCTTTTTGATTAGAGATTTTATTTTTCTGATTTTGTCTTTCCTTTCAGTGAGCTGATTACATTTGACCAGACTAAGCATATGATTATATAAGGTCAGCAATCAGGGTGTATTAATTTACCTACAACCCCCTCCTCCTCCTCTCATTCACCCATTGCCTTTTAAAATTTGTGATTTTGCAGAATTGAGTTTAGTTACGTGATTAGAATTGACACATACTCTTATGATGCAAGTGGCCGAGGTGTGGTCCATCATTTTTGTTAGAAGCCTGAGTCTAGGGGCGCCTGGGTGGCTCAGTCGTTAAGCGTCTGCCTTCGGCTCAGGTCATGATCCCAGGGTCCTGGGATCGAGCCCTGCATCGGGCTCCCTGCTCAGCGGGAAGCCTGCTTCCCCCCCCTGCCCCCCGCTTGTGTTCTCTCTCTCAAATAAATAAAATCTAAAAAAAAAAAAAAAAAAGAAGCCTGAGTCTAAATCATATGGAGGAGGTGCTGAGTGAGGAAGATGGAGAACCCATGCATTGTCAGGAGCCCCTTAACACATTCTCCAAAATGAATTCTATTCTTGGGCCAAAAATAACCCATGGGCCCATTAAGGGTGAATTTTAGAGCATATTTCAGATATATTCAAAACACTTGTGAAAGAAGATTTTCAGGTCCTGCAAGGTTTTCCTACTTCGCCTTAACTCCAGCTCCACCTCTACCTTCTTGTCCTTACCTTCTCACCCCAGGTTAACTCAGCGAAGGCTAGGCACACCCAGAGTGGTGGTCAGGGTCATGCCAACCCAGCTGCCTTGCAGAAACCTCACTGGCAGTAGCCAAATATGGATATTCAGTATAAACACACACACACACACACACACAGACTCAAACTTACAAACCACTTGAAGTCATTAAAGAAAAGATTTGCTAAGTTTGCTAGTTTTTTAGTTAAGGTATTTTAAAAGGACTGCAATGCAGAATGCACATTCCAAAAGAAATAAGTAACTTTTATTGAATTTGGTCTTGCTTTAAAACTAAACTTAGGACCCTTTATTAACCTAAGTGGTTCTTACTTTATAGCAAATGTTTTTTTTTTTTTTTTTAAAGATTTTATTTATTTATTTGACAGAGAGAGACACAGCGAGAGAGGGAACACAAGCAAGGGGAGTGGGAGAGGGAGAAGCAGGCTCCCTGCAGAGCAGGGAGCCTGATGTGGGACTCGATCCCAGGACCCTGGGATCATGACCTGAGCCGAAGGCAGTCGCTCAACCGACTGAGCCACCCAGGCGCCCATTTTATAGCAAATGTTATTAGGTGAACTCCTTTCTCTTTCTGTGTGAAATCAGATAAGCAGAGGGGCATTTAGGTCATTTATTTATTTATTTTTAAAAGATTTTATTTATTTGAGAGAGACACAGCATGAGGCAGGGTGGGGGAGGGGCAGAGGGAGGGGGAGAAGCAGACTCACCACTGAGCAGGGAGCCTGATGTGGGGCTCAATCCCAGGACCCTGAGATCATGACCTGAGCTGAAGGCAGACACTTAACCTACTGAGCCACCCAGGGGCCTGCATTTAGCTAATTTAAATCAATGTATACCTACTTGCTTAATTTCTTTCTCTCTTCTCTGTAAGCACCATGAGGGTAAGAATTGAATCTTGTTCCTCCCTGTATCATCAGTGACTGGTACCTAGCACGTACACGATGACATATTTAAAAAAAAAAGGATGGATATTCAGATGGTCAGAAGAACAAAAGGAAGGAAAGAAGGAAGGAACAAAGCTGAGATTTGGGTGGGTGAGGGCTCCAGCCTGTCTGAGATCTTGGTCTCCTTTTCTGGAGGCTCAGAAAGAAAGGCAGCCTGGCTGCAGTGTGGTACCTTTGAGCACCCCAGGCAGCGTCGGCTTGGTGTCAGAAGGACTGGGTTTCCATCTTTGCTGTGCTCTCACTTGGGGCTAGTTATTTAACCTCCTGGAGTCTCCAGTTTCCTCATCTGAAGAGAATACCATCTGCAACAGACTTTGTTATAAACACCAAATAATAGTCTCTCCATGAAAGCTCTTAGCTTGGTGCCAGGTGCAGACATCAGGAGACATTAGTTAAATTCTTTCCAAGGGGCACTGACTTGAGGAAATTGTAGGCATACAAGCTGCAAATTCTGGGTGATGCACAGGAGGGCTGAAGGACACAAAGCTAAATGCCAAGTCCTCTGGTTTTCCTTCCTTATAGACTTTGGCCTAGAGATTTAATATTTTCTTTTCCCAGCCATCTCTCGAAGGCCAATCCTGTCTAGTGATCTAAGTCTCAATCCACATTTTAATTGTCTTCTCCACAGCAGGAGGTTCCACTTGACACTTTTGGAAAATACTTTTGTATGCTCATGTTTAACATATCTGACACACCAAGCAAAGAATCCCAAGCTAGTGTCTCTTCTCAGGTTTCCTCTGTTAATTTCACTTCTGTTCTCTGGAAATCCAGGTTCAAAGCCTCAGAGTCAGCTATCTCTGACCCACCTCGAAGAGGGGTTAAACCATAGTGTCTTGAGCAAGTAGGCTTGAGCCCAAATCTGGGCTTATCTGCTGTTGAATGGGTGAACTTGTAGGCTTGAGCAAGTAGGCTTGAGCCCAACAGCGCTTATCTGCTGTTGAATGGGTGAGCTTGTTGTTTACATCCACTAGCACTTGCTTCTCTTGTGAACTTCCATATTTCTATGAGAATATGGGAGCATATCTCTCTGCAGTTATTAAAACTTGGACCCTCAAACTCATCCTTGACAACACACTCTTCCTCAATGACCACACTTGGCAAATCAAATAGCTCCTGTTCTCCTTTTACATGATCTATTACTCATGGGTTTCAGTGTGAAACAGAACTGGGTTTGAGGGTACACTCAGTCCCAAAAGCACAAACAACAACAATTAGACTTTACAAAATCAAAAACTTCTGTATTGTAAATTGTATCAACAAAAAAGTGAAAAGATAACCCAAAGAATGGGAGAAAATATTTGCAAACCATATATCTGATATGAGACTTGTACTCAGAATATATAGAAAACTCTTAAAACTTTATAATAAAAAGATAACTCAATTAAAAACAGGCAAAAGATCCAGGTAGGTATTTTTCTCAGAAAGACGTACAAATGGACAATAAGCACATGAAAAGATGCACAACATCATTAGTCATTAAGGAAATGCAAATCAAAACCACAATGAGGTACCACTTCACACCCACTAGAATTGCTATCATCAAAAAGACGGCAATAATAAGTGTTGGAAAGCTTATGGAGAAAACCTCAAAACCTCATACATTGCTGGTGGGAATGTAAAATGGCGCAGGAACTTTGGGAAGACTGTGTGATGGTTCCTTAATATGTTAAACGTAGAGTTATCATGTGACATAACAATTCCACCTCTAGGTATATACCCAAAAGAAATGAAACATAGGTTGGCACAAAAACTTGAACATGGACCATTATTCATAATAGCCAAAAGGCAAAAACAACCCAAATGTCCATCAACAGATAAATGGATAAATGATGTATGGTATGTCCGTACTATGAGATATTACTCAACAATAATTAAGAAAAAAAAAAAGAAATACTGATCTGTGGTACAAAATGGATGAATCCCCAGGCATTGTGATAAGTGAAAGAATCTAGTCACAAAAGAGCCCATATTGTATGATTCTATTCATATGAAAGGTCCAGAGCAGGCAAATCTATAAAGATGGAATGTAGATGAGAGTTTGTATAGGGCTGTGGCAGTGGTGTTGGTGTTTGGAGGGAATAGACAATGACTGCTAACAGTTATAGGGTCTCTTTTAGGGGTGATGAAAACATCCTAAAGTTAGCTGGTGTTGCTGGTTGCATGACTTTGTGAATATATTAAAAACCATTGAAGTATACACTTTAAATGGGTGAACTGTATGGTATATTAATTATATCTCAGTGAAGCTGCTAGAAAAATGTGTGGTGAAAATTTAGCACAAAACTCTACTGTGATCTGACCAGTGTTTGTTCACTGGGATTATTTGTGATTTTTGAGGCCTAGCCTTTATTTTACATTTTTACATTTACAGCCCTACATTGTAGTTTGAATTTGTTCATCTCTATCATAAACTGGATGTCCCTAAGGACAGGGGTTGTTTTTATTAATTATTCAAGCTCAATTTTCTTGCTAGCACTTTGTGCAGAGTGCTTAATTAAAAAAGGGTTTGTTGAATGGATACATTTTAGGCTAAATCAATGTATCTTGCATTAGCTTTAGGGAAGACATTTCCCATTCAATCAACCAATCCTCTTCAAGTCTCTTTTATGTAGATTGTTGCTAAGCCAGAGCAATTCCCTCTTGTGCTTTGGCAATAAATTTTTTTTTTTTGAATCAAAGTTAAGAGCTTTACATTTATTTGTTAGATTTTATCTTCTTGGATACCATCACTCATTCCAGCCAGTTAAGATTTCCTTAGATCTTTTCTCCATCAACTAGTCTCTTTTCATCTGCTTTTTATCACAAATAAATCTGAATAAGCACACTTATTATTAAAGACTTCTAAGTTGATTATTAAAGATTTAGGAGGGGTGCCTGGGTGGCTCAGTCGTTAAGCGCCTGCCTTCAGCTCAGGTCATGATCCCAGGGTCCTGGGATCGAGCCCCGCATCAGGCTCCCTGCTCGGCGGGAAGCCTGCTTCTCCCTATCCCGCTCCCCCTGCTTGTGTTCCCTCTCTCGCTATGTCTCTCTCTGTCAAATAAATAAATAAAATCTTAAAAAAAAAAAAAAAGATTTAGGAGTCTTTCTCCGAGATGTTGATAATAACATTGAATAGGAGAGAGCCAAAATCAAAGACTGGTGGAGCACCAAACACTCACTTGAGGACTGACTTGGTTAATGAATGGCTCTAACTAACTAACTAAACTATGAGTTAGTCCAGTAGCTAGAATTTCAATAAATGAAATAGTCCATATCAAAAGCTCTGCTAGAGTGGGTACCTTTCCCCAATCTTCTTCAATGATTCATGACATCATTTGCAGGAGCATCACAATTTATATTTTAAAGTTTAGAGAATGTCTCATGTTAGAGTCTTCAAACCAGTCCATACAAGCTTAGAATGTAATGTTTCTTGCACTCGTACTTCTTGTTTTATTTCTGTCAGTCTTGGTCCACCTTCTCTGCCTTTTTATGTTGCTCTCATGCTTTAGGTGTGTTGTTTGAGTTGTATTCTTCCGTCCCTAGGTTCTACTGGAGCGTAGCCCGTTGAAACCTCTTCTCTAGGCACCATGTCACAGAACCACGTTAATGAGAGAGTGGACAATAACTATCATGCTATTCTCCCATTTCAGGGGAGGGAACTGAGCCACATGTGTATAAAAAGATGGAGCACTTTACATTTTTGATTTGCAATATTAAACCATATAATTTCTAAATCCTGATTTCCACACTGTGACCAGAGAGGGATTACAATATCCTGCTTGTAATGTTCATCATTTATTCAACAAATACTTCCCGAGTGCCTACCACGTGCTGCTTACACTACTCTCAGTGTTGGAGATACAGCTGTGAACGAGACAAATAGAGCTTCCACACTCAAGGAACTTACATTCCAGTGGAGGAGAGAGACCAAAACCAACTTTGTACATAAAATCTTTCCTGACAGTTATTAAGAAAATGAAACAAAATGGTGTCTGAATTCTAGATTTTTCATTTTAAAGGCTAGAATCCCTAGGACTACAATGAACATTCCCAAATTAATAATTCAGGCTTCCTTGATTTATACATATGGCAATATGTGTTCAGTACCATTGCCTCCTCAACAGCCAGCTGCCACCTCAGACCATGCCCACCGCCAAACTTCCCTGCTCACTAATCCAAAATTTTGCTGGGTTCACATTCCCCCCAAGGAATTTAGAAGCTAATCTGAACTCTCTAAACCAATCAGAGTAATCTTGCTCTCTTTGGCTGTGATTATTTTAGATGGAGGCACAGGACCCAATCCTTGCTAATGGGAACGGAGGTCTGACACGAGGCTGCTGAGGAAGGTTTCCTGGCTCATAAAAAACAAAGATGTGGGAAGAAGAGATGGTCTTCTCTACCACTGGAAATCAGATGATGTCCTTCATGAGATACCTGTACGTGTGATAATCATCTTGCAGCCCTAAAGAAGACAGCGAGGGTATACAGCCAACATGCCCAAGAAGGCACAGAAGAAAGAAAGAGACTATATTCTTGATGATGCACTTGAGCCATGGAATTGTCCAACCCTAGAGGCATTCCATTTTGAGTCTTTTTGCTATGTGAGATACGCCTTTTCTCTTACCAGCAGCCTAAAGCATTTTAACAGATAAAAGTAGATATAAATGCACATACATAATGAGCATTCTGACTGACTGATTAAATGTATATGTAGGCATAAATTAACCTCCCTAACTCCATTCATGATTGTCACATTTATTTTTACCTCAGGCAAAAGCAACAGTAGGATTAGAAAATTTTAGGGTTGAAGATAAATATCTGAATTTACTACAATTAAAAAAACCAATGCAATATTTCCTGGGATTACACTAAAATAAAATAGATGCTCACAAATCTGTTAACCGCCTAAGACGTAATAAGACATCAAATACGCCAATTTTTCTTTAAGTTCCTTCATAAAAAAAAAAAAAAAAAATCTAATGTTGAGCCCGGTCTTGCATTTTATCACTGGAACAAACAGAGAACAGTCATTGCTATCAATTGCCTGTTTGTTCTCCCAGAGAGCTCTCCCACAAACATACATTATGTATGGAGATGAGAGGGGGGTACTGGGTTCCTTTTCATACTGCCTTTTCTTCTAAACTACAGTTTCTCCATTGGGTCTGCTTTTAAATAAAATGAAAGCAAAAATGCTAAACTATTACTGCCCGAAAACAGCTTTCTCTAAAAATGAAATGCCAATTGTCTTGCAAATATTTTCTGTTTCTCATTTGCAATGTTCTACTGGTCACTTTGATATAGTCAAAGCTTCTGAATATTTATAAAGATCCGTTATTTTTTTGAGAAAGACCGGAAAGGCAATAACCACCTCATTGGGTTGTTATTTAGCAATTCAACCTTTCTATCTAAAGGACAAATGGTAAGGAACTGTATTTGTGAAAAATCCAAATATACAGCCTTCATAAAGTTACTTCTGTCAGTGTAACTCTATCAACAATCTTGGCGTATTGCAACTTGGAACAGAGTTTACCTAGTGAGTGAGGCATGGGGAGGGTGGCAGGGGGTGGGGGTAGATGGAATTTCATTGAAGATAGCCTTTCATGTTCAAAACCATCACAGGTCTTCTTTCCACCTAGAACTTATAATACCTCTTGCCCTGCTCATCTTCTGGTTTGTTCTTCTATCATGCCAGCATGTAAGAGGCAACCATAATATTTCTTCCTGCTTGCTTCCTCTAACCAGCAACCCTCAGTAGCCCTTGGGGAATAAATAGCGTCCCCCCCTTACCTCCATTTTCCTGGGAGGAAGAGAGAAGCTGTGGAGCCACTATGAGTCATGTCTACACATGCTCAACTTTTAGAAAGGAATCAGTTTCCATATCCTCAACTTCCATAGGTGAAGGTGATTTACTTGACAGAGCTTGGTTCATATGTGTTTAGAAAAGATTTTAGTAAATTTGTTCCTATCAGTTTAGAACATACCCATCACTTGTCCCAAATCTTATGATGGCACATTGCCCAGCGGTGTAACCTTTTTTGGAGAGCTAAACAAAGAAATAAAGAGAAATAATGGTTTGAGGAAGCCTCTTTTTACTGATTTATTAAGGCAACTTAAACACAAAAGGCTTGTTACCTTTCTCTGTCTAATACATAATTTTGTAAAATCTAGGTGCTGGTAAAGTGATATTTTAGATCATGTAGGGATAGATGCTCTCAATTTATTTTTTATTTATTAATTTTTTTTTTAGAGAGAAAGAGAGAGTGTGAGCGGGATGGGGAGGGGCAGAAGGGGAGAATCTTAAGCAGACTCTACGTTGAGTGCAGAGCCTGATGCGGGGCTTGATCCCAAGACACTGAGATCCATGACCTGAGCTGAAATCAAGAGTCAGATGCATAACCTATGGAGCCACCTGGGCGCCCCTAGATGCTCTCAATTTAAAACAGCCAGAGTGGTATAAGTTACTGAAGCTGATCTTTTTAAATGCAACTGGAATGTCTTTGTGGGTCTATCAAAAATTTTGGTGATATATTTGATAAATCCACACATCAACATTTTATGTAATTCCTTTCAGATTTGTCACACTTTATTTAATAAGGCAGGTAAAGTCTATTTTTTCAAATCAAATCATGAGATATTTTTTGCAATTACAGTCAATCCTCATCTTATCTCATTTCATATTTTCTACCTCCTAATAACAAAAATAAATTTACTTAAAGTTATAATACAATTTCAGATATCAAATTTAAACTGTGTGAGTTGCATGAGCAAACATTTTTTTTAGGAGGTAGAGACACAAAATAGTTTAAAGACCAGTAATTGATGGATTCCTCTGGTCTCCATCTGCCACTTCCGCCCCTCGTCAGCCGAAGCCCCTTTGTTTGAATTCAGTTTTTGCTTATGAGGGACTAGGAGCAGAATTGTATCTTTTCAGACAAAGAGGGGCCCTTCTCCAGCATAATCAGAAATGCTAAATTTTTATTAACACAGCACTTTGACATTGAAAGCCCTGTTCTAAGAGCTTTATAAATATTAATTTGTGTAATCCTAATTACAGTCCCAAGGGGGTCACTGTTACGCCCCCATTTAGTCAGTTGCAAAACTGGCATTCGAATCCAGTCTGCCTGGTTCTCTTGGTCTTTGCTTTTAATCACTTCGCTGCAGCTGCCTCTCTAGGAACATTTTCAATTCTTGGGTCTTCTTAGGGAATTCTTCGGCTCTTTCCCTTCTCACCTTGGCTATGCCCAGAAAACTAGCACTGTTTGAGGATGATGATGAAAACATTTAACAACACTCAGTTCGCTTTCATCTGAGAACCAGTTCCCCTGCAGAGTATTATTATCCTCATTATAGAGATAAAGAAAGGAGGAACAACGGGTCAGGTAAGTGTAACTGAGCCAGAGTTGGGTATAGAAGCCCCCAGCCTTGTGATCTAATCATAAGAGAAGTTTCCATTCCCATGAGTCATTTAGTAAACAGATTTGGAGAGAGAGATAGTGAATGTCATTGAGGGGGAAGTAGGGAGTGAAAATCTGAAATGTAAAACCCTTTGCCTGCAATAATCAAATTTATAGGGTAATGGAAGCAAAAGGATTTCACATATTTATTCAATATTTCCTATGTGGGGGAAAGCGTATTATCATGTATATAGTTATAATTATAATGCTGTGGGTATTAACTTGATAAACCAGTTGTGACTCTTTTAAGAAGTAAGCTTTTGCAAAGGAAACCATCAATAAAATTAAAAGGCAATCTACTGAATAGGAGAAGATATTTGCAAACGACATATGTGATAAAGGGTTAATGCCCCAAAATATATAAAGAACTTATACAACTCCACACCAAAAAAGCCCAAATAATCCAATTAAACAGTGGGCAGAGGAGCTGGATAGACATTTTTCCAACAGAGACAAACAGATGCCTAACAGACACACGAAAAGATGTTCAACATTACTCATCCTCAGAGAAATGTAAATCAAATCTACAATGAGATATCACCTCACACCTGCCAGAATGGCTAAAATAAAAAACACAAGGAACCACAATGTTGGCGAGGATGTGAAGAAAACGGGACCTTCATGCACTGTCTAGTGGAAATGTAAATTGGTGCAGCTGTGGAAAATAGTATGGTGGTTCCTCAAAAAATTAAAAATAGAAATACCATACAATCCAATAATTCCACTACTGAGTATTTACACAAACAAAAAGAAAAAAAAGCACTAATTTGAAAGATTTATGTTTGTTTCTATGTTTACTACAGCATTATTTACAATAGTCAAGATATGGAAGCAACCTAGGTGTTCATCAATAGATGAATGGATAAAGAAGAAGTGATATGTATTTATATATAATGGAATATTACTCAGCCATAAAAAAGAATGAGATCTTGCGGCACCTGGGTGGCACAGTCAATTAAACGTCTGACTCTTGATTTCAGCTCAGGTCATGATCTCAGGGTCATGAGATCGAGCCTGGCATCGGGCTCCCTGCTCAGTGTGGAGTATGCTTGAGATTTTCTCTCTCCCTCTGCCTCTGCCCCTCCCACCCCCTCTCTCAATCAAAAAAAAAAAAAAAAAAAAAAAAAGAATGAGCTCTTACCATTGCAACAACGTGAACAGACCTAGAGGATATTATGCTAAGTGAAATAAGCCAGACAGAGAAAGGCAAATACCACATGATTTCCCTTATATGTGGAATCTAAAAAACAAACCAATGAACAAACAAACAAAAAGCAGAATCAGATCCATAAACACAGAGAACAAATTGATGGTTGACAAAGAGGAAGGTGGTGGCGGGCTGGGCAAAATGGGTGAAGGGGTGTGGCTGATACAGGCTTCCGGTTATGGAATAAATAAGTCACAGGGATGAAAGGCACAGCATAGGGGTACAGTCAATGGTATTGTAATAGTGTTGTATGGTGACAGATGGTAGCTGCACTTGGGGTGAGCATAGCATAATGTGGAAACTTACAAAATCACTCTGTTGTGCACCTGAAATTAATGCATAATGTAACTTGTGTGTCAATATACTAAAAAAAAAAAAAAAAAAAGAGGCTCTTCCAGTGCCACTGGGGTTCAAGATCTAGCCTCACTGCAGGCCAAAGTGAGTCACAGGGCACTGTGTGTAGTGCTTTTGGTGTCTCTTTTGGAGGATGTGGCCCCATTTTCCTTTCTAGTCCAAGTACCTGAAGTGAGACAAGTCATACCGGGTGGGCTCTGTGCTGGCATGCTCCCTAATTAAAGAATAGTTTGATTCACTTGTCTGATTCTTGGTTTTCAATTTGGGAATGAAGACAATTTGTTAAGTAGTTTCTGGGGGGAAAAATGCTAATTGTTGATTTAGCTGCCAAATTCACTATTCCTAGGCTACTTAAGGGTCCCGGTAGCTTGAGAACCCATTTGATATGGTAGCCCTCTGATGCAGAGGAGATAAGACAAAACCTAGGTGCCTCAGACAAATAAGAACAATCAAAGGTTGGGGAAAAGGGAAAAAGCTCAACTTGCTTTTGAATTTAAAAAGAGAGGTGTTATATGAAACTAATGAATCACTGAACACTTCACCAAAAACTAATGATGTACTGTATGTTGGCTAATTGAATTTAAATTAAAAAAATTTAAAAGAAGAGGGAAAATACAACTTTATAAAGGAAAGACTCCTGTTTTTCACTTTGGTTTTGTAGGTGGTGAAGAAACCTACAAAAAAGAGGCTGAAAAAGTGGATAAACAAAAACCCAAGGCAGCCAGTGGGGAGGATGAGAGTAAGAGGCAGCTTTGGAGCCTGAGGGCAGAGGGGACTGGCCAACAGGGAGAGGTGGAGGGAAAGGCAGACTTGGAAAGACCAGGAAGGGAGGGCTCCATCACTGCAAAGTGCTTTAATGGACTTGAACTTCTCCTGTCACTTTTGGCTGTTCACCACTGTTATCAACTGCCCTTTGAAATTCTAATTAGCCAATTAATCACTGTTCACAGCCCCCGCAGCTCACCAAAGGGAAAATGATGCTCCCTGTTGTAGCCAAGCAAAATCACCCCATGTCTAGATGAACTCAAGGAAAACCAGTCTTGGAGGTTAACAATTCCCTCCCCCTGCCTTAAGTAGACTTGGTGAATTCTAGGGGAACCAGGGGATTTTCAAAATGAAATAGTCCTGTAAAATTTTTGCCTAAAAATCAGAATTTGAACATCTAGCTTAAAACCTTTAAACACAGAGAGCTTCTTCTCTATTGACTGCGTTTTTAGTTTCACTGTCTTCTGTTTCAAATCTAGTCACTTTCTCCTATACAGTTATATACAAGATATTTGTGCAAATGGGGGACATAAATTCCATACTAAGCAAGCTCTGTTGGAGCTTTGTCATGTTAATACAGCCACAAATGAAAGTTAAATTTTATTTTTAGATTTAACCTCATAAGTTGCCCCAGAGCAATTTTTTATTTCCAGCTGATGTATTTGAAGAAAATAGGCTCAGATTTATTGGCTCTGTTAATAAAAAAAAATTAAATGACCTCCTGTAGTTTTGCTGCTATTTATTGATCCCTTTCAAATTTCGCCAGCAATTCAATCTGCAGTAAGGCGTGTTGAATGAAATGGATTGTGAATGTAAAAATGGAGTGAACATTTAGAAAGCATTTTCAAGTCCCAGAAAGTAGCTTTAATAAATGAGAATAAATTAAATTCACATCACTGGGGAGAAAAAAGATGGATTTTGTTTTAATGGTGAACTACACAGAAATCATTTATTGCGTGTAGGATCTATTGGCCACTTTTAAGAAGCTAGCTCATAGAATGGATTGCTGTAGCTCGGATGGGTGAAGGATCCATCATAATCTATCTTGTAACTATACCTTCAGAGACTTTGAAAAATTACTTCGAACATGATTAGGGTAATTCACACTTGCTTTCCCCACCCAACCATCGAAACTACTGTGACCACTACTACTATTAGTAGTAATGATAATAATTACTAAGTAATAATACAAATAATAAAAATAAGCACACTTGACTTCAAAATGAGAAGACTCACTGGGGTGATTTCCCACCATTAGATGAAGTGACCTCCATATTGCCAAATCCACATGTATGTTTCCATACATTTCCTATTTCACCTTTGTTATGGTTGCCATTATTGACCATCTCTTTGTTCTTGAAACTCCCTTGGCTAATACCACACCCATTGTGTCCTGTTTCTTTGCAAGCTGCTGTCTTCTAGGTCTTCCTCCTGGGATCCTTTGATTCAGCCACCTTTTTAACCTGCAGCTTTAAAGTAAGCTTTAAATAACGAGGCTTCCCAGGGCTCTGCCCTGCCTCTTTCCTTTGATTACCCTTTTTCTAGGCAACCACCTTTATTCCCTTGGCAACAGCTGACTCTTATATGTTGATTTCTTTTTCTTTCTTTTTTACAGCTCATCACTCACTCCTCACCTCAAACTCAGTATGATTATAACTGAAATCATTATCTTTCCCCTAAATATGCTTCTGTCTCTGTATTCCTCAGTGATACCACCACCTACTCAACTCTCAACAGGAATCCTCATCTGACCTACAGAACATAGGAAGTGATCTGAGCGACTGTTTTCTCGATTCTTCCACTAGTGGCCTATATCTAGGACCATTCCAGATGCTTAGGAGGGAAGTTAGTTCATTATATACAGAAGATGCTGCTGGACATGACAAGATGACTGTCTCCAGGAATCTGGGTTGACAAAGGTTGTATCTAATGGAAACCCAGCAGCCACCAGAGCCAACTTCCATCTCCTTCTTTCCTTCATGTGGTTGTCCTCTTGACCCTATTTTTCACCCTGCCTACACCTGGGGGGGAGCATCATCTGTAGATTTTCTGCCTAAAGCTCTACTTATTTTCCTGATAGGAATCCTCTTCCTTCTTCTTTTTTTAAAAAATTTTTTAAAATTTATTTTATTTTTTAAAGATTTTATTTATCCATGAGAGACAGAGGGAGAGAGAGAGGCAGAAGCAGGCTCCTCGTGGAGCAGGGAACCCAATGTGGGACTCGATCCCAAGACCCCAAGATCATGACCTGAGCCGAAGGCAGATGCTTAACCACCCAGGCACCCCTCTTCCTTCTTCTATATAGTAAGCTTTACCTCAGGTTAAATCCCTGCCTCCAACTTTGCCTTCTTTAGCCCCTTCTCCCGCCTGCCCCAAATAATTTCTAAGATGCAAATCTGATCAATGCTTCTGCTCAAAGCCTTCAACGGCTCCTGCAGATTTCGGATTAAAGTTTAAATTCATTAGCATTACCGAATGGATTGTCATCCCTGTCCGGCCTTCACATTTTCCACCTCCCCAAGCCCAAACTCTAGTCAAAACCAACCCCAGGTGAAATTAGATTCCTACTATGACTTCTACGGCACCCTGCATGTTATCACACTTTATTGCAATCATTTATTCGTTCAACAAAAATGTGTAGAGTACCAACTGTATGTCAGACAGTGTCTATGCACCAGGGAGACAGTTCTGGGCAAACCATGGAATCCAATTCTAGATGGCGAAACAGACAGTAAACATAAACAAATTAGGAAACTAACATAGAATAATGGATAGTAAGGGACTTGGAGAGCCTTCCATTAGTGAACAGATAAATGATGACAAAAAGAGGCTGTTGAAGATCTAGGGGAACAAGGTTCCCAGTACAGGGCACAGCAAGTTGAAAGGCCCCCGAGATTGGAACAAGATGTTTGAGAGATGGGAAGAAGCCAGGGAAGGCTGGAGAAGTCACTCAAGTAGAAGGTGAGAGGGATAGATGCAGGAGATGGGCTGGAAAGGTCAATGGGGGCCAGGTAGGGGTTTGGATTTTATTTTAATTGCAGTGGAAAGCCAGTGGAGGGTTTTGTGCAGGAGAGGAGGTCCTTACGGCAGCTGGTAGGATCACACACAGGCCAAGAGCAGTGGCATAGTCTAGATTCAAAGTCATGATGTCTTCAACTGAGGTTTTAGCAGGGGAGGTCACAGAAAGGGTCCTATTTGGGATATAATTCGGATGTATTGCCCACAGAAGTGCTGACGGATTGTGTGTGGTAGGTATTTACATCTGTGACTGTTTTTGTAGCAAGTAAACTCTTTGGGAAAAGGGACTGTTTCTTCATATCTGTATTTTTAGTTCCCAACATAGTGTGCCCAGCACCTAACAGTTCACACTAAAACTGTTTTGTGAATGAAGGAAGCAACGGGAAAAATACATCACAGCTGGGGCAGCTAGCAAAGACTTTACGGTAAACGTGAGAATTGACCTATAACTTTAAAGATGGTCAACTTTTGACTGGTAGAAATGGAAGTAGAGGGAATGTGTGTCCCTAACATTTCTGGATCCTCGGACAGAAATTCAAATGGAATCTACATACCTCATGTCTTAATATTTAAAGTCATAAGTCAAACTAATAGACTGTTAAATAAAATGTGTTCTATCTATGCTAAAGTTATAAATCAAGTTAACAAACTGTTAAATAAAACACGCTCTATCCTTTTACCTTGACAAATATACTGTACAATCAGCAGGTTCAGGAATTTGGCAGTGGGAGGGGAGAGCCAGCCCCTGCCCCTGGTATGAGGCATGCCCCCTCCGTGCCCATCCCAGGTTCCTCATATTCACGTGTGTAAACACTCTGGCCTGCAAGTCTAAGTTCAGTCTGCTGACCCTCAACCCTGGCTCCCATGCAGGCAGGCCATGGAAGCCGCCATTGTGTTACCAGAGCAGGGAATTTGGGGTCTCAGGTATCTAGAGCATGGACTAGACAGCAGGACTTGGGCTCAGGGTGAGAACATCCCCTTGATCTTGACAATTTTTTGCCCCCAGAAGAAGGGTAAGGCCAGAGCAGAGTCCCCTAGAGTGTGAAGCTGGAGCAAAGGGCCTTCTTACTTGGATCTATGGGCCGTGCTGGTTGATGGCGTAACAGGTGGGAACCATGAGGCCTATTAAGGGAATGGAGAAAGACTAGTTTGTTTGGAGTAGAGAATTCATACAGCCGAGTGAAGATCAGATCCTAGCGAGCCAGGACTTTGGGGAAAAAGAACTTTGATCAAATAGGCAATGGGGAATTCAAACTCTTAAGCAGAGGAAGAAATGATTAGACATTTGTGCGCAGGGTGGATGAGAAAGTGGGAGAGGCAGTGAGATCAGCAGGATTCCTGGACTGCGAGGTTTGGGGCTGGAAGTAATAAGAACTGAAAGCGGAGAAAAAGGGGTTGGTGTAATTTCTAAGAAGAAGAGACAACCAATGAGATGTCGGGGCTGAAGCTGATGGAGAAACTGGGCAAAGATGATTTTGCAAGAGTAAATACGGCTGCTTTGTATTCCCAGTGCTGGGACTGGGTAGACTGGGTGCTGGTGTCCCCTCCAGATTCATATGCTGAAGCCCTAATGCGACGGTATTTGGAGGTGGGGCCTTTGGCAGGTAATGAGATCAGGAGTGTGGGGCCCCCACGATGGCATTGGTGTCCTTCTAAGAAGAGGAAAGAGCTAATCCTCTCTCTCTCTGCTACGTGAGGATATAAGGACAAGGAGCTATCAGCCAGGATCTGCTGGGCCTTGATCTTGGACTTTCCAGCCTCCAGAACAGTGAGAAATAAATGCTTGCTGTGGAAGCCACCCAGTTTATGGTATTTTTGTTATAGCAGCTCGAGCTAAGACTTTAAGGAAGGTTCCTCGCCCTCTGAGAAGGCAAGGGAGGTGTAAGTATGCTTTGAACTCTGTTCCTATAACCGATGCCAAGCCTGACTTCTCACGGCTCCTATGAACCTGGCCTCCCCCCTCGAAGTGTCTTCAGGTGAATGCATCTCCCCAGCTCAGCACTCCCATCCACCGTCTGGCTGTGCCCAGGAGTGCAGTGTCCACTGTGAGCTCTAAGTTAGTTCACTTTGGGAGGAGCGGGGGAGGTTTTAGAGATTATAAGCATGTAGGATTCTTTTAGGAAAGGATAAACAAGTCCGTCCCGAGGCAGGCACCCAAGTCATGGTCAGATACGATTGAATGATCATCGCCGAGAAGCAGAAGAGCTGACAGGGGGATGTGGCTTCCAAACTGCCTGGGTTTGAATCCCGACTCTGCCTCTTACCAGCGGTGTGACCTGGAACATCCGGACCAGGACTTCTTCCAAAGTCCTGCTAGCATGAGTTGTTTTCTGTCCTGACATGGGTGCTGGGAGCGGAGAGGAAGCTGTCCCATGGAGGGCTGAGGACAAAGGCCAGGGAGCTTTTGGCTGCGGTCAGATGCATTGGGACAACAGTGTCATGATAGACCCAACAAATTAAAAGCTTTTCCCATTAAAAACAACTAGGCCTATAGATCTGTACTGTTTGATAGAAAAAGAACAGTTTTATATTTTACATATTGGAATATAAAATAACTTTTGGCCAAGACCTCAGTAATTTTACTTGTTGGGTTATTTTTTCATTGGGCTCTTATTATAACCATCTGTTGGGATGTGCTAACTAGTTGTTTGTCACTAGTTCTCTTCTCCTGTCCTCTCTCCACCGTTGCTTGGCAGCTGAGTTTGTTTTGCATTTCAATCAGTGGCACACAATTTCAAGCAGATGTTTTAAAAAGTGCTTGACTTTTAAGCAGAGTATGCAGTGCCCTCTTGACGGGGAGGCTACACTCAACCCAGAATCTGGTTTGCAAATGAGGGTGCTGGTGTGCTAGTCAGCCTGGGAAGGGGGCTCCCTGAGCACCCAGGGCTCAAGATCCCTGACGGCTCTCCACGGGGATGTTCGTGCCTGGACCTGTCCTGGAAGCATCTTAGTATTTTGGACCCGCACAGGCCACTCCCCGGGGGACACAGGTCCTGCACAGACTGTAGGGCTGGGAGGCACACACTTTATCTTAGGGTGACCTGTATTTGAACCCTGCCTCCATTGCCTGCTGACTGTGTGAACGTGACCAAAGCGCTCAGCCTCTTGTCTGTGAAATGGGGATATGAATGGAACAGCTCCACATAGGCTGGATATAAAGTGATAATGTACCTAAAGCATGATAGTTCCATGACTGACTCAGAGTAAGCACTCAGTTCATGCTACAGTAGTGATATTATTTCTATCTTGATTAAAAAAAAAAACTCACAATATTCCTATAGGGTTGGTTGCTATTCATATTATCACTGAGTTATAGATGTGAAAGCTGAGGCACAGAGAAATGAAATCACTTGTCCAAGGTGTTACAGCCAGTGAGCAGCAGGGCAGTTTGGTTCCCGAGTCTCTCTGTTTGGTGCCCCAGGGTGCTAAGTGGGGCTGGGGGAGGGTACACATTAAGCAGTGCATACTCTGTTTTAGGCACCAGGGGTAAGCACTCTATAGCACAAGACTTTAACTCCTTAGCCTAACTCTCTTGCCATGGTCCGGGGGATGCCATTACGATCTTCATGATAGAGATGAGGGAAATCAGAGAGATCAAACGAGGTCAGGGAGGACATACACTGCCAAGAGGGGCTCTCCAGGTCTGGCACCCCACACTTTTTCCTTGCACACTGCCAGGCAGTGCTCCCCTGATCCTTCAGAGCTGCGTGGAGCCAAGTGGTCACCTCGCATAAATGTCCCCAGGATGCCAGCAGGCTTCCAGGAGGCGCATGGGTTGAAGCCCACGTGTCCTGACTCCAGCCCGTTGTTTTCTGTTTCTGTTCATGGTATTATAATAACAATATTAGCGGCCACTGTAAGTAATTCAATATACTTCGTGTTTTCTTTTCCTCTGGCCCCAAGTCTTGTAATAATAAAAAGATTCTAAAATGAATAAATATTAAAGACCTAATTTGCACAAGCACGAGGAAGTCCAGAGGGCCAAGTAAACAAGAAATCTGGGCACATTTCTTCAGAAAATAAAAATAGTAGGGGGGCCCCTGGGTGGCTCAGTTGTTAAGCGACTGCCTTCGGCTCAGGTCATGATCCCAGGGTCCTGGGATCGAGTCCCACATCGGGCTCCCTGCTCGGCAGGAAGCCTGCTTCTCCCTCTCCCACTCCCCCTGCTTGTGTTCCTGCTCTCGCTGTCTCTCTCTCTGTCAAATAAATAAATAAAATCTTTAAAAAAAAAAATAGTAGGAAAAAGAAACAAGCTAGAAAGCGGTAAAAGTAGACGTGGGAAAATAATACTGCAGAATTCCTTCATGTCGTCCATATTCTGGAAAACTACCGTTCACAGTTACTTTTTAGAAGGTATTGCTGGTGATAGTCCTGCCAGGAAAAGGTTTTTTTTTTTTTTTTTAATTAGGTATTTTCTGCTAGTTCTGTGCACTACATACCATAACAAAATTTTAGTACTGCAGAAAAGTCCAGGCATGCTCTTTCTGCAAGGTGATTCTAACTGATTTTACACTCGAACCTTACACCTGGGGATATAATGAAATGACACCATCCTCTATCTTTAGTAATAGGATAGTCATTAAAATGTTGCTTTCTATGACATCTCATACAGGGCTGTTTATTATGGAGAATCTCATTTTCAAATGTTTTAACCTATTACAAGTTTCCTCATGATGAGCCACGAGGGAAGGCAGCCTGGCAAAGTCTCTGTACCTGTCCTAAAGACAGCCTCTCGCCTCCCCAGGGAGCACAAGATCATAAGCATTAGCTTTTGCCAAACCGAGTTATGGAGCGCCTATTCACCATTATTTAAATATTCCAAGTCTTATAAACGTTTCCTCTTTTAGAACCTCTGCCTTGTTAGGATGCGCATTTTGAAATTTTATTAAGTTCCAAGAGACTAGGATCTGTACACTCCTACTGATTTCCGAATGGGGTTGTTTTCTTCCAGATATTTACTGGATTTCAGATGGAATGAGACAGGTGGTTTTAGGCTCAAAGCTATTCAAGGCTGATAGAAAAATAAAGCTGGGCCAGCATCCTTTGCCACCGAGAACCCTTCTCAATACTGGCAGAACCCCTCAGGGTCTTCAGTCCAATTCTGCAGAGACAGGTGACAGGTGATCCCCATGCTGATCTCAGATGAACCTGGCATCTCTGGGATCCTGGGGACCAGGGGTGATTTGGACGGACCCACTGGCCTCCCTAGGATCTTTTGGTTTGGAACAAATCTGAGCCATTCACCTGTGACAACCACAGGACCGCAGCTGAGGTGGACAAGATGCCAGGGAGGAAGCAGGTGGAAAGGGTACAGTCTTTCTCTTTGTCTTGCCTGTTCAGCTCAGATCAGCGGAAGCACACTGAGTTCCTGTTAGGCTGCCATGGAGTTTGCAAAAAAAAAAAAAAAAAAAGCCATTTGTCATGGAGGCTTGCATCTCCCTCTCATGCAAAGTGCTAGGGTAATGTGAGATTCGTCTCCCCTCTTGTCCATGCGCTCATTCTCTGCTATCTCAGAGCTGAGAGAAATACCAAATAAATATACAGCTTGGCACATCTGGATACTCAGTCGTATTTAAGCCCAAATAATACCAGAGAGGGTTCTTATGGGAGAACGGAGCTGGGACATCACCGGTCATCCTGAGAGAAAATATTACCTTGTGCTGAGGTCTTTACATGCATCATCTCAATCCTAAAAACAAGTCTATGGGGAGATACTACTTTTAATACCATTTTACAGAGAATGAGGCATCGAGAGCTGAAGTAACTTGTCAACAGTCACTCGGCTGGTAAGTGATGGATTCAAGATCCAAACGCAGGTTGGATTAACTCCAGAGTCCAAGAACTTAACCAATTTTGCTACACTGCATTTGTCATTTAATCTTATTTATTAATGTGTGGGAAATGAGGGGCATACGAGCATTTTACTCATCTGAACGTGCCTAGTTTTTGACTTCACATCAAAACGCACGCACCATCAGTTTCCTTCAACTACCACATGCACAATCAGAAATACAGCTCAGCCCAGTGTCACTGAGCCACGGATACTCTCGTCAGGGAAAAACCCACCCGTAAATATTGCCCTTGGTGTGGAGTGACAGAACTGTCATAAAGGTAATCATGTAAAAAACAAAATCTGCCATTATTAAGTTTCTGAATTTCCAAGAAAGAGTTGTTTTCTGTACTGGCTAATGATGAACACACTTCTTCTATTCATCATTTCCAGTTTTATTCTCATGGGAGTGGGTTATCATAACTATCAAACCAGAGATATAAAAAGACTGGGAAGCATTTAGTTTTAGAAAATAATGGCTTAGAGGGGTGCCTGGGTGGCTCAGACGGTTAAGCGTCTGCCTTCAACTCAGGACGTGATCCCAGCGTCCTGGGATTAAGCCCCGCATCGGGCTCCCTGCTCAGCTGGAAGCCTGCTTCTCCCTCTCCTACTCCCCCTGCTTGTGTTCCTTCTCTCTCTGTCCCTATGTCAAATAAAATTTTAAAAAAAATCTTTAAAAAAGAAAATAATGGCTTAGATCCCCAGTAAATTGAAAGAGCAAGGGGGAAAATAAACAATACAGTTAACAATACCAGCTGGAGAATCTTGATAGTTGGGCCTTGACAGTGGTTTGCAAGCTTTAGTATTGAAGATGATAAAAAGGAAGCTGCCTAGGAGAACCAAAGTCTCCAAGCACAAACACACAGAAGATCGTTACAAGATCCTGGGGCTCAGAGTGACTTCTCATGCAATCCCAGCTTTCAGGACTGACCATTTCATTGCTTGTAAGAGCAGAGAGGTCAACAGAACTGTAAAGATTTAATAATACCTGTATGGGTAATTTTCTTGAGAAGCCAGGAGAATCTCCCCTCCTGCCCAGTCTTTCCTCCCAATACCCCCCCCCCCCCACACACACACGCGTGCCCTTTGGCCAGGGAATTCTAGGCTTTGATGGCAATTGCATCTTGACTGATTCATTGAATTGTATTAATTGAAATGATCTCCACTCCTTAAAGTTGAACTTCGCGGGGCGCCTGGGTGGCTCAGTCGTTAAGCATCTGCCTTTGGCTCAGGTCATGATCCCAGGGTCCTGGGATCGAGCCCCGCATCGGGCTCCCTGCTCCGCGGGAAGCCTGCTTCTCCCTCTCCCACTCCCCCTGCTTGTGCTCCCTCTCTCGCTGTGTCTCTCTCTCTGTCAAATAAATAAATAAAATCTTTAAAAAAAAAAAGGTTGAACTTCACTATAAATTTTGTTATGGACAATTTACTAATCCCCTACAAGCTACGGGCAGAGATTCTTAACCTGGAGTTCACGAATAGTCTCCCTTGAAACAGGACGAATATTCTACTCTTTGGAGTCCTTTGTACAGTAGCCTGTGGAGAAGGTTCATAGCTTTAATTGGATTCTCAAAGGACTCTGAGTCCCCTTCAAGGTTTAAGACCACTGTCCTTGAGGCCTCTATGAGGCTGAGAGACATCAGAGTTTTAAGAGGAATCCTGTTTCCTGTTTCACTCTAACACAACACTTTCTAGAGCTTTGTGCTGA
Organism: Mirounga leonina; assembly: GCF_011800145.1. Lineage (NCBI taxonomy): Eukaryota > Metazoa > Chordata > Mammalia > Carnivora > Phocidae > Mirounga > Mirounga leonina. The sequence goes on along the minus strand of NW_023270807.1, from coordinate 98,598,365 downwards.
CAGGAGGTTCTAGCCCAGCCGTTGCTTCTTTGTTATGAAAACCAGATTTACCAGGAGGAGTTGGCAGTGTCCAAGTCCCCGAGGCTAAGCCACAGTCCCTGTCAGCATGATGAACGGCACAGGCTTGGGCCCAGGGACTGGGCTGAGATGGTTGGGAAGGGTCAGTCCTTAATTGGTTACTTTCTACTGGTTGGGGTTGGTCAAATAAATGCCTCTCTATTCTATTTTTTTCATCTGTAAAAAGGGGGGGCGGATAATACCAGTTTTGTGAGGATTGAATGAGATCATACAGACCTAAGTGCACGACACGGCCGCCTATCTGTAACCCTTGGGGACAGGTGTGCTTTGACATTCAGGCTTCGGTTTTCTTAGAAATGTAATACATTTCTATCCTCTATATTCCTTAATGCCACCAACATCACCCAGGGTCAAATATATGGATGTTTCTACAGCAAAACTATGCGTATTCACAGTAAGAGGGATGAATCAAGATTACAGTCTTACATCAATTTGAGGTAGGTTTGCCACCAAAAAATTTCAGTGTTCAGAGCACTCGGATTTCGGGATCAAGAATAAGCAATTGTAGACCTGTCTTCTCGCAACAGCTGTTGGTTAAATCTTACTTTCTCCAGTTGCCAAGGTCTTCATTCTTATGTCATTGTTGAGTCACCAACCCTGGCTTGTCCTCTTATTTATACTCCTGTGTTGCGCCCATGACTGAACAAACTACCCAGTACATCTCTTACCTTCACACTCATTTGAACTGCGTCCTGCTTAACACGGGGGCTCCCTTTTCCTCCGAATGCTCGGGGTGAAGAAGCCTCGTCTCTTCTCTCGGGTTTGTCTTAAACTCTCCCAGTTCCCGAGGCAGTCTCTCTTGCCACAGCTCCAGGATTCCAAGGGCTGTCTGCTGCCTGGCTAATAAACTCTCAAGGAGCTATCCAAGTACTCCTAGTGACGTTGGTTTGTTCACTGGTCAGAAGAACACTCTTCCCCTGGAGATGAGAGGGGGCATTCCTCAGTTTCATTCAGGTATGCCTGAGAGCTGCTTCCAGGCTGCTTGAGAACGAATGACACAGCAAATCCTCCTGGGGACAGCACTCCTGGATTCTCTTCCCCATTCCAGAGTGTCCCCAGAGAAGGAATGTGGGCTCCAACATCACCATCACAGCTGAGGGCAATACTTCTGGTGTCAGTCAGCGGCAGGTGTCAGGTGTCGAAGGCCACCTGCATGATACTGGATGGCCATGGGGGTCACCCAGTTTAACACTGATGCAGTGCGGAGAGCGTGATCAGACATATGGGAGTTTGATTTCTAATGCGTTCACATGCTGTGTGACCTTGGTTCAGTTACTTAAATTCTCTCTGCTTCAAGTTGTAAAATGGGGATAATATTACCCATGCAACAAGGGCTATAATTAGGAGTATGCGAGACAACCTAAATAAATGTCCCAATAAATTTCCAGTCCCTTCGTTCAGTGCCTTTCCATTGGTTTTCTCTTCCCAGTCCAGAAAACCCTGGAAGGGCAAGAACGTGCCTTCTCTTTGTATTTATTCCTAGCACAGGGGCTGGCCTGTTGCAGGCATGCAAACTACTACTGAATAAGTGGATGAATGAATACAATTGTTTTTGTTGGTGGTGGCACCCCTTTGGTTCCTCTTAAGTCTGATATTTACCATTTGATAAGAGGCCACTAGAGTGAAGATGCCTGAGCAGAGCTTTATGTTATGGTCCAAATAACCATATTTGCTTCCGATGGAGATAACTGAGTTACACTGCACCAGCTCTTTCATTCCGTAATCGTGTTTTCTTTTAAAAACGAAACTTTTAATTCTATAGACGGACTAATACCTCCTGATAGCGAGTGTGAAAAATATTGCATTTTTAAAAAGATGTCTCAATTTTGAGTAAGATTTGAAGATCTACTACAACTCAATACCTTTTCCTCTAATCCTCAACTCCTATTAATTAAAGCTTAGCTTAATCCTAGTGTTCCCTTGGGTTCAGGCAGATTATAATGACCACACTAATTCTGCAGTGTTTTAGTAGACCCCAAGATTCATCGAGGGCTTTATGTAGGTTTTGGGAATTAAGACACCGTAAATTTTAAAACCCATTCAAGCAGCTCTATGTTTAATTATGCCTCCACTCTCTTGGAATAGAAAAGAAACGGAATGATTTCAAACTTATTAACACAGAAATCACGGAGGCTGGTTCGCAGCATCTTCAAATAGCCTCAGTATCATTACGTGTAAAAGGGACACTGGCGGCATTGTCCCGCCTTGTGAATCACGCGGGGAACACCCAGGGCTCGACAAGCTGTGCAAAGCCGCCGCTGCTGGATGGAACCTGATTTTGTTGAATTGCCAGAAATCCTTTTTGGCGCTTATTTTTCATAATCCCGAGATTATGTGGTCTAGCAGTAAACACGGACTACGTACGTTTTTACTTAGAATCTACATTTTTCTTCCTGTCTGATTCTAAGGGTACACTTGTTCTTTTTTTGCCTGTGCTAGGGTAAGACGAAAGTCTCTGTGAGCCATCGCTGCGTTGAGAACCCAGGTAGGAGAGGAGAAAGATCCGAGAGAGAGCAGAAGAGCCAGGCCAGCTGGCTGGAATGGGCTCTCACCACTCTGAGAGGAAGCTATATATGATGGGTTTCTCCCAGAGAGCACACTGATGGGGGAGGTAAAAAATGTTACTCTGGAGGCCTGGGGGTAAGATGCTCCATAGGACTGACGATGGGTGAGGACAAAGTGGGGAATAAAGATGTGTCATTTCCTCATCCTTGGCCAGGATTCAAGAACATGTATACACTTAATGCAGCCTGGCCCCACTCACTACTCCCCACAAAAAGGAAAATGTCTTGATTTCTCTTTTCCATCCATTCCCTTTTTATTTCTTCCAATAGAATCTTAAATGATACCTGGGTAGAGGGACACAGTCACACAGATGAGTCTACTTCATCTCTTCGGATGAGGAGGAGAGAGGATGCACAAGATGGGAGCCCGCAGAAACAGCCTTTGATTAATATTTCAGTCACAGCAGAGGAATCTGGCTACCCGATAAAGGCATATTAAGAAATAGCTCTCAGACAAATGTATTTTGTGAGTTCATCCTGAATCATCCAACATCACAGTCACACTGCATCAAAATTCAGGTGATTTATACAGTCGCATTACGTTCTATTAGTATTAATGGGAAATATGCATGTATATCAATATATGCATTAGTGGAGACAGACTCCCCAGAGGTTTTCTGCTTTGGGGGAAAAGCTGCTATTATTTGTCCCTTCTCCACGATGGAAATAGAATCATGCCCATTAAGCAAGTGTTCGATACTCCATGCTCAGCAGAAAAAGGGCTCACTCCTAAAGACACAAATAAAAGTCTATTTTACATTTGTAATTAAAAGCATTGTAGCAAATGGCCATGTCTTATTGTGATTATTTACTATTTGCTATTTAAAATTTATTTTTTATTATAAGCTATGGCTAGTCGTCGATTCTAGTAAAGAGAACGGTTTCCTAGTTCTTTATTCCCGTGTCAAAGAGGAAGAAATGGGCCCAGTTTGGTAGGGATTTGATAGAGAGAGGCATCCCAGAAGTAAAAGAATAAACCATCAGGAAAGATCAGTTCTCTAATCCACAAAGCAGGAAAAACCTAAGGCTTCAGCCTGCTCATATTCTGGTGGAAAGAAGTTTTAAGTCAAATTAGAGGCAATAAGAACTCCACCCTGGGTCCTCATTGCCTCAGCAATGATGATATTGGCCGCTAATCACAGAAGACCCAATTCCAAATGTCTTCACCTATTAGGAGGTTGATTATGTCACAAAGAGGAAGCGCAGGTCATTTCAGGGTTAACCTGCCTGTTCTGCGCTATCAAGGACCCTGGCCACCCTGCCCCTCCACCAGCCAGCGGGTCATTTTTGTACTTCATGGGTGAACGATGCTGCTATAGATTCTGGCCTTAGCTGCAGACCCAACAACGCTAGTGGAGGAAGGAAGATCACCTTCTGTGCATCTCTTTTTGTTGGTAGGCAAGTTTTTCCAGGAGTCCCTCAGCAGCCAGCCTTAGGTCATGTTCCTCTTGTGCAATCGGTAAGTAGTGAGAGAAGCAAAATTCCATGATTGGCTTAGGTAATCAATTTGCCATCCCATTCCATGAGTTCCAGATGGGGTCACCATCCGTGAGCTCATGGCCTCCCAGAAGAAGTTGTACACCACATGGAATGGAGGGTTCCAAGGGTGAGGAGGCAGGGGGGCAGTGGGGGGGGCATGGACAGACAGTCATCCCTGTGTGCTACACCAATGAGTACCATTACTGGGCCCCTCAAAGGTCGACTTAAATGTAGTCATGGACCCCTTGGGCCTCACTGGAATCTATGAGGGAGTGCCAGCTTTTGTCCCGAATCTGATTCAGTATAGTTGGTCCAAAGATTTAAAGACTAGAGCCTGGGGCTTGAAGTCAGCTAAAGCTGCAGTTTCTAGGTTTAGCAGATTAATGAGAAATTATTGAGCAGACTGCTTAGTCTGAAGCTAAACCTTTGACTGACAATTGTTTTAAAAGGAAAAAAGAGAAGAGCGATCAGGAAATAAAATGGTATTAATACAGTTTGTATCTTCGTTATTGTTAGCTTTGCATGACTGAAAAGTGGGGGGAAGTTCATCTTTGATACCGCAATCTCTCTGTTCTGTTCTCCCTCACCACCCCCTCCCAGACGCCCCCCACAATGACTCTCAGCGGCACACAGTGTTCTCATATTCTATTCCTGCTTCCTTCTGTCATACCTTCTCCCAGAGCCTTCTTTCACACTAGGATGTTAATATCAAATACCTTAAGTATCACCCATTTCACTAATAAGCTTGGCTGTGTGGCATGATAGGCCTCATGGAAAGGGAAAGAACTTTAGAACTAATCACTTCTGGGATGGAGATCTAGAACCCTAAAAGAATGGTCACAGTCAAAATCATATGCTCTCCTGCTGCCCTGTGCAATATGGTAGCCAACAGGCATGTATAGCTGAAGAGTTCACATGTAAATTAATTAAAATTAAATAAAAGTAACGATTTCATTTCTCAGAATTATTTCAAATATTTCAATGCTCAGTAGTTACATGTGTCTAGTGGGCACTGTACTGATAATTGCAGACAGTACATTTCCATCATCAGAGAAAGTTCTGTTGGACAGTGTGGTTCTAGAGGGAAATGGTAAGTCAGGATTGTGACAGCCAGTGATGTTTTCCAGGAAAATCCAGTCCGATGGGCGGGGATGATCTGTATGATCTGTCAATGTTTAAACTGAGTTGGGGAGGTTGGGTTGGCTCATTTGTTTTGGAGCAGGAACGTGGACAGTGGCTGGATGTCAGTGGCTGAACGGGGAATACATTGAAAATCATGACCAGGGTGGACACCTTTGTGCTAGGCATTGGTCCAACCACTGACTCCACGAGGACTAGTAGAGGACAAGGGATGCTGAGGAACTCAGCACGCTAGAGTTAGGTTGAACTTGAGCAAACTTAAATTTTAAAACATTGCATAATGTATTTATGTTAATTTGTATTAATGAATATTTTCTATTTATGACAAGTGTGTTAATCTGTTTGGGCTGCTAATACCAAATTAGCATGACTAGGTGGCAGGAACAACAGCACTTGTTTTTCACAGTTCTAGAGCCTGGAAAGGCCAAGATCAAGGTGCCCGTGAATTCAGTTCTTGGTGAACACCTACTTCCTGCTTTTCAGACGGCTGTATTTTCATTGTGTCCTCACCTGGGGGACACACAAAAAGCAGGGAGAGAAACAGGCTCCCTTGTGTCTCTTCTTATGAAGGCATGAATCCTATCTTGAGGGATCTACCTTCATGACCTAATTATCGTTAAAAGTTCCCACTAGCAAATACTATCACACTGAGGATTAGGGTTTCAACACATGAATTTTGGGGGAATGCAAACATGAAGTTCCTAACGGCAAGTTATACTGGCTTTATGCTAGGGATGTAAACCTTCTCATAAAAATACAGTTGCGGGATGCCTCAGTGGCTCAGTCAGTTAAGCGTCTGCTTTCGGCTCAGGTCATGATCCCAGGGTTCTGGGATGGAGTCCCAAGTCGGACTCCTTCCTCATCAGGGAGCCTGCTTCTCCTTCTGTCTGCCTCTCCCCCCTGCTCATGCTCTCTCTCTCTCTGACAAGTAAGTAAATAAAATCTTTAAAAAAATACAGTTGCTAAAATTTCAAAGAAGGTACACTTAAAGAAAAATACTAGGTGAAAACTAGTATTGGGAAGAGCAATGTGGTCACATTTCTAAATGTGATTCTCAAAGGACTGAACTTTGAAACACTGATCTAAGGCAAAAGGGTTTGCCCCAAACATCCATTTCTAGCTAGGGCCACCTCATCCATCAGGTGCATTAAGCATAGTGCCTAGGGCTTACAATACTTTTAGGAATCCATGTAAATGTATTAATTTCTTTTCAAGAAATTAAAGCCAGAAGCAAAGAATATACTTTCAAGTCAAAGAAATGTTTTAGTATATAATATCAATATATATGTCTTTATTCCAACCCAGTTAAAAAATACAGTTTTCAATATTTTTTCAATGGAGGAAGGGGCGCATGAAGGTGAAGGTGTCTATAGCCCTTGGAAATCATCACGTGACTCTGTTTCTAGGCACACTTGGAAGGCACCCGAGTCAATGGAATACAGAAGGGTAGTGCTTGTTCAGCAGCACCACCAGTGGGCAGGAGGAGGGTAGCTGGATCTCAGCAGGGGGGCACAAGCATAAATCAGAAAGCAGAGGCAGCATCCCACGCATGCCCAGCAGCTTAGCATGGGCTGAGCTCAGGTGCAGGTCAGCAGACGGCGTGCCCAGGGCTTACCCCGGGCGCACCAGACGCCAGGCTTAGGACAGCAGGTCTAATCCCTGTTCAAGAAATGGCTACCTGCGGGTCAGGACAGATTCTTAGAATAGGCAGGGCTGAGCTTTCAGAGCAAAGATTTTCTGGGAACTGGAGACAGGTGAGGATGGACCAGTAGAGGATTTCAGGCATCGGCTATTAGAACAACCTACTGGGACTATTGAGTCCTGAAGTCACATTACAGGGCTATAGGGCAATCACGTATGTAGCCTGAGTCAGGCTGATTAACGATAAGAAACACAGGCATGAGCAGCAGACACACACATTCACACACAGCTCCTAAACATGAGAAGTGACTTGGAAATGTCGATACCCTTTTTGGAAAAGAGAAGTTTATGAAACAATCACCTAATGCCCCCTGAAAACAAAGGCTGGCCAAGTTAAGGCTGACTCAGAGACCTCTTGACAAGCTCTGGGATGACAGAGGTATAAATGCCATTTCAAATCAGAAACTGTGGTTAAAGGCCAAGTTTGCAGACCAATTCTATAATATTGTGTAGTTGCTCTCTCGTGGCCAGTGAGGAGAACGACATTGATAAATCACCCTATTATAACTTGTGATAAAAGCAGCAGGTACTTAGAGGATTGACCAGTAGACACCTGAAAAAGACAAACGGCTGCAGGAAGACAACAGAAACACGTTGGAAATTAGCGATACCCATTGTGGGGAGAACAGGACAATGCATCCGTGCCAGAGATAATATCCCAGTCTCATGATCGTCCATTGATTTGGATCACCTGACAGTCTTCTCGGGGAGGCAAGAAGTCTCAATTACTAATAATTTATATGAAAACACCCTGAAAACTATGATACATCACGCAAACACAGGGTATTAAATAAGATTAAACCAACAGAAGCAGAAAATTATCTAAATACACTTCTATCATAGGCACAAGTTTTTGTACATTAGGTCAGGAATTGTTTTTTTTTTTTTTTTTTTTGCTAAATAGTCTGGATGTTTACCATTGTGATGCGTAGAATCAGCATGAGGAATGTTTTGGATACATTAATGGAAAAAGAAAAAAGTGTTTTGAATTTTTTTTAAGATTTTATTTATTTATTTATTTATTTATTTATTTATTTATTTGTCAGAGAGAGAGAGCACACAAGCAGGGGGAGCAGCAGAAGAGAGGGAGAAACAGACTCCCTGCTGAGCAGGGAGCCCAATGCGGGAATGGATCCCAGGACCCTGGGATCATGACCTGAGCCGAAGGCAGATGCTTAACTGACTGAGCCACCCAGGCGTCTGGTGTTTTGATTTTCTAAAGCACCCAGCTCTTCGGGGGACTAGGACTCAGAATGACGAGATGCAATGATAGAAGGACGTCTTGCAGATACTTCTCTATGAAATTAAGGCTATTTTGTACCATGGATTGTTGTGGTTTCTACAGTGGTGACCGGCGCCTATTCTGCAAATCACTTCCTTCTTAAACCTCAAGGGTTTCTGTTAACCACATTCAAATGGGTCTGGAGAAAGTGCTACTCTACATTTTCCATTACCTCAGAGTTGGGCCAAGTAGGCCCGAGAGGGGATCATTAACTGCCTCAGTGCCTCCCTGTGTCTGATTAACCACAAATAAATAATGTGGTTCAGCAGTGTCGGAAGCCACAGGGCGAACCAGGGCAAAAATGCCCTGCAATTTGTTTTCTGGCCACTGTCATCAGTCAACAACAACCAAACTGAGAACTTCTGTGGCCAACGGTTTTGGCTATTGTGCGTCCACGTTCCCAAGGTAGATTGGCCTCGGGGGGTGGGGGGTGCAGGTTGAGAGGGGGTAGGGTTGGATGAGAGAGAGAGAATAAAAGTAGCTAGAAAGATGAACTGCTGACCTATTCATAAAGACCGTACTGGATTAATGAAAGGGACCTGTATGTAGGTTTCTGGTGAATCACTAGTGACACTGTGGAAACCATATACGGCATCCGATAGTTTGCCTGTTTTTACTTCAAGAAAAGTCATTCTCGAAATTCTGCAGCAGCTGCTACTGTTTGGATTATGAATAGTAATCAGCCATATGGCGTGGCAGAAAGGAATCGCACATATTTTCACATGGACAAATATTATTATTCCAAAACATAAACACGTCAATATAAGTGTTTTTTCTCTTGGGAGGGATATAGCCTCTGATCTCAGTTATGAGAAAATGACTCCTTTGTACGTGCAAAATTCACCTGCCAACGTTATTACTGGAACTTGCGCCAGAGGTCTCCCCCTTATTTGTAGGAAGTCAGGGAGGGAGGGAAGAGAGAGAGAGAGACGAGAATGGAAAGATGGCCCAAGGAAGGGGGCATAGGCTGTTAGCTCTGCCACCGCGATGGCGGCCCCAACCTCAAACTCTCATCACCGGGAAAGCAGTGTGCTTGCCCAGGGAATGTAAAGCGAACAACTTAGCAACCCAGTCCAGAGGCAGAGGCGGGAAAGACGGAAAAGCCGTAATCAGGTCCTTAGAGCTGGGGTGTCCTTCTAGCTCTCTCTGGTTTTCTTTTCAAGTGTCTCAAGGACAATGTGTCTGTCACTGAAAATTTATTCTAACAATTTACCTAGGTCTTCCATTTCTTAATTTGGTCTCGTTACTTCTCTTCGCTATGGCCCTTTTTCTTTTCCTTGCCCTGGAAACTTTTCTTTTTTTTAAAGATTTTATTTATTTGTCAGAGACAGAGCACACAAGCAGGGGGAGCAGCAAGCAGAGAGAGAAGCAGACTCCCCGCGGAGCAGGGCTCGACCCCAGGACCCTGGGATCATGACCTGAGCTGAAGAGAGAAGGCAGACGCTTAACCGACTGAGCCACACAGGCGCCCGCCCTGGAACTTCTCATATAAGCTTTCCCTCCTGAGAATCCACCCTTTTTGGTGCTGGTTGTTTTGTAATCAACCCCCAACTCTTCCCTCTCCTTTCTCTTCCTTCCGTGGCTGGGTCTTTCCACGCCTTCTCACTGTCTGGTACCCAGGTTCCAGGAGGCCCCTGGCCTTGCAGCAGGGGAACAGCCCACCGGACTCAGGGCGGCTAGACTGAGGGGGGCGTCCGCAAGGAGGGCGGGGACGGGTGGGCTCGGCCAGAGTTCTTCGATATTTTCCCATTTAGGTTCTTGGCCCACTGTGGTCAGCTCTATAAGGTGGAAGCAGAGGAAGCCGCCGGAGGCAGAAACTGGGGAGGGAGCATGCGGCAGTGACAGAGAGAGCCCCACCAGGGAACACCACCTTGCCTGGTGATGTGAGAACGGGCTTCCACGCGGCAGCTTGTCGTGAGGCCTCCCTCTCCGTGTGCAGTGCCTACAGGCGAACAAACGGGGGATCGACGTACCTAGTGACCTTCCTCTCCTTCTTTAGAGTTTGGATGACAGATTATTTCAAAAAAAACCTAATCCAGCACTTCACTGCTGCTGAGTCACCTTTTAGCCAGTGGCCTTAGGATCTGGGCCACCTGCGGCCAGGCCGGTGAGTGCAAGTGGATGACTCAGGGGGACGGAGAGGGGGTAGGGACTGGGGGGACCAGAAGCTATCTGCCTCTTGTCACATTCAAAGGAAACCCTCGCTGGACCTGGACGCTTGCTGCGGACATGTCTGCAGGCTGCATTCAGCCTTGGGCCCCCAGTTTGTAATCCTTACTGAGAAACCCTTCACCCTCCTCTGCTTGGGCCCCTCCCGGGGTCCTTGATTTGCTGCCATCTGTTCTCCCTTACTCTCCGCCTCTGTCTCCACCCACACCCACTGGCCAAGGTCACAGCCAGCGTCGCTGGTGGAACCCTTGCTATCACTTACATCTTCCAGCCCTTGAATGGGCGGCAAGAGGCTTTTGTGCAACCCAGAGCAGTGTCTTCTCCAGGGTAAACATTCTGGGGGACGTGACCTGCTCACCCCGTGCTAGGTATGGTTTTGAGCTCTAGCCCAGCTGGGCTCCCTGGACCAGCAGCCCTGCCATCACCGGGCAACTTGTTACAAATGCAAGTTTGGGGGTCCCGCCTTAGACCCCCAGATCAGAAACTCTCGAGGAGGCACACAGTGGTGGGTCCAGCTATCTGTCCTTTCACTGGCCTTCAGGGAGACTCTGCTCTAGGCTCAGGTCCCAGAATCTCTTCCCTCTCTAGCTGGCCCCGCACCCACTTTGCCGTGTTCTTCAGTTTGCTGGGACCTCTCTTATACTCTGTGCCTAAAACCCAACCTTTACTCACACAGACTATTACTGCATTCATTTAGCGGGATATAGGGACAACTATGAAGGTTAAATTAGATAATACCCACGAAATATGTAGCGTAGTTTCCGACACCTAGGAACCATGTAACATGTTGGGTATTATGGTCGTTAGTCAATTTATCGTATCAATTAGATCACACTTTATCAAGGTGGCCTCGGATCAGATGAACTCTTATGTATGGAAACTTCTGTGGACTCGGTGTCAAACACCTCTACAGAGTTTTTGTCTCTCATTTACGGCTCACATATGCACATAGTAGATAGAAATGTAGGACCTGTATTGAAAACAATAGCATAAATGGAAGTGTAGAAACATCCTCACCTGTGTAGCGAAGTGATCCTGTTACATCAGCCAAAGGCTTCAAGGGTTTGGGGGAGGAAGGAAGAAAGGCCCCTCCCCAAAAGAAAAGGAAGCAATTACAGAGGCACAGATCCTTTGAGGAGGATGAGGGTGAAGTAGTGAAAGTAGAGACCCAACGTTAATTTTAAGCTTTCCTGTATTTCAGAGAACACAAAGAATCTCTGTTTGCTATGCATCTTCCAATTCCAAATACCCTGCAAAATCTCCACTCATCTGCCATTTCAGATAAAAGGCGATTTCAAATGTTACTCTGCAAGAAGTAGAAATGCCAGTCTGCGCTGGGTCTGTATTAAAATTCACTCAATAAAGAATTCTGACTGTCATGAAAATAACTACCAAAGGAGAGCCAAGAGGTTGACCTTCACGTTGTTCAGGAGCGACACCAGTCCCCTGGCCTTGGCACACACCCAGATTTCTCGCAAAGATTACAGCAGGTGTTTTCTGAATGGCATCCAGAATCGCACTGGACAGAAACGCATCAGAGGTCGCTGAAGCCACATCAATAATAAGCAGGATGATCGCAGCCCCCTCCCGCCGGCCCCGTGAGCCTGCGGAGATCACAGCCCCGCTGAGTCTGCGGGAGCCTGCTAGCTTCTCGCCAAGTGCCAATGTCATTTTAACATATTCAAGACGGAGACTCTACAGGGGCAGGCCAGAGGTCTAAGGACATGAAATGAACTCAGGAAAGCAGACAGGAAGATACACACAAATAGTTTTTATCAGTAAGTTTCATTTAGAAATTTGGGACATTTTCAATACAAACGTTTACAATGTTCTATCACAACTGCCATGTTTTCAACTGCACTCTTTTTTTTTTTTTTTTTTAAAGTAAAGAGATCGTAATAAAGGGGAAAAGCTAACTACGAAACATGTTACTTCTTGGAATTATAAGTAGCAAGTACAATAGAGTAAAATAAAATTACATCCAAGGTCGTGGTAGAGAAATACTATTATTCTCGATTTCCCCCGATTCCTGCTCTCAGGAACTCCTGTTCAGTGTCCCTTTTGGCTGATGAGCATATTCCCACGTGCAAGCCTTTGTCTTCCTCCAGCTTGTCAACCTTTCTGGTCTTGTATTTAGGAAACAACTATGGTCCCAAAAGGCAGAAAAAAGAGGGTCAAGGAGTCCTAGCAAAGCTCAGTTGTAATCCCTATACTTCTACTAACCTCTTGGATAATATTGGAAAAGTTCTTCAACCTCTCTGTGCCTCAGTTTCTCTTTTCTATAAAACAAGAAATCAGTTGGATCACGAACTCAAAACTAATACGTCCACAGGTCCTAATAAGTACGCAAAAATGTAGCTGAGGAAGAGAATGCATGCCGCATCTACAGGGGATGGTGATACTCAGCTCCAGCTGATTATTGCCACATCCTCTGATTCTTTTTTTTTTTTTTTAAGATTTTATTTATTTATTTGAGAGAGAGAGAATGAGAGACAGAGAGCACGAGAGGGAGGAGGGTCAGAGGGAGAAGCAGACTCCCCGCCGAGCAGGGAGCCTGATGTGGGACCCGATCCCGGGACTCCAGGATCATGACCTGAGCCGAAGGCAGTCGCTTAACCAACTGAGCCACCCAGGTGCCCCTCTCTGATTCTTTTTTTCAAGGAAACATGTTTCTGGATTGTTGTGTCAAATCTTCTGAATTTTAAATATTGGCTCAAAGATGAAAAGAAAACAACTTAAAAAATACTCTGCAGGTCAAATAGAACATGTGTGTGATCTCTTAAAGTTCTTCACCTTCTATGATTCAAAATTTCCCTTGAAATCTATCTGGGATTTGTCAGTCAAAACATGCAACCCCTTGATTTTCTTCACTTTTCTAACTTTTTCCTCTTTCATACCATCAGGTGAACTGTGTACCTCTTTTCCCTGTAGGTAGGAGAGACTTTAGGTTAAATACAACTATGTCTATGCAGGGCAAAGTTGGTCATCTCACACTGAATTGTACTGCCAAGGAACCAGATATCACTGGGCAAATTGATGTGAATAAAGCCAGAGAGGGGACAGATGTGAGGACTAAACTAACTAGAAATAAAACTAAGACAGTGAGCGAGACAGAAGAAAGGTATTTCACATTCGACAACAGCTAAGAAGGAGAACCGAGGAAACGTACCTCAATGTCATGAACTGGCTGTGAGAGAGGGGTAGTTCTGAGGGAGGAGAGTGTTCTCCGTGGCAGGAGTGTTGCCTGGAAGAGAAGCTTTGGCCTGAACTGTCAGGATGGGTACTGGTGTTTTGGAGAATTTTCTAGAGAGCGTTTGGTTAATTCAGGGAACAGGGAAGGAGGCACGAGAAAGGTTTGCTGGCTTTAGGAGTAGATCTAAGGAGAAGTGTTGGACTTCTCTTTTATTCTGAGCAAAGACAGACTGTCACCTACACAAGATAGCCATAGTTTGCACAGTACAGGATCCCATTCATCAATGAGTGTTTCATATTTTCCCTTAGAAATATGCTTCTTTGTCCCTATTCTGCTTGTACCAAGCTAATATGGGACCACTGTCATCTCCTGTTTAGGTCCGGTAACAATAGCTTCCTAACTGGCCTCCAGAATCTTCAGAATCTGACGTACCTGGATAGAATAGTTTTCCTTACGCACTGCTTTTATCATGCTGTTCCACTATTCCAAGACCTTGCATGGCTCCCATTTCCTACCAGGTCCAGTCTCTCCAGGATCTGCTCAACTTTCTCCCTCCTCAGTCCCTCACATGCATTTCCTGTTCAAAACAGTCCTGTTCCACCCCCAGGGCTGTTTCTGTCTCCTGTCATTTACCGAACACCATCCCCTTCATGTGGTTGCCCCTCTCCTTTTCAAATCCAATCGTCCTTCATGATCGTTTCCCTAATGAAGCCTTCTTTGACAATTGTCACTTCAGAAACACTATTCCATTTAATGTCTGAGCCATGCACCCTGCCACTCAACCACATATTCTTTTGTCCTCCAATTGTTTCATGTATGTATATCTTGTCTCTTAATTATATTTTGACCTTCACGAGTCAAGAGCATGTCTTCTCCCTCTGTTGTCTCTGCAGAAACAATGGAGTTAGTACAGAGGCTGAACTCAGTGAGCACTTGCTTGATGCTTTGTTCAGATGAGCTCATGTGGAGAAAGCGGATGGGGGCAGATGAGGGTTTTAGGCTTGGAAAAAAAAAAAAAGATGGTTTGGGTCTCTCAGGTGGTGATAATCACTCAGGACTACCTAGCCAGTTACCACTGTCCACTTCCCCAAAATCATGCCCACTGCTGGCTGTTGCCCACTGTACCTTGCATCCAACGCCAAGTGCATCCTTGCATGTAGTCCATCCTTGTTGAAACGAGCCTGTGTAACTGTTAACTGTTGTGCTAGGTTGTGTGCTGGGCAGGGACTTGATCCATCAGCTGTCCTTGAACAGCACACAGCCTTGGGGATTTGAAGCTGCACCTGGAGGCAACTCCTGAATTTGAGCCTCGTAAATTTGAACTTGAGAGAAGCATTATCCAGTTATGTGCAGCCCGGAAGTGGACATCTAAGCCACACACGCATTCTGCAAGAGTGCTCAGAGGCACTAAGAACAAAGAGCAACCGGCGAACTCTGGATGAGGGAGAGAAGGTAGAGACAGAACATCCCCCACTATGTATGAAGTTGCCAGCTTCTGCCAGCAGAGGCTTATGTTTCTCACTTCCACCCTGCTCACTAACAGTACCAAGCCCATCCTTAAATCTCTGTGTCTCACCATCTGTGCAGTTAAGATAACAACCTGCTGACCAGGAGAGAGGTTGGGTGTGTTAAGTACGATAGAAGGACCCTGGAAATAAACCAGCCTTTTCAAAACTCCGTTTCTTTTGATTCACCCCATCTCTGGAGCAGCTATGGACTGTAACGAATTTCAGTTCCTCCTGCCCTGGGCCAGGCCTGCCCCTGGGTGTCTGAGCTGGCGGGTAATTTCTCCATGGCGCAGGCTGGAAGGAGCCCATGAGAGATTGCTGAGTTGCTGCCAGCAACCTATGGCGGTCTCTGGGGCCGCTGCCCTGGGGTAAGTGGCCACTGACCTGCCAAGGGAATGGGCGACAACGTGTAGTGGCAGAGACAGAGCCAGGGACTGAAGAAATTCCAAACGAGGAGAGAATTTTCAAAATGGCAGTTTGGGTAATCAAGGTTTAACAGAACGACAAGCTAACTTGAGTTTGCATGATAGCTGTTTACCTTACAATTCTGATATTCTCTCCTGTGACTGGGAATCTGCTTGCGGAGGGGGCTGGGGGTGTCTAAGGGGTGAGGACCAATGCCTTCATCTCATCTCATGGTGTACTTCCTGCGCTCCCGCTTCTGCCGGGGCTCTGGGGGCTGTCTTAGGACTCTGGAGCCAATCAGACCTGTGCAACATCAGCTCTCAGCCCCAGGAGCACAGACCTTCCTTTTTGCCCAGAGGGCAGGCAGGAAAAAGATTCCTTTTATTTTTCCATAGTTTGTCAAAAGTGAGCTCCTAATAAAAACAAAGGAATTTTTAAAAATCTAAATATCACAAGAGCGTAGAAATGGTTCAGTTTCCAGAATACAGCTGGTCGATATGCTTGCTAAATAAATGAATGAACGACTTGGATAAACAAAGGTCGATGTCTGAAAAGCTTGAATACTCATCTGAAAATTGTGCTTTTTTAGTTAGGCCTGGGGACAGTACAGTATTTTCTACCCCCCTTTCTCCAAAAGTATATAATATGACTTGCCATCTTAGATATAACATTAAAAGCTAAGACCATCAGGGATGATGAGCATTCTTTAATAAATAGAAGTGATTACTTTAGAATCCAATGTTTTAATTTGCTCTTGAAGTCAACTTCATGCCATAAAAGAAGGTAACAGAGGTCATACTTCCATAGAAAAGACAGATGGGTCACATTGCTTCCACCAGAAGAGAATGTCTTATACCATCCAATCTACAAATTGCCTATGGTTGTGACAGAATCTTCTATTTCCAATGAAGTTCAACTTTATATTAGAAAGGAGAAAACAAAATGAAAAGTTATACCATGGGACAGGAGATATTCTAACTGAAAAAGCACTGGGCTGCGGTTGGAGTCTGTGATCTTGTATCCCAACTCTGGGTTGTTCAAGTAAGGGGAACTTCAGTTTATTCAACTTTAAAATGAGATGATTAGTCAGAGTCAACTGAGGCTGGGGAATCTGGACCATTCTGTGAGGCTCTCAGGACTTGACCAATTCATGTGGAGTAAACTCAGTAGTTCTTTGTAACATAAAGGGAAACAGCAGGTCTGAATATGTCCAGGTCAAAAATCATAAAAATTAGTTTTAGACACTAGTATGCTCCTTAATCATGCTCTTCTGATCATAATACATATCATAATTATTATATATGTACTCACATACCTGTGTCTATATAAAATCTTAAAAGAGCTACATTTAAAGAAAATCAAAAGTAACAATCCAACACAGAGTTCCAAGAAATTCTTCATTTGTGTTACAAACCTAGCTTGACTTCACAGTTTCTTTCTGTCAGTGAGTCGTGTTGCTTCAATAAGGTAACGTCTTGTATGCTCACAAGCTGTTCAGTACGGCTCATCAATAAAATTAGAAACATTTATACCCAAACAATTTGCCCACAGTCATTTATCACTAATACCGTTTGGTATGTAGAAGGCATGTTTCACTTTAAAACAATGAACAAGACTACAATCCTTTGATTATACATTCCTCTTAATTTTATGAAAAGCTACAAGGAAAATGCCCAGTACGATGCCCTTGATATTTAAATACTTATTCAACTCACCATTAGTTTGCACCAAAACTCAGCCTCCCTTGCAAAAGGCTCCATGTTGAAGGGATAAATTTCTTGCTCTGCCTTGTCAAAGGTGTCACTTGAACTGCTCAAGTGACAGAGCACAGGGAAGCAAACATTTCAGCCAAGCTACTTTCATAATACTGACGGTTGCATTCTCTCATAGCTGAGAGTCTTGGGAGAAATGGAATTTACATATGTTAAGGTGAGCTGGGTGTGGGCATTTCCCATGGTTATGATTCAAAACCAAGATATGTTTCATTCAAGGAGTTAATAACATAACTCCAAGAAGAAAAGTACCCCCTAGCATTACTGCCACTTAACTAACACATGACAACTCACACTGCCGTGCACAAATTCACCACACCTCAGTCCCCATGCCAAGAACAATCCTACAGGGGGTGGTGTAGGTAACTTCTGGCATTTTTCTTTCATGGAAGATTCGGGTAATTATAAATCTCCCAGCTTACTTGAAGGTGTGCACAGTAACACAAGAGTGGACATCTGAAATGCAAGTATGAGGTGGCAAGTTCAGGGAGACAACTTTTGGCATTCTTGTGGGTGAAATTAACCAAAGAAAGCGACTAAATGATCCATCCTCTGTGTACTCTGTTAGAACAGGTAAACTTTGATCTTAAACAGCTGCACAAAGATATATAGGCTTCAAATTTTCTCATTTTTTTCTTACAAGAGACAGGAGAAGAAATAACTTCCTTAAAATACCCTTACTTAAAATTATAGGCATAACTTAGACATCAAACATTCCCATCTTCATTAATACTGATTACTTGAATGACCGTGCAAAAGAAACATATCTGTAAGGAGAGAAGTCTAACACCCCATACCTACCATGCATGCAAGCTAAAGGATAAAGGAAAAGTAGAGTCTAAATAAAATCCGAGAGTAGAGACCTGGAAGAATTCTGGTCATTTCTTTCTGTGGTCTTATGACCTTTACACATTCAAGACATCAGATATTTAGATCTGATGAAGCTGTCAAAGCTTATGATGAAAAGCAGAACTCAAATGCACAAACTGTGTATCCTTTGATAAGCCTTCCCCTGGGTATTCTAATGACATTACCTTCTCTGAGAGTTTCTAATTACATAGGATTTAGTGAGTGGTGGCCCTTTACAGTAAAACATAACTGTGGTCAACAGCTGAGCTTTACCTCCAAAGCCTGGTGTGGAACATCAAAGACCAACACCATGTTGTTCCAGCACAAAATATACCACTTTTCCAGTTCTTCTCTTGCCTGGAGATGTTTTTCCCCCTCTTTTTAATATGGGGATAGCTTTCTAAAATGCTTAGATTTATATCATTTTACCCAGGAAAGCAATTATTTACATCTGGTACATTTTCTCCATTTCCTTGGTGTCCAAGATTAGGATCAATCTTGTCAGAGTAACTGCTTAAATGTACAAAAACAAATATTTACGAACCAAGAGACCTGGGGAAAAAAAAAAAATTGGCCACAGAATAGTAACTATTCAGAAGGAGAAAGAGGGTTCTGTTGGGGGACCATTTGGAGTGCTTGTTTACTTTTCCTCCCTGGAAGCCGAGGAGGGCTACACTTAGTGTAACCGCCCCCAAGCACCACTGCACCATCAAAACCTGTTTTGCGGGTCTTGCCTCATGGCCCGGTCCACCTCTAACTGTGTTTGTGGACGGGGTGAGTCATTCGAGTCTTGTGCAACTGCCCAAACATCTGAAACAACTATTTGAATCTGGCAGGGAGTTTTTTTTCCCCCATTGGTGAAATCTCATGTTTTCTCTGGCTTACCGTTCACTTGACTGAGGATGGATGTACGTATCTTTACGAAATAGATAGGCTTTTGAAAAACTACATGAACCCATGATTCTAAATTAGATCATATTTTTAAAAAATTCAAGGACATCTTGATACTTAAAGGAATCCTTGGCACCTCTACTTGTGAAGGGGAAAACAGCTTTTGCTTTAAAACCATCTGCCACATCAATGTTTTGCAAGCGTGAGGTTTTACAGACTGTGTTTTCTTAAATTGAGGGACACAAGTTCAGCCCCTTTTGGCCTCTGACGGACTCATCTAATGTCACTGGATCACAAAATTGATGCCACAGGCAAACTCTGGTCATCTTTTTCACAGAGAGCAGTTAAGAGAGCCTTTTTGGGTTTTCGTGATTTTTACTCATTCACAAATGATTTACAAGAAGAAAAGGAGGAGACAGAATTGGTTTACCTTTTCCAACAAATTAAAATGATATTAAGGGTAATCTGTAGAGGATGAACCGGTGATGCCTTGAAAATACCCCTTCACGGGGCGCCTGGGTGGCTCAGTTAAGCGTCTGCCTTCGCTGAGGTCATGATCCCAGGGTCCTGGGATTGAGCCCCGCATCAGGCTCCCTGCTCGGCGGGAAGCCTGCCTCTCCCTCTCCCACTCCCCCTGCTGTGTTCCCTCTCTCGCTGTGTCTCTCTCTGTCAAATAAATAAATAAAATCTTAAAAAAAAAGAAAAGAAAAGAAAATACACCTTCACTCCCCCACACTCCCTTGCACAAACGCAGGAAGTCAAGGACCCAGTTTCCTTCTCTTCGTACAATGTTCCTGATAGTTCTTGAAGAAAAGGTTAGACCCTCATAAGGAATGCAGTGCTGTGTTGACGGCTACCATCCACGTTACTAACAAATGCCTGGTGGTTTTAAATGAGGGTTTTCTTCCTTCTCCCTTTCTGTATCTTTCCTCTTTCCCTCTATGCCTCTGTGCCTCATTGCCTTAGGGTGGCAGAAGCCAGAACTAG
Source organism: Mirounga leonina (assembly GCF_011800145.1). Lineage (NCBI taxonomy): Eukaryota > Metazoa > Chordata > Mammalia > Carnivora > Phocidae > Mirounga > Mirounga leonina. The sequence continues at coordinate 98,578,347 of NW_023270807.1, read as the reverse complement.
CCAGTGAGATTTCCTGGCTTTTGTTTTCTAAAAGCCTGATTCCTAAAAGGAAGATAGAATTTGAAGAGAGGAGCAGAATGTCTTTGAGAAATGGGTCACCGTGAAGTGTGGTGGTGCATTCATATGAGGAAGAGCTTTTCCTGGTCTGGAGGCAGGGACAGGTCCTGAGGTCCCAGGGAAGGGTGGCTCCCTGGTTCTGCCCTGGGGTGGCAGAGGACTCCTCGGGAGGAAGAGTTGTGGTGTGTCCAGGGAGGAGAAACTGCAGGACTGGGGCTCAGAGCTTCCACAAAGATCCCCATCCCTCCAGAGGGCGTGGAAGCAGCTGAGAACTGTTGGCTGTCAAAACCCACTGGGGGCTTGGGCAAGTGGGTGTTGGTGAGACCATGACAGACCCCACAGCCAAGGCCCCTTGCCTTTCTGGACACCATATAACCCTTCCTGAATCTGGTGCAGCCCCAGGAAGGAGAGGAGAGTCTAACAATGACAAAAATAAAATGCATGGGGGGCTCAGAGTTGCTATAAAGGAAGTATAAATCAAGTTACATTTAGTTCTCATCTGAGTTTGAGGACACGAAGAGGGCAAACATCAACTCGTCAAAAATTTTTTTCTATATAAGCAGGTAGAATCACGTCCCTGGACTTACAAGTAGACAATGAGATAGTGTTGTGTGTAATTTTACTCCTGGACTCAAGGTCACTTGGAGGCCTTTGCTCCTTGGGCATCACCTTGACCCTCATGGCGGGGCTCCAGGATGCGCAATCTACTGCTGTTGTTTTCTGACTCTGCAGGGTTAAGTGACATTGGTTGGAACAACAGATGGTGAGATTTCTGAATTAGAAGTAGTTATCATGTTCATTGCAATTTTAGCTTTTGGACCATAAAAGATAGAGAGCACATCCTGACCAAATAAAATTCTATGGCAGAGAAAAAGATCCATTTAGGATCAATTATCATAGGCCCCCTAAGACGATGAGCATGACGTACTCACCCCATAACTCAATCTGGCCTTTTTCTCCCAATGTCAAGTGTAGCCGTTCCTGAAATTTATTGTACATAATGCCTATGTCCATTTCCAAATAGTTTCTGGGGCCACTGACAGATGCAGCTAAAAAATAAAAATGGAAAAATAGTCATAGGCCCTGCCATGCACATTGGAGCCTATCTGACAAGATAAAATGGGATATTCCTCAGTTTTCCCTAAATGATCCATCAATGGGTGAACACGGTAAACACACTGAACCTTAAGTGAGCACCAAAAGCTGGTAGGAAGCATTTACTTCCCACCTTAGGAAGCCATACAAGCACAGAGAGGAGAAACCTGTGCTTTTCAGAAGGAAGGTGCATAGAACACAAGAGCAAGAGAAGAAGGATAATGAATGGTTCGCATTGCTGGTGAAGAAAACGTATGTGCTGAGACTGTGTCTTCATTTTAATCTACTGTTTCCCCGGCAGTATAAGGACATGAGAACTGTCAAGCTGTTGTGGTCAGGGGCATTTTGTCCTGCATCAGGCTGCCCTTGGGGGTCACTATAAGATCCCAGTATGCATGGGAAGATAGTCCATTTTCAATAGGAAATAGTGAGCAAGGCCAGGAGATAAGTAGCAGTAGGAGGAAAGACCCTCTTAGCACTGAGCAAACCGAGAAGATGCCCAGGCAAGGTCCGAGGAAAGGTGTAGGGGTATTTATTGTATTGGGCATTGGCCAGGAAGGGTCCCTGAAGGAAGAGAGAGACTCACTCAGGGGAATATCCATGAGCCGCACACATTTCTTGCTTCCTCTGTGGCCTCAAGACTGATTCAGACCCGGCAAGACTGGTAGTAGAGTGTGCATCTTTTCTGGACATGAATCTGGACATTAGGTCCAACTTAGAGTGCATCTATGGAGACCCCGCAGGCTCTAATCTAATCTCAGGATCAGAGGGAACTTTTAGCTTGGGAATGACGAGGGCTTGGAGAGTTCCCTGCTATTGCTAAAAAAGAAGGGAAAAGAGGGACAAGTTTTGAATTACACACCATGCTCCTAGCTCTCTACACATGATTCTATTTCATTATCCTCCGAGCCCTGTGAGGTAGATATTGTTACCTTTGTTTTGCTGAAGAGGAAGCTGAGGTCCAGAGTGTTACCTGGATTTCCCGTGGTCACTCGGTTGGCAGTGGTTGTACTAATGAAATGAGTGGAGATGGTTGATGTGGTAGTGAAGACGACAACCTCTCTAGGTGCTGGGAGTTTTATATACTACTTTCTTCATTTAATTGTCCAACAACCAAGCTGATTATCCTTACAGATTAAGAATCTTAGATCATTCTTACAGATATCATTCTTACAGATTAAGAATCTTAGAAAGTGGGCACCTGGGTGGCTCAGTTGGTCAAGTATCTGCCTTTGACTCAGGTCGTGATCTCAGGGTCCTGGGATCGACCCCCAGTTTGGGCTCCCTGCTCAGTAGGGAGTCTGCTTCTCCCTCTCCCTCTGCACCCGTTCCCCCCATTTGTGCTCTCTTTCTCTGTCAAATAAACAAAAAAAATCTTAAAAAAGAATAAAGAATCTCAGAAAGTTTCAATAACATGGTCATGATCATTTAAATATTCAACCAGGATTCAAACCCAGTTTGATTTGCTTCAAAATCCATGCCCTTTCCATTACATCATGATGCTCTTTCCTAAGTTGTAAATAACCACATTTTTTTTTTTCATAACGAGGTAAAAAAGTGTCTAAACAGAGAATACCTAAGAGACCCTTGGATAAAAAGTTGGTAAAAGTTGTTGTGTGCTAGAGCCACTGAGAAGATACAAACAAGACTCGACTACATGTAGGTTAGAAAGTCTAATCGATTTATCTTATATAAACACAGAAGCTTTGCTAAGGTTAAATAAAAAGTGATTGACAATGGTTGAAGGCCAGAAGAGAATGGATATCTAATACTATCTGGCTGATATTTCTTTTCTTAGTAATTCATATTTCTTTATATTTTGCTCTGAATTACACCTCTTTAAGATAGAAAAAACTAGTGGTAGATTCATTTCAAGACACTGAAAAAGGAATATTGAGAAAACAATCTCTCTCAGTTGTTCATGCCTAAAAAATCAGCGTACTGAGACACTGGGTCCTGAGCATCACGGCCCACCTATGGCAGTCTACCTAAATTACAAGGCATAATATCAAGAGCAGAATAAGTCTCTGGAACTTGACAACCCCCATCTATATGTGGATGAGGCCCTCGGACAGACACAGCAGCCAGTCTCCTGGGCCACTCCTGCCAGGCATGGATGCGCCAGGGCCTGTCCCTGTTCTGCGTTCCCTCGGGTAGTATCTCTCAGCTGTATTGTTCTCTCTCCTTAACCCCTCCCTTAAAGAAAGCCTTTTTGTTTCTGATGATCTCACAATATTTTGCTGGAATCAAAACCACCTGTACGAGAAGTCAAACAAAATGCAGGACAAAATGTGCAGCAGTGACAGGGTCTAAATTTCTTGGCCATAGTTGCTAAACAGATCAATGTCAAATTTGTAACCCACTCTTAGCAATTTTATAGAATCTTCAAGTGTACAATTTGGTTCCATTTTGTGCTGATACAATCCTAGTGCTTTTTTTGCATTGCACCCTAACCCTGTTTCTGATGATCAAAGATAGTGGTGGTCAGGATTTGAAGTCTCCAATTCCCTCTTCTTTGCCGTGTAGCTATCCCATCTTTTCCAGAACCTTCTCATAACACATTTAAGGCAGAATAGTTCATTATGTCATTCCAATTCCCAGTGTATTTTCTTAGCCTACTACTTAAAGTTTCAACATATTTGGGCCACAAAGACATCATTTATCTCTCTGGCAAAGTCTACACTAAAATCAGGCTTTAGCATTCTGTCTTATGCTTCCTTTCCTCTGAACTTCACTCTGATTCCTATTTGGCCTTCTACTATTTACTTTGTGCTAAAGTACCATAGATACCCGAAGGACATATTGCAGAGGCAATTAGGATGGAGTGGGCGGGGGGGAGTTAAACCATAACAAAGAGAACCCCTTAAATTGATCATCTTGCCACCACCAAAGGTCATTCTTGGGGGGAGGGTGGGAAATATTGTTTTTATCAGATATTAGTATTCATTGCTGGAAAATTCTAATGCTACAATTTTCTTGGATATGTTGACTTCAACCCAACACCTGGTAATATTCAAGGGGAAAAAATGTCTTTTTGGTATAGTTAAAATCAAAGTCACACAAGCCAGTGAGAGGATTTGCAATCTCCAACTTTGCTGTGCCCAGTGTAGGGAACTCGGCTATTGTCCCTGGAAGCATTAGTGTGCAGGTATTAAAACTGAGCTAGCTGAAAATGAGATCCACGTCTCTTTCCCATATAAGGTGCAAGGTGTTATTTAAAAGGATGTGCTAAGTCCAGTCCTAGTTGGAGGCAAGAGAAGGAAGGGAATGGCTTCTGATCCTGGGCGTGTGATGCAACTGTGAGACCATCTAGTTGAGGTTGGAGCTCCGTGAGCATGGGGCTAATGCGAAATTCAGTTGTTCCCTCTGTGTCTAGGGTAAGGCTGGGGGTTGATTTGAAAATCATAGCATGATTTGGAGTCACGGCGGCACCTGCAGTCACCTGACAATGGAGGTGACAGGAATTCCTCACCCTGCACATCAGAGGCAGAATCCCAGGTCTGGCCCTAACTTCAACTCTCATGAAGGGACTCCACCCCCTCCTTTCAAACGCAATAGCCAACATCTACCAAGGCTTATCCTCTGTCTCTTTAACAGTACCCCCCCAATTTAGAGAACACTAAGAAATCCAACTACATTTTTTTCTCATATAGTAGAAAAGGGTGTAAAAGTAAGCCATTTCTATGCACTGAGCCTAAAAATACTTCTATATTGATCTCCCAGAAAACTAGGGCTTTGAGTAATCTGAATGTTGGTGAATTTGTGTTCTTTTAAGCATAACCTGATCAAATAGTTGATAATGTTTTTAGTTCCTAGTAAATTCAAAAGACTCATTCTGGTTGAGGAAGCACAAGTGTTACATAAAAATGTTATGTCAAGTGTTAGCTGTGCCCTTTCTGGAATTATTAAAACATAACAAAACCAAACACAAGTAGTTAAATAGGACAGGAACGATCTGATTTGTACTCCATTAAGCTATTTCTATTCGGCACACACAATTTATAAGGGGAAGCAAATTGCATAGGTTTTCCTACCAGGAGTACTTACGTGGAGCCATGCATGAGAATAAAAAGAGAAAATACGGATGGCCTTCATAGGCTATGTCTTTCTTCCCGATCATCTAACTATGCAGCTACCAATGTTTAAAATTAGTTTAAGTGGTTATGTTTAAGTCCATTTTGTTGTAAGCATTACTGTAGACTTGCTCAGATGGTCTCTTAGATTTCAAAATAAAAGTTTCTCCATAAACATCAACTATCCATGCCATCTGGCAAAGGTGGACAGGAAAGACACAATCCTTTCAGATCTTTGAGTCATGTGCAGTGACTAGGTTCTGAGCTGCTGGCCCCAAGCATGAAGGTCTTCTCACAGGGAACTAGTCTCCAGGGGGCATGCAGAAATGGCTCCTGCCTACCCCCGCCATGCATGCCAGCCCGCCTGCCCCCAGGCTGCAGCAGACCCCTGACCCTTACTGCTACAGAGGCTCATAAAGATGTTTTTCTAGAGGCCAGGCAGAAGAGAGACAGGTTTGATTTGTGTCCGTGGCCATCAGCTTCTTGCAAGCCAAGCAGCCTTTACAGATCAATAGCATGGAAGGTGGAAGGATAGTTTCATGACCAGGCACGTGGCCTCCCAGGTTCCCTGCCCTTCCACCCATGTGGGACCACACTTGGGGCCAGCCTGGCTCTAAGAGCACCCACAGGGTGGGTGTCCCTCATTGTCTAAGGCAGACAGATGCCTCGGGAACTGGGATGTGTATTTCACAAGGCACTGGCAAGGGGCAATTTATAAGAAATGCAATTTCACACACAAAGGAAAAAAAGGACATATTTGTAATTGATGATGGGGAGGTAAAACTCTGTGGGCTTGTGCTTTCATAGTCGGTGTGGGGAGATGAATACAGGATAAGTGGCACCGAAGGAGCATTAGTTGCAGATTAGTTTTCCTGACTTACAAAAGCTCCCAAAATAATTTAGTAATGAAGACCTCTTCTGTGAACTGTCAACTTTATTTATCTGTGCTCCCTCCACTCTGAATCAGAGTCATTTATTTACTCTTTGTGGAAGGTGTCACGTTCAGCCGAGAACACAGCACACTATGGATTTACAGAAGGATGTGTCTTTAAGGTCAACTAAAATGACAGTTTTTATCACATAGAATGTGACCCACAAAAATAGCTTTTTGAATTATTTCAGTGATAGACATCCTCTATTTTGGTCTAGCAATCAGTATCATTATTTCTAACAAAGAGTGATATGCCATTTCTCAGATAGCTTTAAAGAACAGTCTCATAGCATTATTTTGTGCTGTAAACAAGGTCATTTGGAGACACTGGTGGGCTCCAGGCACAGTAAAATCTGGAGAGGGCAGAGGGTTTGGTGTGAACCTGACCTGTAGGCAGAAGATCTGAGTCTGGGCTGGCCACCAACTAGTCAGGTGACCTTGGACAGGCCACACCCACACTGGAGCTTTCTGTTCTACCAGCTTCACAGGGTTTAATGAGATAACAGTGAAAATGAAGATACTTTGAAAATGCCCATGGCAATACCCACGAATGGTGGTTCCCCATTCTCATACTATGAGACACTCCTTGGCATGAGTGAGTGCCCCCCCTCCCCATTCCAGTTCTCTCAGGTGTAGATTTTAGGTCAAGGGATCAAGATGTAGGTCATCCCACACACTTCCAAGCTCAAGGGACAGACTTCTCAGCCCACGTCCCAGCTCACTCCCTGACCTCCTTCTCTCTGGTCGACACTGAGTTTCCAACAAAGGGACCTCATAGTCTCTTATGGTCCTGATGGGGCAACTGATCACGTTCAGCTTTGTGCCTCTTATTGACTGGTGTTCATTCTGTATATTGGGCACTTATTCACATTCAAAGTATTAATTCCAACACAGAATCTCTATTCCTTACCCATTGTACTTCCCCCTCTTGGCCCTGGCACTGAGACATCTTCCCACTCAAAATACCCATTCTGTCGTCCACCCAAACTTCTGGGTCCAGTGTGGGTCCCAAATCCCAAAAGACTTTTCCTTACTCTACTGACCCAAGTGTACTTTTTCATCTCGAATCCATGTTCTGTCTGTCCCATTGCTGCAGAACAAGTTTGCACATTATCACTATTTCTAATGTTCTTTTATTTGATATTTATAAGACTTGAACTTCCTTAGAATGTAGCTTAGGGCTTCAAAATAATAAATTCCTAATGAAACTTCTTGATTGACCACTGGTCATTAGCTACTTTCTACTAGAGGACTGATAGAAAACATTTATTCACTCATTCCCTCATTCATCCAACCAATATTTATTGAATTCCCATATGTCCCTTCAAAAACTGAATTGAGCTTTTCTGGAAATTGTGACACAGTGACTTGAGGAACACAATTGTAAATTACAGATAAATGTTTATAATAAGATTCCCTCCCGCCCAGCTGTTTGGGTTTTGACTAGCGGCTCTTTAAAATAGGAATATTCCCAGTAGCTTTCTTCCAGTTATCTATCATTGCATGCATAACAAACCATCCCCAAATTTTGTGGCTTGAAATACAATTTTTGATTATCCTTCATAATTCAGTGGATTTCCTGGGCTCAGTTGGGTAGTTCTTGTCCAGGATCGGTCATATGGCTGCAGCCAGATAAGGACTGAATTTGGAGAGGTCTAAAGGCCCCCACGCGCTAGATGTCCAAGATGGCCCATTGTGTGGCCTGCAGTTGATGCTGGCTGTTGACTGGGAGCTCAGCTGGGTTGTCAGCTGGAATGTCTACATTTGGCCTCTCTATGTAGCTTGGGCTTCTTGGCCTGGTGGCTGGGTTCTGAGAGAGAGCATCACAGGAATAAGCATCCAAGAGACTTGCCATCTTAGAAGCTCAAGACTCCTTATGACCTTGTTTTGGAAGTCCCAGAATGTCACATTCACTGCTTTCTACCAGTCAAACCCATCAGTAAGACCAGTCCAGATTCAGAGGAGGAGAATTAGGCTCTGACTCTTGATGTGAGGAATAGCATGTGCATATAAGGGGGGAAAGAATTAATGACAGACATCTTAGAGACTTTCTATCATGGGTTTCCTTGAGGAAAGTCCCCTACCTGCCATTACTGAGTGTTTACTTCTCAGTTGTACATGTTTTCTCAACTAATTTTCTTAATGACCCCATAAGATAGGTATCAAATTTGTCCCTGTATTAGAGATGACAAAAATAGGCTCAATATGGTTATGTAATATATTCAAGGTCAAGCCAATTATAAGTGGCAGAGTTGGGTTATAAATCCTGGTATAGCTAGTTCAAAGCAGTTTTTCACATCATGCAACCTTGCCTGAAATTATCACATATAGGAATGGTGCCCAAGGAAGGGAAAGGTGAAAAAAAAGAAGGAAGTGAATAGAGGTGCTTTCACATAAGTGACTATAGTTCTCCAATGACAAGCCCCTGTTGCTTTTTAGGTAATATGTTTAGATGTTCAAGCTCCCAAACATTCTCGTTTTATGGAAAATGGTCTCTAATTTTAGATTAAACATTTTAAGCGTATGTGATTTACCAGAATGAAAGCCATCATATAATCTCAATTAAAATTAACTGCCAAGTAATATATTCCTACGAAATGGAGCAAATGTTTTCTAGTGATTTTTAAATTTTCTTGAAAATAAGGCTAAAATTAATCTTACTATCAAATCTGAGCTTTAAGAATTAATCGGAAGATGCGGTTTTGTATTATGCTCTAAGCAAGTTGAATTTTTCAATAAATATTTACATCATTAAAATAAAACACGATTCAGAGAACAAGAAACTCCATTGTTCCGGCCTCATTTCCTTTCAGCGGCAGGGGGCAGCACTGGTCAATTAATGGCTTTTCCGAAAGAAGAGTCATTTCCTTCCACCATATATTTTCATCTCTGCTCTTCATTGCGCGACATGTTGCCTTCTTGAAGAGTGCCTCCCAAGTCCCTATTTGAAACGCTACTTCAAATAGGAAACTTTATTTTGGGGAGAGAAAGATTGGCAAAAGCTTCCTATGGGTCTTAAATTTTCAGTTTCCTTATAAAATGGTTCTTCCCCCAACAAAGAACAAATAGGAAATCAAGATAAGGCAAAGATGAAAAGGAAAATCAACCATAAGTAGTATCACTGAAGTGTCCTCAGGAAATGTGAGTTGTAGGCACACCTATTGGGGAGGTGTTGGTGCCTTGAAAATGCAAATCTTTTGGGCCAAGGGCATTCTTTGGCTTTAGCCCACTAGAATGTGATTGAGCTGCTAAGAACTGAGGGATGAAATTCCTTTTTTCCTGTGGGTTTTCTTAAAGAAGGAAGGGCAAAAATAGTGATTATCTAAGCAGTGCTGCCCCCTGCTGGTACCAGTTATGCAACCCTGCGAACAGATGTTTTTCTTTCCCGTTTCCAGTATCTGCTGGGAAGTGTTTAGAACTCTAAAACTCTGGGAGATAATCCTGGTCACGCTAGACCTGCCCACCCCACCTCTTTTGCACAGTGGAAGCTGCAGTCAGCCCTTGGAGGGGAGATGACTTGTTCATTAACACAGCATTCAGTTCAGATCTCTTTCTATATATCACCCATCTTCATGGGACACCAAACGCACAGAATTCACAGTTCCAAAATACGCCGTGTTCGACATCGCTGTGCTGTTTATGTGTTCTTTTTAAAAGATATGTATGGAACTGTGGGGCTCTATGGTGAATCTTATCCTTGGGATCTGACCCATTTAACTTAGAACTGTCAGAATTTTCCTTAAACACTAAAATGTGATTTGTGGGGTATAGGTAGTATTTGTGGTTCCCTACATCTCTTTCATGGAATAAAAATAATAGAAAAATTTGACCTACTATTCTGTAGTCTAATTTCTGGGGACAGGATTCTTCAAATAGGAGACTTTATTTTGGGGAGAGAAAGATTGACAAAAGTTTCCTATGTGTCTTAAATTTTCAGTTTCCTTATAAAATGGTTCTTCCCCCAACAAAGAACAAATAGGAAATCAAGATAAGGCAAAGATAAAAAGGAAAATCAACCATAAGTAGTATCACTGAAGTGTCCTCAGGAAATGTGAGTTGTAGGCACACCTATTGGGGAGGTGTTGGTGCCTTGAAAATGCACCAAAAGCTTCCTATGTGTCTTAAATTTTCAGTTTCCTTATAAAATGGAGCTAATGATTGGAAGATGGAATTAAGAGAAACGAATTTGATATTTACAGGGCCAGGAGGTTCCAATAGTCTTTCTAAATTTTCATGCATTTAGCTAAGTTTTATTTAGACTTTATTAATACTTGAGCCTTCAATATAATTCAAGTGATCAAAGAAAATTGTGTGTACAATTTTACTGGTCAAGATTTATTAAGAAGTTCAGAATCTCATAGCAGCCTGGCAGGATCATTAACTGGAAATTTTAACCAGCTCATCTATTCTTTTGATACCTACCCACACATTTTGATTAACTGGTTTAGTAACTGGTTCCAAGATGGCATCTGTGTTACACTCATGGAGACGACATTTGAGCGCTTTTATATCTACATCCACATCTAATAAGATGTTTTTTACAACAATAATGCAGCTTCTGTGTCAGAATTCTTAAGTTCCTTTATCAAGAGAAAGGCCTCGAGATGCCTTCATCCTCTCTTTAGTCGAAGCCTCTCTCTACACATGGTGCCTACAAGAGGCTTTCTGTGATTCATCCCATCTGACTTTGGTCCCTTCGTCTCTTGATAGCTCCCTGGTATTTATGCTCTCAGTTCTTGCCTTTTACAGTGAAAATGACTTTCAGCTTATGTGTGTGCACGTGCGTGTGTGCATGTGCGTGGGCACACACGTGCTTGTGCAATGTTGTAGGGTAAGTTAAGCTATAAGTTTCCTGAAGACAGGTGCTGAGTCTTTTATTTCTTCGCTATTGTTCAGAAGATTTAATGTACTGAGGTAAGAACCTAAATGATGTTCACCAGTGCCTTTGGCATTTCTTAGTGAACTGATTACAGGAAAAACCTCGTGGAGGGCACTACATCTTGCCCTCCCTAACGAATGTGTCTGTTTCTCTGGAGGTGCTGTCTGCTTATCCTGCAGCCTGCCTGTTTTCTAGTCACTACCAATTAGCATAATTACTATCTCCAGGCCTTGCCCTTTATTGATCCTGGTAGTTGAAGCAGTTTACAGTCAAGAACCGTGCTGATAGAAGGTACAAATACATTCACCGGGAGCTCTAATAGAGTTTTGTCCCTTTTCTTCCTTTTCAGAATGGCTGCTGTCTGCTTTTGTTTTAGATTGTATGTTCCTGATTCTCATTTTCCCCAAGTTTCCGTGGCAGAAATTCAGGAGATCACTTAACCCAGTGACAAAAGTTTGGTTGCAATACAGACTAATGTGATCAGCCTGTCAAAATAAGCGTAAAGCCACATAAATAATCAGCAAGGTATTTATCAAATGCCATGGCAGCACCATATGGAGGGTTATTCAGGGTTTTTTAGTTAATAGAAAGGGTTGAGGCTGGAGTCCCTGGGTTCTGAAAAGACTCTCACCACGATGCTATTAAAGAAATGAACAGCGAGCAAGCTGGCAAAACACCAGCCTGTATCCTGAGCTATTGTCAGGAAAATGCATTCCTGAGCCTCTGGAAACTTAGAAATATGAGGTGACATTCCCCGACATAGAGAAGACAGTTTCTCATTTAGACGAGAGGTATACCGAGCCAAGGAATTTGTTATATAATATTAAAATATCACTCTATATAAGAGTGCATATTTGTATGTATATAAAATAAGCTTCCAGGAGCAAAGATGGGCATAAGATAGATAAGGTCAGGAAACTCTTTTAAGGGCAGATAACTCAGAAGACTCAGTGGGAGGGCAAGTGGCTTGAACTTCCTGAGCCCATTCTGATTGTGGTAAAGGCTGGAGGCTGATGGGAGAAGGACATGCACAGGGCTTCCATTTGTGGGTGCGAAGATGCGTACTACATAATAACTCCTGGGTGTGTCAGTCACACAGCTACACACACACACACACACACACACAGGACAACCCTGATTCTACCAAGCCCCTTCAAGGCTCAGTGCGAATAAATGCCTTGACTGATTCCTAATGTTTTCTGGGATGAGAGAGGAGGGGATGGGAAGACACCTGGTATGAATTTGGCATCCCTGCCTTATGGGCAGTCCTTCCCACCTTCATCCCTGGCCAGACACTGGCCAAAAAGTGGTACCATGTCTCTGGCCCCACAACTGCGAAGTCTTTGTTCTTTGGAAACTGATGGGAGTGGGTCGTCAATATTATCTTCTTTTTTAAATATTTTATTTAACTATTCATGAGAGAGAGAGAGAGATGCAGATGCAGAGGGAGAAGCAGGCTCCAGGGAACCTGAGGTGGGACTCGATCCCAGGACTCCAGGATCATGACCTGAGCTGAAGGCAGACACTCAACTGACTGAGCCACCCAGGCGTCCGATACTATCTTCTTTCTGTTAGATTTCCTCTCTCCATGTTGGCATCTAAAGAGCCAAATGGGATTTCCCTTTATTGGAATGATGCTAAGATGTGAGATTCCTCCTCCTGGAGAGAAATGTGACAGCTCTAATTCCATGTTAATAATATCACAGTACCTGCACTTATTTGGTAATTGATTTGGCTGTTTGTATATAGGCCATGTGTAGGTCATATGTAGGCACATGCATAAGATTTTGGCTTTTATTTTGATTTAATGATACTTGGTGTAATAAATATTGTTTTTGTATGCCCACTATCGATTCCCTCTCCTTTTGGCGGAGTAGACGGATTCTCCCCTGGAGAGCCAGCCCTTTCTTATTCTTACCTCTTAGGTTTATGGAGGTGAGGTTACTCCTGTTCTAGGGGATGCTCACGTGACCCAGAACTGACAAATCAGTGCCTTTTATCCCTTTAACATAGTGTTTGCTCTAGGGATTGTTCTGAGTTGAATTGTTCACCCCCCCCCAAAAAAAGACTGGTTGAAATCCTAGCCCTTAGTACTTCAGAATGTGTTCTTATTTGGAGATAGATTCTTTTCAGAGAAAAATCAATGTAAAATGAAGTCATCAGGGTGAACCCCAATTCGATATGACTGGGGTTCCTATCTACAAAAGGGGGAAATTTGGACACTGGAATATGAATAGAGGGAAGACAATGAGAAGACACAGGCAGAACAAAATCTACCAGCCAAGGCTCCCCGAAACTGGGACAGAGGCACATAATAGATTTTCCCTCACAGTCCGCAGAAGGGGTGGACCCTGCTGGCACCTTGATTTTGGGCACCTGGCCTCCAGAACAGTGAGGAGAAACATTTCTGTTGTTAAAGCCACCCAGTCTATGGTCCTTTGTGACGGCAGCCCTAGCTAACTAATACAGGGATGTTAATGTGACTCAAGCCAAGCAAATCCAAAGGAATCTCGGGATTTTTATTGAAGCAATTGGGAAAGAGATGATCTCTTTTCTTTTATAACTGTGAGAAAGTCAGACTCAGCTTCCGGGGCTGCCAAGTGGACAGAACCTGCCCGATCCTGAAGCCAGCCCACCTGGGCAGAGCAGAGATCATCAGAGAGAGATGGGCTCCTGATGACATTGTTTGAGGCACAGGATTAAAACATGGGAAATAGCTTCCTGACCTTGAGTTTTCAGTTACAATGGCCAATAAATTCCTTTTGCTGACTCCAGTTGAATTGGATATTCTATCAATCCAGTAGCTATCTCATTGACATGGTCCCACCCAAGGCATTTAGCACCTAAGAGTGGATGTGGGGCATGACTGAGCTACCAATGGGGAGAGAGCTGCCATCGGTTCATACCTATTATTGCACGAAAATGGTTCAAAACAGTAAAAGGAAGTATGGGAAAAAATCCTCATCATTATGTTCTACATTATTATATGTCACAATTATAAAAGGTTGAACTCGCAGGGACCGTGAACTCTTCCGGAACACTCATCCTGTGGCACATGCAGTGACTTGCAAAGAATATGTTTTCAAGAGAGAAGTGTGACATTAAGTTGAATCACTCAACTATTATTGACACAGGTCAAATCTGTGTGCAATTATCTCTCATGCTTTCTTCACGCTATTCCCAAATGATACTCCACGAGACAGATACTTTTAAGAAAGGACAGCTTTAGAAACATCACTTTAACACTAAGAAATAAAAAATACGGGACATCTCAAGGACACGGATGGTGAAAACATTTCTATAATCTCCACTTTAGGATTCTTGCACAGGTGTATAAAGAAACTTTTCTCATCAGGACGCCCGGGTGCCTCAGTCGGTGAAGCGTCTGCCTTCAGCTCAGGTCATGATCCCGGGACCCTGGGATCGAGTCCCGCATCAGGCTCCCTGTTCAGCGGGGAGCCTGTTTCTCCTTCTGCCTGCAGCTCCCCCTGCTTGTGCTTTTTCGCCCTCTCTGACAAATAAATAAATAAAATCTAAAAAAAAAAAAAAGAAAGAAAAGAAACTTTTCTTATCAAAGGAGAGCAGTCCCAGACTTTCTCGGTCGGATGGTTCTGAGTGAGCATACAGACACTGGGAGACTTGCTACTAGGCCAGATTGGGACTTCTATTAAGAATCAGTGGTGAAAACCTGGCCCAGGACAGCCATGACCCTGAGTGATTGCCATCTGTTGATTACTGGTTTCAATCCAAATTTTTGGTCTGGCATCCACATTAAAAAAGATACACACACATATTAGCATCAAAATAATTAACCAACCACCACAGCATCTGTGCCAAGGGGAGAATGAATGGGCCATTTTAAATGCATGGTCCATTCACGCCTAAAGGTGACCTCTGCAGTAATTCTGGAGCACGCTCCTGGATGATTTGGCTGGCTTGGAACAAGATTCTGATTTGTTGAATTCTGGGATAAATAATGGATTATCCAAAACTAGCATCTCAGGAGAAAAAAAATATGGTTATCCATTATTTATTTTTGATCAAGGAGATCCTTTATCCAAAAAAATGATTTAGAGCAGCTTCCATAGAGATACATAATAATACAGCTACCTAATATAGATTTAAATTAAAAAAAAAATAAGGCAAAGAGAAAATAAAATCTATGAAAATCAGATGGTGCCAGAAGTGAGCCTAGCGTTAAGAAAGCATGTCCTACAGTCCTAGATATTTGCTTGTGGTTGGCTTTCTCACATAAAATATGAAGAGGAAAACTTGATTGGTTCCAAGAATCAGTCTCTATAGAGTAAATACAAGCAAACAAACAAAGAAACAAACCCTTTCCTTCCATATAGTGGCATTTCAGGGATACACAGAACACGAGACTCTGCTCTTCACTTTGCAAGACCACTACCCCACTTCTCCCTTTTGTCTTCCCTCAGTGAAAGTATTTTCCTAATAGTAATAAAAACAATCACAGTTCCTGTTTACCAAGCCCTTACCGTGAGGCAGGCACTGTGTTAATTACTCTACTTGGGCAATATTTCAGTCCACAGAGCAACAAACTTGTGACGTGGTAGCAGATAGCATTGCCCATGCACAGATGAAGACAGGCTTGGGGCCGCAGTGACATGGTCAGTGGTTAGTGGATCTGACTCCAAAGTTTCTGTCCTTATCTGCTGCAAGATACAACTTTTAAAGAAGCGTCTGCAAGATAGTTAGGAAAACATCTTTAGGCAGATTCTATTGGGTTCTATTTCCTTAAAGCATTTCCCCAAAGACCCAGGGTGTTTCTGATGAGTCTATCAGGAAAACGAGATAATAATCTTGTTAACAGATCATATGTGGTATCATAAAAGCTTATTGTGCATCATGTTTATTTCATGAGATGGAAGCCTAAAATAGACCTTGTTAAGAGTCTATATTTCAACATATCAAGTGCAAAATGCTCCTCTTTGCTCTTCTTTGAACTTCTCAAGCTCACAGTGAGCAGAACAGAAACAATCAGGGGATAGTTCTGGGTGGGGAAGTCAGTTTATAAGGTAGCCAGCCTGCTATTCATCCCAAAGTCCTAGACCTGTCATGTCTATTGAACCGTATTGCATGGCTTAGCTATACTGGTCAGAGAGGTGAAGGTGACTGAGGACAGCATCCCATCCAACCCACTCCCCTTATGGCAGAGTTAGGCAGAAATATTTTCACAGCAGAGGATGCTACAAGAACAATGTGGAGGCAGTGTGAAGAAAGGCAACAGAACAACTGGTTTCTAGGCAATAGGCACCCCATCAAAATTTAAGGTCTTAAAAGGAGCTACCGTTGGTCAGTCTGGACAAAACTGTTATGGGACAATGGTAAAGACAAATACAGCTCCGCTAACATATTGTGTGAGTGCATACACATACACCACAAAACATAAAAAGAGAGTAAATGGACTGAGCCTATCATCTGCAAGCATGGTCGCGTGTTTGACGTTTCACTCCTCCGCCATTATATTGCTGTCCTCTGTCAGATCCCAAATGTCCCGAGCTCAGCATATGGCCTAAATGATTTCTCCTGAAATCTAACATGACAACATGCTCATGATAATTTGTATTAGTGAAGGTGGTGAAGAAGGCAGAATGGTAATGGATATAGAAAGAGAATAATACCTATCTTGGCAAGATCCACCCTGCATTGAGAACAGAGTAACAGCGGGGGTGGGGTGAGGAATCAGGAACTAAAGACAAAACAAAACCAGAAAGGAATCTATACATCCAGCCTTCCTGCAATGAGTCTCCTGAAATGTACGTTAACAAGTTTGTTTATTCACAGCAGGACACATTTCAAACAGACCTGTTTGAAGATGCATTTAATTACTGTCATGTTGATAATGAAGAGTCTTTTCCCTCTTCCACCCACAAACTTAATTGTATGTACACCCATCTTCTCTCATCAGCCTCACTTCCAGATAGTTTTCCTTCCATTCAAAGCAAATTCTAAATACTTTCCCATTCTTCTTGCTTCCCTTTAGACTTTCGCCCTCAATTAGTACCTGCCCTGTTTTGCTCTTTCCTTCTCAACTAGAATTTTGCCCCTTTACTTTTGTTTCAGAGAACTCCCATCTTAAAAATAACCCTCCATGGTGGTACACCTTAATCTTTCTCATTTCTTTTCCATCCCAGCTTCTAGAAAAAGGAGTCTGGATCAGTGGCCTCACCTTAGCTGCACAGTGGAATCCCAGGGACCTTTCATTGATCCGGGATGTAGCCTGGCTGCTGGTAGCTCTTAAAGATCTTCCTGTGATTCTCACAGGCAGCCAAACTAGAGATGTGCTAGTTTATCTTGTTTCTATTAACTCCTCCAACCCTTTCTCTTCTGGTTTATGATCACTTCGCTTCCCTCAGATTTGTCTTGCTAAGTCAATCCATGGTCTAATGACAAAGTTCCATCAATCTTTTTCAGATCTTCTCTATTTTCTTCCTGAAACTTTCCTACCACTGGTCTCTGGGCACGTGGTTCCAGTGCCCTGACTAATTTCTACACCTGTTCTCAGAAGTTCCATCTCCTCACTCGTTAAAATGGCACTACGCTTCACGTAGTCACCCGAGCTGGAAACCAGGGCATCACGGTCAACAGTGTGCCTTCAGATTCCATATCCCACCTGTCACCAAGTCCTGCTATCTCTACCTCTTTAAGAGCTGAGTATCTATCTCCTCTTGTCCATTTCCACTGCTTGGCTTGGGGTTTGATCATTGTTGCTGAGATTAATGGAAGTTTTCGTAATTAGTCTGATTCCAGTCTTCACCTCCTCACATTTATCTTCTCTATTGCTCCCCAATACAGAACGAAGCTCCTCTACCATATGGTTGCCCTCTTTTTCCATGATAATCACCCCTATTTACTTCCCCATGCACCTTATATCTAGCAACTACAAGCTCCTACTAACCCCACATATATACCTCTGTCATTGCGCTTATCAGGTGGTTCTGTCACAATTTACTATTTTACTTCTCTCAGACTAGGCTGATGGAGGAGAGTGCTTTTGCATCTTCATATCGCTATGCCTACCATAGAATCTGGCATATAGTAAGTGGTCAATAAGTTTTGGTTCAGTGAAGAAATACATTAATATTCAATTCTCTTCTGACTGATGGGCATGGCCTTCTCTAACAGCTAATATGTAAACAACTTTTGTAGAGTAATTAACACAGGCAGGCAAGGATGAAAGAAAGAAATGAAAACCACAAGTGATCCTGAGCCCTGGGGAGGCTGAGCGGGGAAGGGAGAGGAGAGAGGCAGGCACACATTGGGGAAAGTGCCGCCCACTGACTCAGCTCTTGCTGGAGGTGCCCTGGTTCTCTGTCAGGTCTAATTTTATGCATATAAGAAATCATTTCTTTAAGACAAGTTCAATGCCACATAGGAGTTTCATTACAGGCCAGATAGGAGACAATAAAGCACCTGGAGACATAATAGTGGGAGATATGGTCTGGCTCAGTATTTGAATAAGGACTGTATTTACTACAGGAGGCCAGTATTCTGAACACTTATGCCATTTGAAATAGGAGATCATTGATTGGCCAGAAAAATCAAAGGAATGAAAGATTTTGTAGGGATGGGGCCCCCTCCTCCCACAGAAAGTGAAATGATTCTTGTTTAATGTTTTATTTCATTCTTCCTGTTTCATGCCCATTGCTTATGAATTAATTTGAAATCCAATATGTGGGTGGCTGTTATATGGGCTTCTGGTTGTCCCTTCTGTGAAATACTGATTTTATAATACACACGGAGAAACGAACATTATTTCAGCTTCAACATTAACTTGTCTGGGAGCAACTTAGCAGGGAGACTATTGAATCATCAACAGTAACGTGTGTTCTTTGGGGTGCAAACCTCTAATTGCTAATCTATTAATTAAAACAACTTGGGCTTTTTTGCTTCAAGAAGCAAAGCCTGTAAAAATCACCCAGTTGTCTTTTTTTGACATCACCCTTACCCCCTTCTTGGATATTAGGAATGAGAAAATGAAGATAATTTGTATGAACATTTCTGAGAACCATTTTAGGGTTCTGTAATGATAAAGAACGATTAACAAAGGTTTCTCTGGCTTTGACTAACCACTTCCTGGGTAAATGGTTTAATTAATGAAGAGGATGTTTCCTTGGGTTGAATCATGCAGCATTCACACACAGGCTGCTTAGCTAAGAAAGCAAAGGACAACTCCACTCCATTTAGGTGTTCGGATAGTGTATCCCTGTCCACAAGATGGCAGTAAATGTTTGATGAGTCTATGATCATTTTAATCTTTTGTGTGTGGGGGGGGTTTGGGGGGGTAGAAAGGGCAGTAAGACTTGCTCTAGAAGAAAATTTTATTTGATTTTTATTTTGTTTTATATTTTTGTGTCAAATAAAAAGTAGTATGTAACTAATTTAAAATGCTTTCAAGTGGGTGACAGTTACATGGCTTATCATAACAGTAAACTGTGTATCATAACAGAACTAATATAATTGTATATGACAAAAGAAGATAAACAAGAAATTAACATGTGGCTTGGAGAAATTATAGCATTCTAAGTATTCTGGCTAATAATTTGAAAATACAGTTTACTCTTACTTTACAATGTGGGGTGTTGGGGGTGCTGACCCCTGTGCAGTTGAAAATTCATGCATAACTTTTGGCTCCCCTGAAACTTAACTACTAATAGCCTACTGTTGACTGGACACCTTACAGATAACATAAATAAGCAATTAACATATTTTGTATGTTACATGTATTATATACTATATTCCTACAATAATACCTATCTTTTCTTAATTTTTTTTTTGATATTTTTAGGTTACTTCATCTGTGAGTTTTTTTTCAAATTGCTGCAAATCTCCAAAAAATTTTCGAATATATCTATTGGAAAAAATCTGCAGTAAGTGGACCGGCACCATTCAGATCCATGCTGTTCAAGGGTCAACTGTATGTGAACAAATCAGTTTACTTCTGAATCCTAGGTGACTGAATGCTATGTGCAAGAGTTTTGGGTGATGCTGGGGTTTGGATTTTATGTGGGAGGCAGCGGAGGACCCCTGAAGGTTTATGAGCTGAGGAGTAGCCTTGTAGCAGGTCTTCAGAAAGAACAGCCTGGAAGGTGTGTGCAGGATGGTTATTATACATCCTGCACACACCTGGCTGTACCCGGTACCTGGCTGTGCCCTTGTGGATAGTTCTGGAGAGAGGCAGCAGTAGGGTTACGTCCCAACTATGCTCCTCAAGCCAGGACCATTAACTGCATTTCTTTAGGTTATTTTCCACAGACAAAAAGCAAAAGGTTGGACCAGGTGGTTCTTTTCAGCCCCCCAAACCACAGGCCTGGCTAGGATAACAGAGACAGGGGAACGGCTACAAGAGAGGTCATCAAGGCAGGCAGACAGAGCAGCACCTGGCCTCTGAGTGCAAAGTGAACGGAGGGACATGGGGAGGGGATGGTGACAGAAAGGGGAAGGAGGAAAAAGGGAGAAGAACACTTTATGCAGCTGGAAAGACAATGGGGCCATAAGTAGAGAATGGCAACGCCAGCTTTGTGAAGAACATATTTTCAGCTCTGAACATACCAGTCATATTGTAGCATTTGGATCACGGACACAAGGATGGCTTATGTGAATCTGAATATTTGGATAAATGATCTGAACAGACAGCACAATGACTGTCACGGGTGTTTCCATTCTTCCCCTCTTAATGAATATAGAGTTCAGCACAGACAGCAATGTTAGAGAAGGCAAAAAGACCTTTAAATGTAATACTGGAACAGATGCAATACAGGCAGTTCTTCATATACAAAGATGGCGCCGTGGAGCCGCCTCCTGGGAGCTGGGCTCCATGCTGCTTTCCCACTGTGGTGCAGCACCAGGCTCAGGCCAGCCGTGTGTGCCCATGGAGTGAGAAGCACACAAAGGAAAGCAATAGAGGAAGCACAGGTTGAGTCCTCAGGAAGACCCTGTCCTTAGTCCAACGTTATCTCAAGAGCAGGCGCAACCCAGAGGGAGGTTTTCTCCCCACCCAATTCTGACTAGATTTTTTGTGCAAAAAGGACAAATGTGAAGTCAACAATGGTTATCAGGGAGTGATTCAAACAGTGCAATTTCCAGGGCTGTCACAGGGTGAGACCAGACACCCAGCCTAATCTCCTGGACCACAACACTCTATGGTGACAAGTGACATCTAGAAGAGTGGACAGGCGGGAGGGAGGGACAGGGATGGGCCTCCAGATCATCAGAAATCATGGTCTGTTTGAGGCATGTGAATCTGAATGTGATTTCCAAACTTCCTAAAAATCTAAAACACTTTTCCTGAGAGTCTGGAGTGGCTCACGTGTCAGGGACTGGGGAGATAATCTGAAGACAAATGACAGCTTTTAGAGACCACCAGTTAACTTCCTCAGCTTGCTAATGATAAAAATGTTAACTCTTCCTTTAAACCAACACTAAGGAAGTACTATCCAACTTTCTATTGCTTTTTTTGAAATATACTTTTCCTTCTTTTAAAAATGTTAATTGAATGGTTCAAAACAATGTTTTCTACAGTGTGACTAGAGTTAGCTAAAGATGGGGCCATAAGATTACTGGAGGTAGGAGATGTAAGGAAAAGAAAGAAACCCATAAGGGAAGGGAGCAACGGCTAAAGTAATTTTTGAAAAGTGAGAAGAAGAAAATGGGCCTCTAGTTAGCGAATTTAATTTTCTGCCTTGATATTAACCATTGCACCTTAGGTCTCATCCATTTGGGGCCTTCCTTTTTAGGGATCTATCTTCATGGTCAGTCCCAAGACAGCTTGAGGAGCTTGGTGCAGAAACCATGACTTAATTCTTTCCTCCCCCCTCCACCACCTACTTCGCCAGCACTTGGTGATGACACACATTCTCACATGTTGCATAAATCAATGAATCACCCCTTTGCTTCTCCCCCTCTTAGTTTACATGGGCTCACAGATGCATATTAACCATAAAAGATAACATTATAGCAACACAACACATCGTAGGAAGGTAAACTTGATGTTACATAGTCAATACAAGTAAAAACCAAATGTAATAATCATGATATAAATGATTTGGGGATTATTCTCACTATTCCTTCTTCCCTCCCTCCTTTCCCTCCTTCCTATATGTGTTGGTATTTATTATCTGTAAGGTACTAAGATTGCAGAATGACAGAAGAAACCTTAAGGTAATCAAGGGCAGCCCTTGCCTTATCATGAAGTTGTTCTATCATATTCTTTTTTTAACCATTTTTAGAGAGAGAATAGGGGTGGGGAGCGGGAGAGGGAGAGAGAGAGAGAATCTTAAGCAGACTCTACACCCAGCGTGGAGCCCAACATGGGGCTCCATCTCATGACCCTGAGATCATGACCTGAGCTGAAATCAAGATTTAGACGCTTAACTGACTGAGCCACCCAGATGCCCCTCTTCTATCATATTGTTGATAAGAGTCCTATGACCTCTGCCTGAACATGAGCAGTGATGAGGACCCATTACCCCTCTAGACCACCCATTCTATATGTAAACCTGTGAGTATCAGGATGCTCCTCCTTATCATTTGGCACAAATCTGGATCCGTGTAACTCCTATTTATTGGTTGCACTTCTAACCTATATATAAGGAATAATTCTAAGTCCTCCACATCATGATCCTTAAAATATATGAAGTCATGTATCATGTCCATCCTTCATCTTCTCTCTCTCTCTTTTTTTTTTAGTCTAAACTCCTTTGGTTTTTCTCATCATTCTTTATGTATCTGGACCTCCCTCCCAGATATAGGATGCTGGTGATGGGGTTATCATATTCCAGAAACGTGAACCAGGCCTGGGGAGGGGATGCTGTTCCCAGCTATTTGCAGACTACGATTTGTGGAATATTTGAGGGGGTGTGAGCCAGCAGCTCCAGGAGATTCATTTTCAGAAAACTGGATAAACCAACCAAACGAAGATTCAATACCTACCTCCCCCGTCTCCAGACTTGTGGTTTTCAAACTTAAGCTTATACCGGAATCAACTGGAAGGAAACACAGTAATATGTCTGGTCTCCCCAAAGTTTCTGATTCAGCAGGTCTAAAATGAACCCTGAAAACCTGCATCCCTAACAAGTTCCCATGTGATGCCGGGGCCACTGGTCCAGGACTACCCTGCGAGAACCATGGCTGTAGACAATGAATTGAAGCTGAGATGCATTACCAGGTAGGGACAGAAGACTCAATGTTAACTGTAAGTCACACAGGTCAGGCCTGAGGCTAGGGTAACTTGCCTAGTACTGGTCCCTGCCTAGGGAGCAAAATGCAAGAAAGGTGCTCATTCTCAGGGCCCCCATAAGTTCAGGGCCACGCCTAGGAGGAGCTAGTTGCAAGCAAGCCTGTGCGACACGAGCTGCTGGCTGGGATAGTTTTTATGCTGCAACGTGGCCTCCTTGGTAGGTCGAATGTTGGCCCTCCAGGATGAGAGGGTTCCTAGTTCCTCCACCAACCTGGTGACTACCTCTTCCAGTTATAAATGTCTCACAAGCCCCCACTGCAGAAAAAATCCTGTGAAATTTTGGGCAATGTTACAGCAGGGTGGCATTCTAATAAACATTTAAAATCAAAATGTCTAAGAATAGATTTTAAAGTTTCATTCAAATCCTGAAAATATTAACATTGAATGTCTTTTCTAGAAGAAGTGAGATCACACAAAGGATGGCAGGTTTTACCAAGCGCAGGTTGAGATCCACGAACTATTTTCATATCATTTCCATCCTCAAAGGCTTTCCTGTCTCCTAGGAGACAGGCATGTAAATAAGTGATTCTGCATCACAGAAGGTGCTGAGCAGAGAGGTCTAGTAACAGGGCTACCAACTGACTGCCATGTTAGTACAGAGCACGGCAGGGTCATAAGCTACACATGTATGTTAATGATTATGTGCCTCAAGCACATTTATTCAAGAGTTATTGCTCCTGAGAAGTCGGAAACTGATAGCCGGACATTCCAGATAAAGAGGGATGACAGGGAGAGACCCGAGTTGGCAATGCTGTTCACCAGCCCCCATGCCTTCCTCCACAGCTGCTGGTGGCCTGGAGAAACCACTGCTCCCTCTAACATTCTCACTCTTTCACAGGAAAGAAATCCAGTCTCAAGTTTGGCAGGAACATGACGGATTCCTTTGTTCCATCCTTGGACTCCAGATAGAACTTCATTTTCATAACCAAGACACAGAAGTACTAGCCATAAACTATTTTTGAAGGTCTCCAAGGTTTCACGGGGTTGCCGGTAAGTTGCTGTTCCAGACTGCATCTTTGCGTCCCCTTCAAATTCATTTGTTGAAATTCTAGCCGCCAACGTGATGGTATTTGGAGGTGGGGACTTTGGGAGTGATTAGGTTTCGATGAGGTCATGAGGGTGGAGCCCCATGATGGGAAGAGTGTCTTATAAGAAGAGACGGGAGAGATGACTTTTCTCTCTACCACATGAAGATATGACCAGAAGATGGTCATCTGTGACTCAGGAAGAGGGCCCTCCACTAAGAGCTGACCGTGCTGGCACCCTGATCCCAGACTTCCAGGTTCCAGAACGGAGAGAAACAAATGTCTTTTTTTAAAAAACATGTTAGCCAGCCAGGCTATGGTATTCTGCTCTAGGAGCCCAAACTAAGATAGTTAGTTGTTTATCAGTGGAGCGCTTCCTTTGTGTCACGTGACTCTGTCATTTGAATTTCCTTTCTCATTGTCCATTTCAGTCAAATTAACCACTTGTTAAAAGAGAGAAACATCGACCAGAGACCAGCAGGTTTTCTAGGAGTCTCCAGTGTCTTCCTTCAGGGTGTGCTAGGTGCTGGGGATGATTGGCAGCTCAGATCCCAGTCCATGACGATAGAGTCTCAAGTCCTTGTTTAGGGGAAGAGAGACTTTAAAAGCTCTTCAGGGGGGCGCCTGGGGGGCTCAGTTGTTAAGCGTCTGCCTTCAGCTCAGGTCATGATCCCAGGGTCCTGGGATCGAGCCCCGCATCGGGCTCTCTGCTCGGCGGGAAGCCTGCTTCTCCCTCTCCCCCGCCTCTGCTTGTGTTCCCTCTCTCGCTGTGTCTCTCTCTGTCAAATAAATAAAGTCTTTAAAAATAAATAAATAAATAAATAAATAAATAAATAAATAAATAAATAAAAGCTCTTCAGGACTGAGCAAGTGCCCTGTTCCAGAAGAGGGAAGGGAGAAACTAAGGCAGAGCCCTGGTTTTCCGTTAAGTCTGTGGCAAGGATGGTCTTTCTCTCTGGGTGAGCTGAGGGATAACACTGGAATCTAGACACACTGTATTTCAAATGATCTATTTCCTACGCCTGGATCAATTTCCAAAGTTAGGAAGGGGGAGGCTTGGGTTTTAGTCCTATGTGACTTTATACATAGCACCTTTCCCAGTGTGGATTTCAGTTTATTCATCTACAAAACTAGGGACTTAGATTATATATACATAAGGTCTCATCTACCTCTTAAATTGTCTCTTTTTCTTTGGTTTTGGGGTACTGAATGTAAAAGCGATCCAAATTGTGTTTTCTGTATTAGTTAGGAGGCTGCTAAGATGTCACCTTCCTCTGTACAAGACAAATGGACACTTCCCATCAGCAGCTTGGCTGTAGCCCTCTGCTAAAAGATGTCCTCCTGCCCACCAAATTGTGCATTCCAGGCTTGTCACACAACCCGAGCCTGTCACTGCATGTCACTGGGCTAATTTGTCCTAATCCCATCAAGTTCATAGCCCTGTGGATGAGTTTTCCTATTGGCAAACTCAAGGCTGATTAATGGGCAATTAGAACGGGGAACATGGAGGTAGAGAGGGTCAGCAGGAGGGGATGGAGGAATATTACCTGGAGTAATTCACTAAATTCAAATCAGAAAATGTTAACCTCTTTTCAGGAAAACACATGGCAGGGCTGAACTTACAGAGTTCAAATACCAAGGGGCTCGCAAAATTGAGCTTTGGGATGACGAGGAGAGCATTTCTAATGGAAGCTACAAAAGCACGCAGCCCTTCAGTGAGCGGTGCCTTGACGTCCGATGAGTTGGTTGGCTAGTTCCTTCTGAACAAAATCACTATGTTCAACCCCAAACTACCTGGGGTCATTTCCAGCTTGCTGACTAGAAATCAAAGTGGAACCCAATTATTTCCCTTGCAGACAAAGTCTGCCCAGGGATGCAGTGGAGATGGTCAGGAAATCTTCTTTACTCCTTGAGGTCTTTTCCCTGTTTTCTATTTCCAGTTCTCATGGCCCACCTTCTTCAGAACTACACACAAAGGCCACACGGACTGGAATCAAGTTTAAAGTCATGGCATCTATTTCAGCAAGTTAAAGAAAGACTGCCTTGAAATTAAGAAGAGCCTACCGTACAGTCTCAATTTCTAGAACTTTATCTCTTAATCATCTTTTCCTGATCTTAGAGTCTTTTATTATTTGAGAGAGAGAGAGAGAGAGAGCATGTGCACACGAGTTGGGGGGAGGGGCAGAGGGAGAAGCAGGCTCCCTGCTGAGTGGGGAGCCCGGACAGACACAGGGTTCAATCCCAGGACCCTGAGATCATGACCTGAGCCGAAGGCAGACGCTTAATTGACTGAGCTGTCCAGGTGCCCCGAGTCTTTTATTTATAATTGGTCCTTTATAATGGGAAGTTTTTTCGACTGAGGGTACACTTGGATTCATTTGAACCAGGGCTCATTCAAAGCCAAGGGTATGCTATGCCAGTGTCCCTGAGGGCTCTAGCTCACAATCTGGATATACTCTGTGGCTAAGAAGGAGGAAAAGACAAAGGGAAAGGTTAGTAGCCACTTCAATGATCCTGCTAGGCTTCACAGGGGTCACTACCATTTAGACTCCAATAAATGGACCTCCTGGCCTGGAATGGCCAGAATATTGGTGTCTCATTGCAGAACAGGTGCATGCGGTCATAACAAGAACAAATACAAAATTTGCAGTGACTACTTACTAAACATCATCAGTAAGCATGTTGCAGGCATTTTGCTGGTCACTGTACCAATACTGTCTCCCTTGATCCGCAGGTTGCTTCTCTGAGGGAAGTATTACTATTCCTGTTTTCCAGGGAAAGGGAGTCTTTGAGAGTTAAATGACTTGTGGAAGGTCATACGACTAGGAGGCAGTAGAATCACGAATAGGACCCAACTCTATCCAACACCAAATCTTGTGTTTACCTTTCAGTATTATTGACTTTCCATATTTAATTCTGGTCGCAGTGATGCAGAAGCAAAATGTGTGAGTTCATGTGTCTCCTCTTTACTCCTAGAAATCTAGTCTATGATTATTTGGACACATTTGTCTTTAGTATCTTTTTAACACATGCATCAGTGTAATATCAAAGCAGAAGCTTTATGTATTGGGCCCTTGGTACCAATATGTTTAGATTATGTATAGCTCTGAGCCTGTTTTACTGTAATAGGGCCTCATTCTCTCAAATATATCCATCAACCATCCATCAGTGTAATATACATCCCTCACTTAAGAACACATTTCCATCACACCTTTTCTTACTCCACTTTCTATTACCACATATGGCAATTACAAGCTTAAGAATCAGAAGGCTATAAAGTGAATAATCTAAAAATGATTAATTTGGCCATTAGAAAGCTGTCATTTCTGTTCTTATGAACTGATAATAATAAACCTTGTCATTCCCCTCCTTCTCCTCTAGGCTGTGGGCTTTGTATGAATTTGCTAGGGCTGCCATAACAAAGTACCACAGACTGGGTGGCTTAAAAAACAAGAGATTTATTGTCTCATAGTTCTGGAGGCCAGAAGTCTGAGATCAGGGTCAGCAGGAGTGTGAAGACTGTGAAGAAGAGTCTAGGGGTTCTCCCTAGCTTCTGGGGGTTTTATGGCAATCTTTGGCACTTTTGGCTTTAGGGGCATCACCCTGATCTCAGCCTTCATGTTCACATGACATTCTCACTGCCTGTGTGTCTGTGCCCAAATGTCTCCTTTCTATAAGGACACCAGTCATATTAGATTAGGGGGCCATCCCCTAATGCTCTAGTATGACTTCATTCTAACTTAACGAATTATGTCTGCAACAACCCTATTTCCAAATAAGATCGCATTCTACAATACTGGGGAGTAGGACTTCAACCTCTGCAGTTTGGGGGACATCACTCCATCTGTAACAGGCTAGTTGGATAGCAGGTGAGTCAGTGTGTGGGGGGCTTTGGATCTGGTCCACTCTCAGAGATCCCCATTATGGAGCAGGGACCAGTTCCAACAACAAGGAAGCGCTGATGCAGGAGCCCCAGGTCTGCCACGATGGAGCTCATGAGATGGACTGGAGACATGTGTAAAGATATACTTTGTGATGCAAGGTAGGAAGTGCTATTTTGGGGCGGTGAGCAATGTGCTGTAGGAGCACTGAGCACCGAGCACTAAATCTGCCTGGAATTACTGGGAAAGAAATCCACAAGACACCCCCTGCTCCTAATCAACTGCTTCTCAAACCCCCAAAACAAGCGTCAAAGTTTAAATATGACTCACTGTTATCTGATATCAGAGCACTCTTGTACTTCTTAGCAGCTGAACTGGGAGAAAAAGGTTGATGTTAGGGGAGAGCACCAAACAAGAGTTTTAAAGAGTAGGTTTCCTGGTCTCTCTTTGTATAACATTTTGTCCCTTTGGTGATTTGGTTCAGAATAAGCCTGAAGCACAGTGTAATGGATAGAAATGTGGTCAGTCTACAAATACACCTTCATGTTTTCTGGTTTCACCTCTCTTGGCAATGTAAGTCAAATCTCATTTGAATCAATACATCCCAGTGCAAATTACAGCATAGGAAAAGGATTTAGAATGCTCAGCTGATGGGTTGCTCGTGACAAGCAGTATGGGCACTCTTAAATTCCCAGAGCATAAGGCAACCAGCATGGCCTTAGTGCTTGCCACAATGAGATCTGACCTGGATTTGTAGTAACCACCCCACATATTATAGCTTATAATTTATTTTATCCACCGCACAGCACTGATTAGTTTCAAGCCTGAAGCAGGGGATGATGTTTACACATCATGTCTGAAGTTTGTATCTAAGGCAAAGGCAATGACTGTTTAATGAATTCCTACAGGATGTCAGTGCACTTTTGAAATGTAACAGCAATCATTAGAAAAGTACCATAGATATTTCATGAAATAAGGAAACATGATATATTTAAGTGTTTTATATGTAGCTGGAAATCAGCCTCTTTTTACTTTTTTGCAAAAATAATTTTAAAAATTATTCCATTTTACTCTGGAAACATAATCATCACACTCTAATCACAGGGCAAGACAAACAGCCTTATTAATAGCCTATGATTTAAATACCCAACACCTTCCACTTCCTGCACCCCGGTGCTCTTTCTCTTTGCAATATCATTCTCTCCATGATTAATTCTGGGTTCCCAAAAGTACTCTAAAGCATGCTGGCAGAACCTTTTCAAGAGGTGAGGTGTGAGATGCATATTTTTAAATGACACTTCTTTCCCTGTCACTGTGGCAGAGATTCTCGAAGAGTTGAGGAATTGGATTTGGATATTCCCATCAGAAAGACTTTCCCATGGCAGCACCTCTTTCTTGTTACTAAGTCCCCAGAGAGTCATGGAGCTAGCACCGTCTCCCCACCTCAGCTTCCCATGAAAAGCAGAGTAAGGTCCTGTCCCATGTATGTCTTAAGGCTGAAAATGCATAGGGGATGAATATTCTGAAACTTTAAATATATTCATTTGGAAAATCTGTCTTTATGTGGAAAAAGAATTTAGTACATTTGAGGATCCAGGTTATTCAAGTAGTGAGAAGGACACTGGACAGGTTTAGGGTTTTGAGGGTGGATACCTTAAGCTCTATACCTGTACTTCTAACTGCCTCCTTATCTCTCCACACGGATGTCCTGGGGGCCCTTAAACTTGATGTGATCAAATTTAAAGTCATGGATTGTCCCTTTCCTCTACCAGACACCCTGTCATATTCTCCTGGCTCAGTGATTTCTGTTTCTAAAGGTCAGTGAGTGATGTCTCCCCCCACTTAGCCACCCAAGCTAGAAACCTGCCTTTTATTCCACCCTTCCCTTTACATTGCCAACCACTTTCGCTACGCTCCGTTCTTTCTCTTTCCAAGTGTTCCTTGATCTGTCACCTTCTCTCCATTCCCTTCACTCCTGCCTAAGTTCAGACCTCAGCATCTCTCCCATGGACAGCGCACCTGGAACTGGCCTCCCCACACATACTGCCTTCCCCAGCCCCTACTCAGCTCTGGTTTTTATACTGCCTAATGCACAACGAGAGTGATATCACCTTCTACTTCAAATCCTCTGTCTACAGGTAAAGTTTGAACATCTCAGCGGGGCAGACAATGTCTTTCCCCATCTGGCCATAACCTCCTTCCTAACTTGATCCCCTCCCTTGCTTGACCCTTTATTATGAAACAGATGATGGGCTTTCATAGCTCCATGGAATTTCCTCTGCCTGTAATTCTTCCCTTCTCTCTCCTATTAAATGCCAATTTACCTTTTCAGACCAAGTTGATTCTACCCTTTACTGGTCAAACCTGTCAAGATTTTCCTAACTATCCCTGGGCATAATTACTTACCCCTCTTTGTGCATACAGCATCTTATGCATCCCTTATTCTTGCTCCTAACAGAATTAATGTATAACTCTTCATTAGTCTCCCCTCCTACATTATTCATTCCTTTAGGGCAGAACTTGGGTCTCCCTTATTTTTCAATTTCTGGAGCTTGTCTGAAACATGGTGAGTACTTAATACATTTTTGTTGAGTGAATGAATGAATGAAGTCAAGCCCACCATTAATTTCACATTAGGAGCTGTTTTTCCTCCTTTTTATTTTGAGATTGCTATTCTAGATAAGAAATAAGATAGGGAAACCTGTCCTATTAAGTCTTATTATACAGCTATTTAGTATTGACAAAGAAATTGACAATTTGAACAATGGAACAGAATAGAGAGGCAGAAACAGATACAGCCAAAAACTTGAGTTATGACATTTCTGCCATTGTTTTCAGTGAGGAAAGAATAGAGTTTTCAATAATGGGGCTGGGGCAGTTCATTATCCATATGGAAAAAGGATGAAATTGGATGACTGTCTCTGAACATATGCAATATTTAATCCCAGGTGAATTAAAGACTTAAATGTAAAAAGCACAACTATTAGTATGAGACTTTAAAAAGACAGTATAGGAAAATATATTTATCACCAAGAGGAATTTATTAGACAAGAAATAAAAAGTAGAAAACCTAAGGGAAAAAATTGAAATATGCCACATTCAGTTTAAGAAAGTTTGTTTGTGGAGTTATATAAAAAAGTGAAAAGACAAACCATAAACTTGGGAAAGATATTTTTTAATGCATACAACTAAAATTCCCGTATGCTATTTAGCATGTCACTCTCAAACATGAATAGGCAGAAATGGATCTCCAGACTTTGAGACAAAGATCAAGACAACAAAAGGGAAGGTGAAACAACTCTGAGTATGTAGAGAACATGTCAGAAAAAGAAAAGTTGGAAATCTTCAGGTATGCAAAGAACCATATCTGTTAAATAGCAGAATGCTATAAAAACGAAATCGTCCAAGAAAAAAGGGAGCTCTTGGGAAATGTAAAAGCTCAATGGCAGAAATGAAAACTCATTTGGGGAATAAGAAGGTAGAGTTGAAGAAATATCCCAGAAAAAAAGAGCAATTGACAAAGGGAATGAAAATAGGAGAAAAAACATAGGGAAACATAATGATTGGACCAGGAGATCCAATATTTAAATAATAACCATTTCATAACAATAGGACAGAAGAAAACTATTAATAAAATGGTTGAAAGAAAATTTTTCAGAACTGAACAACATGATTTTCCAGATTGAAAGACTCACTGTGCACACGGCTGAATGGATGAAAACAGCCCTTATCTGGGAATGGTGCATCATCATGAACTTCCAGAATATTTACAGCAAAGAGAAGGTCCTACAATCTTGCAGAGAAAACTATAGCTTTCATACAAAAGATCAAGACACAGAAAGGCTCTAGACTTTTCAGTAGCAAGACTGGAAGTTGATGTCTTCAAAATTCCAAAGGAAGATCATTTTCAACCTAGATTTTTATAACCAGTCAAAAAGACACTTTTAGATTTCCTGTATCAAAACTTGTCACCCATGCATCCTTTCCTACAAAGCTACTGGCATATATGCTCCAGCAAAACAAGGATGTAAACTAAGAAAAACAAAGACCTGGCACGCAGGGAAGAGGAGAGCCATTGCAACATAGAAGCAAAGGCAGTCCCTAGAAGGAGAGTCTCTGGAATGAAATTCCTAATGATAGCTGTGAACCTTCCCAATTGGAACAGGTTGGAAAATTTCTCCAAGAAGGTGAAAATAATAAACTAATAAATAGGTTTGAACATTTTGAAAGGAGATTTACACAACTGGGTGAAACTGGTGAGTTGAATTCATCATAGGCACATAGAAAACTAAATGAATAAAAAAGTAAGTTAATCATTAATTTTAGGGAAAAGCCAACATTGTGCAGAAAAATTTGTACCACGTAGTGAGGCTGTGAATGGTGTTCACACAGTCATAATTATATAAGCTCTCACTAGTGCTCTAACCACATCTCATCTAACTGATGACAGGAATCTTCTGGGGTGGAGGGAATCCAGGAGATGGAGAGTGTTAGTATATATATATGTCAGGAGATGGGATGTGTATGAAAGAGACAAGTTCTCACATTCCAAAGTGGGAAGAAAATAGGTATTTTCTAGAACTGAAAAAACCAATTAGTAGCAATATAAGCATATTATTTAAAGGTAAATAGGTAAGTAATGGATTTAAAAAATCCATGTAAAAAGCTGAAACTGGGAATGGGTGTTAGGGTGAGGAACTGATTTTTTTTTTTTAAAGATTTTATTTATTTATTTGACAGAGACAGAGATAGCGAGAGCAGGAACACAAGCAGTGGGAGTGGGAGAGGAGAAGCAGGCTTCCCCTCGAGGAGGGAGCCCGATGTGGGACTCGATCCCAGGACCCTGGGATCATGACCTGAGCCGAAGGCGGACGCTTAACGACTGAGCCACCCAGGCACCCGGAACTGATTTTTTAACTTCAAGATTTGTGGTACAATTTGCCTCTTTATGTGTTTTTGTGTAACTTGGATTAAAGTAACAACTTAATTAAAAATAGTAATAAAAGAATATATAGTATAACATATTTTATAAAGTATAAAACCAAACAACATATTGTTCAGGGAAGCATACATATGTGGAAAACCATAAAAAAATGAAATGGAAAAATAATAGGGTGTCTGGATGGCTCAGTCGGTTGAGCATCTGACTCTTGATTTCAGCTCAGGTCATGATCTCCAGGTCCTGAGATCAAGCCCTGCATGGAGCTCTTCGCTCAGTGGGGAGTCTCTTTGAGATTCTCTCCCTCTGCCCTCTGCCCCTCCCTCAACTCGTGCTTTCTCTCTCTCTCTCTCTCAAACAAATAAATTTAAAAAAAAGAAAAAAAAATGAATGACAAAGTGGATAGAATAAGAACAACAACAAACCAAAAACATCAGGATAACAATTACAAGGAGGAGGGATCAGAAGGGTAAGGGACTTTCAGGCCACCTCAACAGAAGTAGTCATGTTCTATGTCTTAGGTTGAGTAATGAGTTCATGTGTTTCTTTTTATGATTCTGTTTCATAACTGGAGCATATATAAATTATATATATATATATATATATATACACATATATACATTAATTTATATGTATCAAGCATCATATAAAACAAAGTATGCTGCTTTTGACTAATACATTAATAAAAACTTAGAGAATTTATCTGTAGCATGATTTCAGGCTTTAACAGCAAATTTAGAAAATTCAGGGATGCCCATTACAGGTAATGCCTCATGAGGTAGATCTATTATCAGCCATCTGATACCAAGAACTTAACTTGAGGGGGAATTTTCATATTGCAGTTAAAAGAAATTAATGAAAAAATCATTCTCAACTTGTCTTCCTTTGAACTAACTAGAGAATGCCATTATTTACACTTGTGGTTTTTGTCTTTATTTGGGTTCTACTTGAGATTAATTGTGGCTAGTCCCACACTTTCACCTAACTGTTTTTTATGTTAACCTAAGCTAATCCACTACCCATTAGCACCAAGTGCCATTACCAGTTATATTACCTTCTTGACTACTCATGCTGAACTCGTCTGTAATAACAATGAGATAGACTGTTAGGAGAAATTCATCTTACACAGCACTGCTAAAAAACACCTCTAAGGTTTCCCCAAGTGATATAAAATGCTCCAAAAGTTATAACAAGAGAACATCCAATCTCCCCAAATGGCTCTGGTTGTCATAGCTTTATTTGCAATACCAATTGTTGGAAAGTCATGTACTTTTATCCAAGTTTCAAGCTGTACTTACTGGTACTCATTTGCACAACTTGAGAGATATTTATTTGGGATGCCATTCAATTGAGCTTTCAATATTTCTGATTTACATCTTCTCTTTGGGGTAGGACAACTCTGACATAACAAGAATCAAAAATATGTTTTTGAAATACATCTTGTCATTTGCCTGTAGTGTTTTATTTGTGCCGGGTAAAGCTATGCCAAGGCTAATTGGACTCCATCTTTGCCTTTCACATTTTGGGATTTTTAAATACTAAAAACCAAAAACTTACTTGTAAAAGCAATATTCAATACTTACGGCCCAGCAAGTATTTATTGAATATATCTCTGACATAAATAGCTTTAGTAAGTTATTTTCCTATTTGCCAACACAAAGGGGTAGGGCAACCAAAACAGCTGTCAGACTAAGAAGACTGTTGTCACCCTCAATTATATCCCTTTGCTAGACGGCTCTGGCCTGGCACCTGTTTTCTTCCCTTGTCCTTTTTTTTTTTTTTTTTTTTTTAAATGGAGAGCTACTCTACTCCCCACTCTCTTACATTGAAAGAAAGGCAGGAGGGGAATGGAACAATAATTTAGTTGAAGGTCAACTAGGGCATCCTGCTAATGGCGCTCTCTCCTCCCGTGACTGATTGCCTGAGAATAGGAAATCAGCCCAAATCTATGGTTGTGATCAGGGGGCAAAAGCTGTAATGTTGGTGAGTGAGCACGTGTTACTTACTGCCTTTTTCCCTTCAGAGAAAAATAATTACTACATTTAACTGACATACTTCATAGCAAATACCTTCTTCAGAGCTCATCAGGGTGAAGGATGCAGCACAGAAGTGCTGTGATGAAAATACACCAGGGTCAGAGCCTCTATGCACCTCCCACATCCTCTTTGCACTCGGTTCTCTCTGGTCTGCCTTGACCAAAGGCAACTCTGCAAACTATGGGTGAAGGATGAAGGTCTGAATGTGTCTGTGTGTAAATGGGGGTGCACCCGGATAAGCCGTGTCTCCCTCTGCCTGTAAGAACCACAAGAAGTGACTCAGTTCTATGAACAGGCAGGACCCATGACGGGGAGAGAAAAAGCAATCTTGAGAGACTCATCGTGCCCGGAGCCTGGCATCCTGTCGAAGCCACAACTGTCCTTCCGCACGGGCTGTATGCCAGGTGACCCAGGAGCACCAGTTGGGAACTAAGCCAGAAACAACTCCCCGGGAATGTCAGACTTCTGCAGGTGCCACCCACTTTTAGGGGCACAACAGGAAATGAGTTAGGGAAATAATAATTATAGAAAAAAAAAATCAATGTCCTTGCACTTTACAAAATGCTTACACACAGGTAATCTCATCTTTTAATTGACCCTGACCTCAGGGGCAGAGCAGATTATTGTCCTCATCTTAGAATAAAGAAACAGATTTGGAGTAGTTGAGGTCATATATGAGGTCATATGAAGGTCAGAGGAGCTGACTCAGCTCCCGTCTCCTCTTGGAAGCTGGGGAAATTTCTCCCTCAGCTTTTCGTATTTAATACTTGAAAATATTAGCTCCTGATGAAATTGGCTTTTTGGATAGTCTTTGAATTTTTTCCCCCTTTACTAACACCACACAACGGCTACGGTAGGTGCTATGTTCTTAGAGCTGCCAAGAAAAAACCCATTATGATGATTAGCATCAAGTATAAGCCACTGTGAGTTTCTGGGCTTCCACGGGGTTCTGAGAGTCAAGGACATTTTATATTTTCCAAATCTATCATTTACTTTTTAGGGATGTGTTTGGTCAGTAACTTAATAGTCTTTTACTCTTTCCTCTTCATTTATTAAGTGAAATTAGTCCAATTTACCTGACTTGAAAGCTTGATAGCAATAAACTGCTAAGCATATTTGTACTTGGCTTTTGTTTAAAAAAGGAAAGACCATAACATTTCCTTCAATTAAAAATGCAGATATAATATTAAAATAAAAGAACTCATATAATATAGTAGGCCTATTTAGGAAACAATATATTCAATAAACACATACTGACAATTTTAGAGCTACTTAATTGGAAAGGTTACTCCATGTTTGCAGCCCCGCAGGAACAGATTATGAAGTGGTGTTACTAAATCCTGTAGTCCAATATTTAATCTACAGTTTGCACCTAGCCCCGTGTTTGGCCCAAATAAAACAGTCAATATCTGTTTCCTGCATGATAACTAATTGTGTGTATTTTATAGAACCCATCCATCATCGTTAATAATTTCACAATAATCTTAAATGGATTTTTATTTTTATTTTTTTAAAGATTTTTTATTTATTTATTTGAGAGAGAGAGAATGAGAGAGAGAGAACACATGAGAGGGGATAGGGTCAGAGGACGAAGCAGACTCCCTGCCGAGCAGGGAGCCCAATGCGGGACTCGATCCAGGGACTCCAGGATCATGACCTGAGCCGAAGGCAGTCGCTTAACCAACTGAGCCACCCAGGCGCCCTTAAATGGATTTTTAAAGGCTTTAGCAAAACAATACCCATTTAGTATATATATTTGGACCTGTGGACTATGGGAAAGTATTCAGGCCACCCAAAGGATAAATAGGTAGACATATAGTCTTTGCAGCATGATTTTAATTTTAAAAGAAATTAGTCTCTCTTTAGACTATTCTTACGGAACACTCCCTCACTTCATTTTTGTTCTGTCTCTACCACGCACTGCTTGGGCTGTGCAATGTTCTCTTAGGAAACCAATAATGTCCTTGCCAGTTTAAAAAGCAATGGCTCTACTGAGCCCCCTGGTGTTGGGTTTGTTTCATCACAACATTTGATATGTCCTGAATTCTATCTTCATTTTGCTCTGAAACATTGAGTTGACTATTCATATGATCATATTATTATGATATAAATAGAAAAGCAACAGTCCCAAATTCAGAGAGCACCTTAACCTCTGAGATCCTTTTTTCATCCAATCCCAGTCCATTCATAAGTCTCCAAAAGATTAAAAAAAATGCATTGAATAATTATTTGGTCCACTGTAAGGGTGGTAGATGGTACAGCACCCATGTATCATTTTTTTTCTGGACTTACAATTTAGTTAGGCTATCTCAGGGCCTAGGACAGAAGCAAACATAACTTCATTAGACCTATGCAATACAATTTTTATAAGACATTCTTTTTCTTTCTTTTTTTTTTTTAAAGATTTTATTCATTTATTCATGAGAGACAGAGAGAGAGAGAAGCAGAGGGAGAAGCAGGCTCCCAAGGAGCAGGGAGCCCAATGTGGGACTCGATCCCAGGACCCTGGGACCATGACCTGAGCCGAAGGCAGACGCTTAACCATCTGAGCCACCCAGGCGCCCCTATAAGACATTCTTTCTTGTAGACACCAAGCCAGTCCACAAATAACACCAACTGTGTAAAATATGTTCATTTTTATTCTGATATGGTATTTGATATTATAGGCTATTTTGTAACTTTATATTTGTTGTTCCCAGTGGCAGTATAATCCAGTTGATAATTTGATTTTCCTTTTGTTCCCACAGCCCCAAATGGACTACAAATACAATAAGATCAGTCCCCAACATATGAGGGAGCAGTGTTCCAAAAGTTTATATATGTGTTGGAACTCAAAATGCATTTTCCCACAGCAAGTTTTTAAAAAAATGATAATTAGTTTTCAAGGGTAATCCTCTAAAGCCAGTTTAACTCACACTTAAAAAAAAATTTTTTTTTTTTCAGTTTAACTCACATTGAACTGGAAATATTTTACTAACAATATCTTTTCTACTATGCTTGGGCAATATATGTGAAACTATTTCTCTGAGAAAATAAATTCTGAGGTCTGCCTTAGGACTACCAGAAACACACCTACTCTCCTTCAGAGCAGGGGACCCACCCAGCCTCTGACTAGGGGCTGCAAATGGTCTGGCTTGGATGACTGACTAGGCAGGTACTTTGTGGGGGCAGGCATGTGCATGGGGTCGGGAGAGAAAGGGAGAATGTATGTCCTTTCCCCAAATTACTGCCCCTGTCCCTATCCTATGTCATGTGAGGAACTTCAGGTATTATATGATTTTTTCATTTAGGAGCACATAAAGACTTCATATGAAGACTTCTACTTCCAGGGACTCTCCCTAGGTATGCGGTAAAAGAGGGATTATGGAACATATAAGGAAGCACATCCCTCACTCACTCACTCAGCAGCAGACATTTAGTGATCGCTGTGATATTGCAGCTATTCTGCTAGCTGCTGGGGACAGAGAGATAATTAAGACATAGTCCTTGCCCAAGGGGCTTACATTCTACTTAGGAATGCCAGATATCTAAATAGATGTTATGATATACTACACTAAGCATATTACATATGGAAACATAGTATATAACTTCAAGAGGTCCTGGAGTATAGCTGAGGATAAAGAATAAACATAATTAGAAATTAAATCAGAATCAAGAACATAATAATCGAGACGTCACAAAGAAAACTAGAAGCAAGAGCCAAATGAATGGTATATATCATTCCTTGACCATGGAGTCCCCCTTTCCCATGGAATACCCCCCTCACATCTATCAGAATACAACTGTGACATGCCACACATTTCTAGGATATTCTGGTGTGGAAAGTCAGTGGTATAAATTCAAGAGCAGGAGAGACTTTCAGTTAAGTCACATTAAGTTAGCACATGCTTATCCATGCTCCCTGTCCAAATATCTCTCAAAAGGTAATAATGAAGATGCTGTAAATACACAAGGGCTAAGAAAGAATGAAAGGGCAGGCAAGAGATGTTCATTAAATTTATGGACAGCTGAAGACAGGTGAACATGGATAGGTGATGACCGGTGGTAACAGACTTAGCAGAGAGAAGAAACCCAAGACTCAAGGCTGTCAGTGGAGTATCAGCAAGAAATCATGTGTTTTGCACCACCGAACCCCAGAGAGCCCCAGGAATTGGAGATAACAGGTACTCACCAGAGGTACCCAAAGTGGAAACTGTAGTTTTATAAAGTGTAGTTGGGCCTGTGAAGGCTCCCCTCCCCCAGCCTGTGAAGCCAGGCACTTTCCCCTCATCTCCCAGCAGAAGCCTGTTTGGTCTCCAGAGAGGATGAATCACAGAGGCTCTGGCTGAGGATGGCAAAGAAACGTGATGGTGCAAACATGGGAGTTAGATTAGGGAAAGAGTGCATCCTACCAGCCTCTCCTCCCCATGCCCCATTTGCTCCTCAGGACACTGTTATCCAGGCTTATTACCTCCAGGCAGGAAAGATTAGGTGATTCTTCTCTGGGAAAACTAATAACAAAAAGGGGGAATCTGATTAATGTTTGGGGTTTGCTAAAGCAATGTCCAGCTCTCCTGGCCAGAGACAAGTTTTATCTGTATACAGAATGTCTCATCAGAGTATTAGCCTTCACTCTTAGATATGAATGGGCCATCAAGGACCATGGGACTGTGAGAGACCCCAAAACATGAAAGATGAAACTCTAAGGAAACAGATTAATTCAGGGAGCAGAAAAATATTCCTATAAGATTATCATTAATGTCCTTTTAAACTGAGAAGAAAGCATCCATGGGGGGTGGGGGGAAGGAAGGGAAAGAAACAAAAAAGGACATTTAGAGAATAAGAAAGAACTCCTAGAAATTCAAAAGAAAATTCAAGCAGTATTAATAATAAATTTTTAAAAACTTCAATAGAGAAGTTGGAAGAGAAAGCAAGTATATTTTCCAGATAGTAAAACAAAAAAGGGCAGAGATGGAAGACAGGGGAGAGATAAAAAAACTAGAATATATCAAATAAGATTATATATCTAACTAATATGAGTCTCAAAAAGGCAGATAAGGAATCAAAAAGGAGAGAGAAGGAATTTATTCAATAAATACTATATGAAAAATTTCAAGAATTTATGAAGAACAGGAATGTACTGATTGAAAGGGCCCACGATGTGGTCAGTACAATAAAAAAAAAAATTATACAAAGGCATATCACTGTAACTTTCTTTTAATATTTTATTTTTTAAGTAATCTCTCCATCCAACATGGGGCTTGAAGTCACAACCCCAAGATCAAGAGTCAAGAGCTCCACTGACTGAACCAGCCAGGTGCCCCTCATTGTAATATTTTAAGGTTACAGAGAACTTTTTAAAACTTTTGAGTAATGGGAAAAAACCAAACCAAAACAAAACAACTATATCACGTATGAGGAACTGGGTATCAGAATGGCCTTGAATAATAGTACCACTAGAAAACTTAAAACAATAAAGCAAAGACTTCAGTAATTCTCAGAGAAAATCATCTGCCTCTAGACTACGATACTAACACAAACTCTCAAGTGTGAAAATTTTTAAAAAGTCATATTTAGAGAGAAACAAGTCACAAAAATTAACTCCATTGTAACCATTGTCATAAAGCTACTGGAGAATGTGCTCCACTGAAATGAGAGAGTGTATCAAGTAAGAAAAAGATATGGGATCCAGGAAACAAGAGATCTGACACAGGGGAAAAATGAAGGGTGTTCCCAGAATGACAGTGCTGGTAATTTCAAGAACAAACATTGTGGGTTAGAGCAGAAGAGCAGCCGGAGGTCTAGGAGGAATACTCCCAAAGAAAAAAGTGGAAGTTATTTTATTATGTGACTGACAACATTAGGAAGAATTTTTATAGCTATTTTGGAAAAGTTAGGGTTGAATTAAGTGGTGAGTACAAAGAAAATGAAGCAAAGAAACAAGCAAAGTTAAGAGACCAAGATAACTATTAACTGCAAAGAAAACAAAACACTGAATAAGGCGGGTAATAATATTAGTAAACTAAATGACAGTAAAATACATGGCTCAGCTGT
Organism: Mirounga leonina; assembly: GCF_011800145.1. Taxonomy (NCBI): domain Eukaryota; kingdom Metazoa; phylum Chordata; class Mammalia; order Carnivora; family Phocidae; genus Mirounga; species Mirounga leonina. The sequence goes on along the minus strand of NW_023270807.1, from coordinate 98,537,136 downwards.
GACTAATACTTACACGGTTATTCCCATGTAACAACATACCATTGATATGAATAAAAACTGTAATTTAAACCTCACTGGAAGCATGGTGGAGAGATGTACGTGTGTGGCAGGGGGCAAGAAGACGAAGACTGGGTAAAAGGAAGTCAATAAATAATGTCTGTAATTCAAAAATAAAACTATATCCAGTTAATTATGTTATGTGTCCCCAGTGAGGGAAAATATTTAAAGGATTTCAATGTGGTTGTCTCTGAAGAGCGGAAAATTAGGAATGAGAAGGGATGAGAACAGGGAACATTTACTTCCCTTTATTGGGTTTATAGCACTATTTATTTACTGGAACTATGTGTGTATACTGCTTTGTTAAGTACAAAAATTAAATTAAAAAAAGGACTATGATAGCAATGTGGAATATGCTTATGGTATAAAATGCAGACAACAAAATTGTGTGAAGTCTTTGAATGCTAACTCTGTAAAAGGAGCATTTAAACATAAAAATAGTTGATTTTTAACGACAGTGGCATTTAAAATGGGCAGTCTGGTGCCATCAGCAAGGAGCTGTCACTTTGAAACTTCTAAGTTAACAAGAGCCACTTTGAAGAATGGTTCAGCACATCACACTTTATTAAATGTCAGCAAGAGAATTACATCACGTTTGTATTTTACTCAATAATTCAAAATACAGAAGTTCAATGTTATGGACTTAAAAAGTAGGATAATATAATCTTTGCCTTACTGTCAATTTTGACTAAAGTAAATAAAATCCCCAAAGTTCCCCGTTACACATGTATTGATTTTATAGTAGAGGAATGTAATTAAGGTGATTAAAATAAGTTAACATAGACATTTCCATTATTTTTATTTTCAAACATTTTGGTGCCACTGCTCTTTTTGATTCTGTCCCCAGAACAGTAAGTAGCTCAATTTAGCACTTGGCCGACCCATCCAAGATTTTTTCCATTTTAAAGAGTGGACAGAAGAATCTTAGAAAAGTCAATTGCCAGAGGTCTTCCAGTGACCAGGATGAGATGCAAAACAATATGGTTTGCTAAATGAAGACAGAACAACATTTCTAAACTTGAAACTCAAGGAGAAAGGCGTAGTTGCTGTCTGTTGTTCAAATAATGACTAACTGCAATTTTAGACAAGACCCAGTAGTTCAGCCACTTCAGTTAAATTTTACAAAAGGCCCAATCTTCCAAAAATGGAATAGAAATACATTTTTTTTGGTCCATTCTGAAACTATAATTGTCAGGACAACAGGGAATTTTTCTTGATCAAAAAGAAAATAGAAGAAAAACATGGAATTTCTAGGAAGGTGAGAACTGTAAAGGCCATGGTTTTCAAATAATTATAGTGGAAACTTCTGCTGTAATTTAAAAAAAGTTTTCTGTGAGAGACTAAACAGAACTAAACTAAACAGAACTAAACTAAAGCTTTAGACAATGGTGAAATCCCTTAACTTCTTCTCCATTGATATTTTGTCTTATGAAAATGCTAAATCAAGAGATTAACTTTCGTTATGTTAACATTTATCTCTGTTAATAGAATCATACATGCTAATTTTTCAATATTTAAAAATTGCATTAAGGATAGAAAAGAAAAATTAGCCACAATCCTACTCCGCAGAGACAATCACTGGCCATATATAGATACACAGCACCTCCATCTTCATTCATATAGGGATGAAAAGATATATTTATTTGCTTTTAAGTTGGAATCACACTATACAACTTTTTAATCTTGATTTTCATTTAATATGTCACAAACTTGTTATCACTAATTTTCTAAAACATTGGTATTGTCTTTCTCTAAAACTTTTGAGGGCAGTTCTGAGTTTGCTGAACACCATGGCTTATGAGGAAAATAATCTATCCTTTTTCTATTTTTTTGTTTTTTCTTAATTGGCTTTTAAAAAATACTTAAGGGCACCTTGGTGGCCCAGTCAGGTAAGTGTCTGCCTTCGACTCAGTCATGATCCCAGGGTCCCAGGATGGAGTCCTGCATGGGGCTCCCTGCTCAGTGGGGAGTCTGCTTCTCCCTCTGCCCCTCCCCCCACTTGTGCACACGTGTTCTCTCTCTCTCTCAAAAATAAATAAAAAAATCTTAAAAAAAATAAAAAATACTTAAAACATCAAATAATTATGCATGCTAGATAGTTCCAAGCTTGACAGAGAAGAGCTTATTTCTATATAAAAGTGCTATTTGTTTAAGTATAAGCCAGGCATTATGGGATCTGCATTGGTTTGTTATATATTCTTTGTGCCATTAAAAAAAGTAAAAAAAAAAAAAAATTAAAGAAACTTTCACTTTCATCTCTTGGAAAAAAGAAAATGCAATTCATGATCCACAGCAATGCTTCTGGATGTGTCTCGACCATTACCAGAGGTTCCTTTCCAGAAAAAATTTGCTAATGTTCTCTAACCCCAAAGTAGCATAATTTTCAACTCTAAAGGTTTATCAGTGATATTCCTGTTCTTGTGTCACAGTTCGGGTTCCCCAGGAGGTAGGCTCTGAGATGGACGCTAGCACGCTGCCCATTTCCTGGGGTTTCAATGTGGTCAGCACCTACGGAAGGGGGAGGAAGGGAAGCGAGCAGCATGGGGCAGACTAGGAAGGTGAGCTGTGCTGGCACCAACAGAAGCCTCAGGCACCTGACAAGGAGTTCTGAAGCTATAGCTACCTGGGGGCAGGCGCGCAGAGTCTTTAATACCTGCTTTGGATTGCTGGATGCAGCTGCCCAGAAGGGGGTGCCATCTTGTGTCTGTGGCTCTCAACTGAGACACTGTCTGGTGAGACCTGATGACTGAGGGCTGTCTGCCAGCAACACTACTGGGGCTGGAGCAGTAAAACATTCATTCCCGGAGGGGGATCCGCATAGTACAACGTCTACCTCCTCTCATCTCCCTGCTGGGAAACCTAGGAGACATTCTATCTTATCATCTCATCTTTTCTTATCAATTCCAGTGGCGTTAACATACAGTGTTGTATTTGTTTCAGGTGTACCATAGAGTAATTCAATATTTCTGTACATTGCTCAGTGCTCATCATGATAAGTGTGCTCTTAATCTCCTTCACCTATTTCACCCATCCCTCCATCCACCCCCCCTCTGGTAACCATCAGTTTGTTCTCTATAGTTAAGAGTCATTTTTGGTTTGTCTCTTTTTTTTTCAAAATTTTATTTATTTGAGAGAGAGACAGAGAGAGCATGAATGGGGGGAGGGGCAGAGGGAAAGGGAGAAGGACAAGCAGATTCCTTGCTGAGTGTGGAGCCCGAGGTGGGGCCCAATCCCAGGACCCCACGACCCTGAGATCATAACCTGAGCTGAAGTCAGACAGTTAACCAACTGAGCCACCCAGGCGCCCCTCTCTTTTTTTGTTTGTTTCTTAAATTCCACATATGAGTGAAATCATATGGTATTTGTCTTTCTCTGACTGACTTAGTTTGCTTAGCCATTATACTCTCTAGATCCATCCATGTTGTTGCAAATGGCAAGATTTTGTTCTTTTTTATGGCTATTATATATATATATACACACCACATTGTATGTATGTATGTGTATGTGGTATACACACACACACATACACACACTCCACATCTTCTTTATCCATTCATCTATCAGTGGATACTTGGGGTACTTCCATAATTTGGCTATTGTAAATAATGCTGCAATAAATATAGGGATGCATATATTTTTTCAAATTAGTGTTTTCATATTCTTTGGGTCAATACCCAGTAGTAGAATTACTGGATCATATGATATTTCTATTTGTAACTGTTTGAAAAACTTCCATATTGTTTTCAACAGTGGCTTTACCAGTTTGCATTCCTGCCAACAGTGCATGAGCTTCCTTTTTCTCCACACCCTCACGAGCACTTGGTTTTTCTTGTGTTTTTGATTTTAGCCATCCTGGCAGATGTGAGATGATAACTCATTATGGCTTTGATTTACATTTCCCTGATGATTAATGATGTTGAGCCTTTTCTAATGTGTCTGTTGGAATCTGTCTATCTTCTTTGGAGACATGTCTGTTCATGTCTTCTGTCGATTTTTAATCAAAATATTTTTTTTGATGTTGTGTTGTATAAGTTCTTTATATATATTGGATACTAACCTTTTATGAGATATGCCATTTGCAAATATCTTCTCCCATTCAGTAAGTTGCCTTTTAGTTTTGTTGATTCTTTCCTTTGTCGTGTAGAAGCTTATTTTGATGTAGTCTCAGCAGTTTATTTTGGCTTTTGTTGCTGGGAGACATTTTAAATCATGCCTTTTCTTTATCAAATCTGTCACCAGTCTATTGTTTGTTCCTTCAAATACATTTTTTCCCCTCTAAACCTATGGCCATCTATCTCCCTTCCCTTTTTTGCCCCATGTAGAATCTCATCACACCAGACCTGAATCCCATCACTAACTCTAGCAGCTTCCTGGATGGGCTCTGGGCCTCATGCTTCTCCCTACTAATACATTTCACATATCATTGACAGATTATTAATGCTCTTGAACCACGACTTTAATCATATTATTTTCTATTTAAAGAACATGTATTTGTTCACTATTGGATAATGTGTATTAATTTCAGTTTCCTTTGTTTAGCTTTCAAGGCCCTGAAAGGAGTGGTAAGGATTCAGTACATGATGCCTATTTTCATTCTGTGAGAAAGCACAGGACCACTTACATCTAAGACAGTTATTTATGGAGCCTAGTAAATGGTGCACTGGGCAGCATCTCTGCTCCTAACCAACTGAGCCACCCAGATGCCCCAGCAGCTCTGCTACTAGATGAGAAAGCCCCCTGCTTTGTAACCACACCCAACACCAATGAGATACCTTCAGTGGGACTGGCTATTGTACAGTCTCCTCCTGGCCACCCAAAGTGTTGAAAGTAAAAATGAATCCTGGATGAAGGTGTCTTCAGGAAGGTTAATGAACATGTGTGAACTCAGTCTGGTGGTGAGCGATTGAATATACACACAGACAATGGCCAGACCATGTTAAAAAAGAGAGCTCTGACCCATAAGTTGCAGCAATCAGCCCACGATTTATAGTAACCAGCCTAGGATGCAAACCTGCTTCCATCAGACTTGTAAGAAGCCAGATCGCTATCCCTGGTAACAATCCAGGAAGCTAAGCAATATCTTCTGTAACAATTAGCTCAAAATGTCCAGGACTTGATTAATAACTGACAGCTTCCCTAATTTTTGGCCCTGCTTCCAACTCAGAACCAACCAGAGAAAGTCAAATATATACCTCTACCTGATTATCAAGGATTCTAGTTAACTGCCTACAGCTTCCCTATGCCCACAGCTGTACGAGGGCACACCTGAAGCTTTCCCTATTCCTCAGCCTGCCTTAGAGTCTCTGTCAAAACCCATGTGATGGTGGCTGACTCCCTTGTGATAGCAAGCTCTGAATAAATAACCTTTGCTTCTTTCATTCAGTTGTTTTTCATTTACTCCACAATGGACTTGTTTAAAACAAAGGGCCCAAATGTTGTCCTGTCACTGGGTCTTAATATGGGCCAATTTCCAGGTTAGAAAGCAGTGCAATCTTCACGGTGGTGTGTACTCTGATTATATCCATGCCAGTTTGTTCAATCTTTCTGGAGGAGATTGATCAGCAATTTTCGTAAGAAACACTATATGCCTCCTTTATAAGACCTTAAAAGTGCTGTGTCTATGGGATCATCTATCGACTTCTTTCCACTTCTGAGTCAGAAAGTGTGACATGGATAGTTCATTTCTTCATGTAATTCTAACTCAGGCTTAAATAACAACTTCTTGACAAAGGCAGTCAGATTTTAGGATTGATGGAAATTGCTTTTCCTTTCTAACATTTGCAAATAGTTATATTTTCAGAGTAAAAAGTAGCCCAGTTAGTTCGGGACCCTTTCTTTGCAGTTTCTAACCTGTTAGCAAAGTTCACTCTAGTCATCTGCTATATACTTCTTTGTTATATACCAGAAAACCTTGTAAGTAAACAAAACAAAAAACCAAACAATTTGTAATTGGACAGGAAAATCAGAGGTACAGAGTGACTGATTGATCACAGGAACAAAAGAGACCTGGGAGAGATGCGACTCTAATGATTGTTTGCTGAAGGAATGATAATATGAGCAGAAGAAATGGGAGAATGAGCAGCTGGGAACGTCAGAACACATGGGCTGCTCATTTGTGCTCTCAAAGTACAGCTGGACTGAGCATATCAAATGCACGCTTCAGCTTCCTTCTCCACTGCTAGCCACCACTTTTAGGGAAAAAGGTCCTTGGTGAGAAAATCTGAAGACCAGATAGGAGGAAGTGGCCCTAAATAGTGAAGGACAGTTGTGGTCACATCCGAGGAGGAGTGACCAGGGCAGTCAAAACTCATCAACAGTTGTAAATGCCTTCCTCTGACACCTTTTAAAAAATACTTAAATTTCTGGGACGCCTGGGTGGTTCAGTCATTAAGCGTCTGCCTTTGGCTCAGGTCATGACCCCAGGGTCCTGGGATCGAGCCCCATGTCGGGCTCCCTGCTCCACGGGAAGCCTGCTTCTCCCTCTCCCACTCTCCCTTCTTGTGTTCCTGCTCTCGCTGTCTCTCTCTGTCAAATAAATAAATAAAAATAAAAATAAAAATAAAAATACTTAAATTTCTAATTTCACTTTAAATTCATTTATAATACATTAAAATAAATTATTTATTTTTAATTGAAAGAAATTTTAATTAAAATTTTCAAGTGTGGTTTCAGGTAAACAAGATGTTGACCTTCCTAGGTCAGTTTATCACTAAGCTTTTCATCAAAAAAATTTCTTTTCCATGGGACTCTGGGTATAAACACAGTTAAAGCTCTTTTATTTATACCTCATTGGAAATGGTTTAAAACTATAAAAAGACCACGAAGCAATGAAAGCTAAACTAGTTTGAGCTGGGGAGTGCCTGGCACCCTCCTACACACCCCCTGTGGGAGCCTGGGCACCAAGGCTGGATGCCTGGAATCCTGGCTCTATGAGGACTAGGTAGGGTCTGGGGATAGAGGTTTGAAAAAGAACAGATTAATTGTCTTTTAGAAATAAATGGAAGCAGGGCGCCTGGGTGACTCAGTCATTAAGCTTCTGCCTTTGGCTCAGGTCATGATCCCAGGGTCCTGGGATCAAGCCCCGCGTTGGGCTCCCTGCTCCGACGGAAGCATGCTTCTCCCTCCCCCACTCCCCTTGCTTGTGTCCCTCTCTCTGTCAAAAAAAAAAAAGAAAAAAAATCTGAAATTTAAAAAAAAAAAAAATGAAGCAACAACTTCCCCAAAGCCCATGGAAAAAGCCCAGGATATAGTTTCTCCAAGGAACTTATTTGGGATGTCCCTAACTGGTTACAGGGTTGGGTGAGGAGTAGGCTTGGGAAGATGTCACGTCGGGGACCCCATCGTTCCTTAAGAGATGAGGCTATAAGGACAAGGACAAGTAGGACACCTCTCTAGGACGTGGAAGCTCTGGAACCTTGGGAACCTTGGTGGTTCTGGTGGTTCAGGTGGATCAGGGAACCTTGTCACTCGGGTGAGAAGAGTAGCCATGTTGGGGCAGCTGCATGTCTGCTCTGATAGCTGAGGAACAGGGTTTTTATTTTTCTGCGCTGGAGGAACAGGGTTTTTAGGAGGTAACCTAAGACTAGGTTACCAGGACCCCCAGGTGGAGGGGGGCTTCCATGATTTCACTGAATGGAGCCTTGGTTTTAAGGGTCCTGTGACAGTCACTGAAAACAAGATTGTCTCCCCTCCTTCCTCAATCTGGTGTTCCGCCACAAAAAGTCGGGGCTATTGTAGATTTTCAGACGATATGAGGAATTCTAAAACCCTGCTTAGAAAAACTGCTGAAAACATTATGAATTAAAGACCCTGTTCATGGTCAGATGTCTATTAATAAGTAAAGGAAGACAACCTGAAAAGGCTATATACTGTATAATTCCAACTACGTGACAGTCCATAAAAGGCAAAACTATGGAGGCAGTAAAAAGATCAGTGGGTGCCAGGGGTTAGAGAGGAAAGAGCGATGAATATGTGGTTTTTAGGGCAGTGAAGTTATTCTGTATGATACTATAATGGTGGATACATGTCATTACACATTTGTCAAACTCATAGAAAGTGCAAGACCTATGAACATAAACTAATGTAAACTATGGATTTTGGATGATAATGAGGTGTTAATGTATAGTCATCAATTGTAATAAGTGTACCACTCCGGCATAGGATGTTGATGGTGACAGAGGATGCACATGGGGGTGAGGATGGTAATATGGGAACTCTCTATACTTTTCACTCAATTTTGCTGTGCACCTAAAGCTGCTCTAAAAAAAAGCCTATTTTAAAAATTAAAAAAAGGTAAGAAAACAAATATTCATTTATAGTGCCTTATCACTACATAATTTACTTTTACTAGTGCTCTTTGTTTTTTTATGGACATTCATATTCTTACACTGGGTCACTTGATTTCAGAGTGAAGAACTCCTTTTATTATTTCTTGTAAGGTGGGTCTTCTACAAAAACTGATCGCAGTTTTTATTAGAAAAATAAAAACCCTGTTCCTCCAGCGCAAAAAGTGGTGTGTGTGCCTTTCAATTTTCACCCCACTGGCTTCTGCATGCTCTTCCCCCAGCAGCATCTTCTAAAACATCCCCCAACAGTTTTGCTTCATTATTCACAACAGCCAAAAGGCGAAAACAACCCAAGAGTCCATCAAGGGACGAATGGATAAACAAACTGTGGCATATCCGTAGGATGGAATATTATTCAGCCATCACAAGGGATGGAACATTGATACAGGCTTCAGTGTGGACAAACCTTGCAAGGATTATGCTAAATCAAAGTAGTCAGACACAAAAGCTCCCAGACCGTATGATTCCATTTATATGAACTTCCAGAAGAAGGCCAGAGAGACAGAGTACAGACCAGTGTTTGCCAGGGGCTGGGGAAAGAGGGAATGGGAGTAACTGTTTAATGTACTCAGGGGTTTCACTCTGAGATGATGAGAGTGTTTTGGAACTAAACAGAACTAACACCACTGTGAGTATACTAAATGCCACGGAGTCATTTGCTTTAAAATGGATAACTTTATGGGGCGCCTGGGTGGCTCAGTCGTTGAGCGTCTGCCTTCGGCTCAGGTCATGATCCCAGGGTCCTGGGATCGAGTCCCACATAGGGCTCCCTGCTCGGCGGGAAGCCTGCTTCTCCCTCTCCCACTCCCCCTGCTCATGTTCCCTCTCTCGCTGTGTCTCTCTCCGTCAAATAAATAAAATCTTTAAAAAAAAATGGATAACTTTATGTGAATTTCTTTTTGTTTTTGCTTAAATTATTTATTTATTTATTTATTTATTTATTTATTTATTTATTTATTTA
>NW_023270807.1:98513119-98527763 GCF_011800145.1 Mirounga leonina | reverse complement strand
TTATTTATTTATTTATTTATTTATTTATTTATTTATTTATTTATTTATTTATGTGGGTGGGGAGGGGCGGAGGGAGAGAGAGAATCTCAAGCAGACTCATCACTGAGCGTGGATCCTGACGTGGGGCTTGATTCCTTTAAAGGTGAGTTTCAGGATAATGGAATGTAGCATTTTGAGATCATGACCTGAGCCGAAATCAAGCATCCAATGCTTAACTGACTGAGCCACCCTGGCGCCCCTATGTGAATTTCTCAATTAACAAAAGATGGCATGAAATGGAGAGAAAAAAGAACTACAAGAAAAAACAGGACAAAGAACAACTCCTCAGCAGCTGTCAGCAAATACAGACAGACCTCCAATCTCTTTTAGTCATTCATTTATTCATTCATTCATTCAATAAACGTTTATCAAATTTAAAATTGTTTTTATTTTCTCCAAAGTCAGCAAGCTATCATCACTGTATCTCTCATTGTTCTCTCAGTAAACATGTAACTTAATCTGCCCATAGTTCTCACTCTCTTTCCCCTTCAAAAACCCTGCTCTTTCTAGCCACTCACCCAAATATATACGTACAAATCCTTCAGCCACAGAAAAATTTCACTACATATGCATGAGATCATATGGTATTTGTCTTTCTCTGACTGACTTATTTCGCTTAGCATAATACACTCTAGCTCCAACCACGTCATTGCAAATGGCAAGATTTCATTCTTTTTGATGGCTGAATAATATTCCATTGTATGTATCTATCACACTTTCTTTATTTCACTCATATGTGGAATTTAAGAAACAAAACAGATGAACATAGAGGAATGGAAAAGAAAAAGAGAAAGGGAAGCAAACCATAAGAACAAACTGAGGGTTGCTGGAGGGAAGTGGGTGGGGGATGGGCTAGATGGGTGACGGGCATTAAAGGAGGGCACTTATTGTGATGAGCACTGGGTATTATACGTAAGTGATGAATCACTAAATTCTACACCTGAAACCAATTTTACCATACATGTTAAGTAACTAGGATTTAAATAAAAACTTGAAACAAAGAAAAAAAAAGAAAAAGAAAAGGTTCACGACATCCCCATTGTTTCGAAAAGGTACCAAGTATTGAGACCTTTAGTTGCAACAATACTATTTCTGGAATGATCCCCAACACTTTTCCTGTAACAGCTAGTGCAACACCAGCAACGCCCAGAGGGCCAGAACCAGGACCTCTGGCTTGCACACCCAAGGCCCTGGAACCTAACTGATCCTTCCCAAGAGAACATTGTGTCCTGCTGGCTTTAGGCAAATAGGAACTGCCAGGTACTCATTTCCTAGAGCCTCCCTTAAAAGCAAACTTCTTCCAAAATGCTACATTCCATTATCCTGAAACTCACCTTTAAAGGTAATTAGAAATTAATAGATACCAATTGTAAAAAAAAGACAAAGAATAAACTAAATAGGACACCAGACTAGACTACTCTCTAAAGAGTAAACTAGATAAATGTAAGCCATTCTTTGCTGCATCGAATGAAAATTACATTTCAGTGAAAAGGTAGATTTTCATATCATTGGACTCAGTAATGGAGTGACAGGAACGTAAAAATCTTGCTTCCTTTATTTCTATTGTACTTATATGGAGATAAATGTCTGTGAATTCTGTTTTATTTGTAGTTCCCATTCTAAGACCTCATAAATTATTTATTTTTATTTGCGCTGTGTTGTCTCCTTGGATTTTACTTCAATATGTTTGCCAGTGATCTGCTAATTTTTATTTTAAAGGGGAAACATGTACAGAATCTCGTTTGCTTTCAAAACATGAGCTAACTGCAATACTATCACTTCTCTTCTGAGCTGGTTTTAAAAGAGTAGGTCGGGGTTCTTACTTCAAGCCTGACTCTTTTCCCCGTCTCAGCTTTATGTCTGTGCGATTTGTGAATTGTAAACAACAATCATTTTTTAATGTTCTTAGGGAAATGCTTTGGCTGCATTTCAAGTCTTTTATGTATTCTCCTCATGATGTTATCTGTAATTAAGCTTTAGATAATTAACATTTCCCTCAAAATCGGTATCTCTACATCTTTTCCTCTTGTTTGTTACAGAACATTAAACTAAACTCAGCACCGCTTCTCCTCTGTCCTCCTCCCGATCTGAAGGTCAACCAAGTTTTAATTTTTTTTGCATGTAAATAGTAAGTGGAGCATGGGCTGAAAAGTAGCATTTAATCTGGTAGTTAACACTGAGGTTTGAGACTGGGAAAGAGATTGTTTTAACGTAGCTAGACTATTCCTTTTGCATGCAAACTATTCTCAAAAGCATTCTCAGCCTAGTGATGGGCTAAGGCTGCAGTGATATAAAGACCCGAGGCAAGGAGGTGATTCAGTCAAACCTCTCCATGCATCCCAGCTACTTTCAGGAGCGACTTGGCTGTTAAACAGCTCCCCAGGTTGGAGACGAGGCATTTTTGTTTCAGGGGTAGTGATCATATGCGGGGAAATAGCTCACACAAACCATTTTGCCATTATTTTGTTATTATAGCTATTAGGAGAATAGAAACTATGTTTTAAATCTAATTGGCACACCTCTCTGTAGGAATTCAAACTCTTACTGAACCCACTTTTCCTTTCTATTCATGTAGATGGGGAGAACAGTAGTGTGAGTGAGAATTGTCGGAAGCGTGAGGGAGAGGGGTAGAAACCCAAAGCCCTTGACATTGAAAGTGTAGGACAAATCATCTGTATACTTTCCTTGAAGAATTACAAATCATGATAGGAATAACAAATACTGTCTCAAAGGAGAGGGCTCTTACTTAATGTCCACTTACATATAACTAAAGACACAAAAGCCCTTCTACCAGTAGGACAGTGTTCCCCTCTGCTACTGGACATGGATGCCCCAACCAAGCACTCAAAGACAGGGATGCTATCTGATGGGACAGATCATTTTTTAATTGTAAAAACTCAGCACATGTCTTCAAGAGAGACAATATTATTTATCAAAGAGTGTTTGAATGTAATTACTAAAAGATAACAAGATTAGTACAACAGGAAATGAATTAGAGCTATTCTAGTCCCACAAAGTAAATAATAAACCACATTTACCAAGGAACAGGATGAAGACCTTGGTGTTTAAGATTAGGGGTGAGATACTAAATGTCTCCTTTTGATCATACATGGTTGATGCTATAAATCCATTCTTCTGAAGAGGTTCAAGACCACCTTCTACCTCTCTGGACACAGACAACCAAAAAGAAGGCTATAAAGATGGTTAGTTGCAGAAAAATACCAAAGCTGGCAAGGCACTGTTACCAATACCCTTTAATGGCTCAGATCTCCCATCCTTAACCACCTGGCAAATATTTCGACTTATGGTGACAGGATGATCTGTATAATATATGTAGCAGGGTCTCCGTTTGAACAAGATTAGGACTCAGATGTGCCTACAAATGCCTGTGGGATGTCCTAGGGTCACTTTCGTGACGGACTGAGAAGTACCTTGGGCCAGAATTAACATTGAGAGAATAAGGAGATACACAGGAACAACACTTTGGCAAGGGACACTGCTTCTGTGTATAGCAAGGTGCCTATCATTTGGATTTAACAAAAATACAAATCATACCTGGTGAGACTTGTCAATGTTTGTAACTATATCCATAGTACTTATATACTTCATAGCCAATTTATCAATGACAATCTATGCTATCTAGGGCTTTACAAAAATCTATATTTTATTTCTCAAAAAAAAAATTTTTTTGCTTTAAAGCTAACTAAATGTACATTAAAAAGTCCAGGTAGTTTATTTCTTAGAGACTCATTTTAGCCATAAGTCCAGAAGTTACCCACGAAACAAACGTTTCTTCTATCTAGATATTTCATACTGAAGTTGAAACAATGTGAAAACAAATGTAACAAATTTAGACCAGCAGATTTTTTTTTTTCTTGAAAAAGTCTTTCCACTTCTGAAGAAATGTCCTCTCAAGGGACATGAACATGTCCAGACCAGTGACTTTCTCATAAACAGGATCTGGAGGGAGCTGTGTTTTCCATGGTGAAAACATCCAGATTTATCAAAAGAAAAAAAGAATTCTCACAATCAGCCAAACTGAAACCTTTAAGGGACCGACATGTTAAATTTCCAAAATGTTTGTGTTCCGTGTTTCAAAGGCAAATGCATTGTCCACATGATTGGGTAAATATTTCTTTTATAAAGTAAAGATATTTTTTATTCAGAAAAACTTAATGACAGAGTTTTCCGCAAGGAAATTGGAATTAAGGCAGTCAGTTTTTTGATAAAGTTGCCAAGTAGTTCTCAACTTGAAGCCCATTGGGAGTTCTGAGAAAGGTGGAAAGAGGACACTGGTTAACCTCATCTGAGCTGCACTTGCAGGAAATACAATATTTCCCATTTCCCCTACTCACAGATTGGCACGTAAAACCAGTGTGGATCTGGGGCTGGGCTAAGGAGCTTTTTAATTGGGTAGCGCTGGCTGTACAGAGCTGTGTCCTCCATGACATGGGAGCTAGGCCCATTGTTCGGTCCCTTGTCCTAGCTGGGCCCAGAGGGTAAGGAAGAACACTCATGGACAGCCCATGAACTTGGTGATAATAAGGCAATCCCAGTAAAAGACGCATTTCTACGAAACTCTGAGCTCAGCTCCTCCAGGATTCATGCGTGGATCTCAAGGTAATGGAGCTAAAATATAATGGCAAGTAAAAATCAAATGTCTTTTTTTTTTTTTCCCAAAACTTTGGTAAGGTATTAGGAGGTTTGAATTCTCTCCATTATAGACTTCAGTCCTTTTTTCTGTTTGCCTTTTTTTTTTTAAATGGAAGATGGGAGATGTAGGGTGTTCTGAGATGATTGTTGGATGTGGTTTGGGCAGGGGGCACACGCAGTGTGTAGCTCAGTGGGAGGGACGAGACTACATCTGGACAAAGGAGTGGACAGGCCCTTCTGCTGGCAGGAAGGCAGAGCCAGATCCCCCGGGAGGCAGTACACATTGGCTTCAGCAGTGGCTGAGTGGTTCCCCAGGCCTAAGAACAACTCTGACACACACTCAGGCCACGAGGGGGCTCAGCCGCAGACAGAAAGTAGAGGGGACTGATTGGTGACAGAGAGAAACCTGTCCATAAGCACATGTGAGCATCATATGGTGACTCTGGATACTGCACACACATATGTGTGTGTGTGTAAACTAAGTGCACCTGGGTTGCTGCAGTTTTGGGGAAAGCCAAAGCCAGGGACACAGGCCTTGTTCCTAAATGTGTGATCCAGTTTTTACTCCTCTCCTGGAAAGCCTAACCAAAGTGACTGAGGTTCTGGCTGATACTAAATTAGTACTAATAGTTAATACTATAGCTAATACTAATAGCATTTCTGCTAAATTATTACCCACTGGTCAGAAATCCTTTTAATTAAGCCGTTGGAAGAACATGATTAAAATAATCTCTGGAACAGTATAAGTTTGTATAAAAGAAATATATTAAAATCATATAATTGCATAATGGGTGGAGTTCTTAAAGTGTCTTTCTCAAAATTCACATAGATGCATGAATATGTTTATGTATATATATGTGTGTGTGTCTAGTTATATATCAATTAAACTGCTAAGAGCAAAGAGATTTGTTTCTCTTTAAAGTTTTCTATTGTTAGTGATTTTGAAGGAAAAAAAAATGTAACAGTAAACTTTCATGACATGGTAGGTTTTTGGGGGTGGTGGTAGTGTTTGTTAGAACTAGCCTCAAAAGAAAGCATCACTGACACTATTTTCTTCCGGAACAAGAGTTTGAAATCTGCTTATGAAATTGATTCCAGAAAAGGGGAATATTAAATAAGTTAAGGGAAAGCCAAAAATATTTCACATTTGCTAGCATCTAAATATTCACAAGACTGTTCATCACTATGAATTGCATGACTGTAAGTCTCTAATTAAACTGCTATTTCTAGGCCTTACTACAATGAAAATTCTATAAAGAAGGCCATCAACCAGTTATCAACCTAATTTAATCACAGTTTGAATTAACACAGGAAAACAACATCCGAGGAGAGGGCATAATTTTGACTCATACTAGATAGGTTTAAAATTCCAAACTAGATGGTAAGTGCTAGATAGACAAGGACCATTTCTCTTTTTCTTTACAGGGACTAGGCACTGGATAGTGCTCTGCAGTCAGTATTCTATAAATCCTACAGACTGACTTGTGAGAGTCTCTTAAAAAACCATAAAAATGTCATTTAATTCAAGTTTCAGGTTAGAACATCCTAGGAGGCTCCCTGCCCAGTAATAATAAACTCATCAAATAATGATGCCAACAATTGGACATGCTCACAAGCCTCATGTAAAGGGATCAGTGTTGCTCAATTTGCAGAGAGGAAATCTCTGGCTTGCTGTCAAAAATCAAACATGTGGGCACTGTGATTCAGCACTGTCATATTGTCAGTCCCAAAACCAAAGCTGAGAAAGAAATGATGAGAAAAAATTAATTTGTGGTTAGACGCAAGGAACATATCCAGCAGTCACTGTGGCATATTCTCTATGGGTGCTCACAAACCTGCCTACCCATCTGAGATTCCAGAATCATACATACAGACGTCGTTTGGGTCACTGGTTCAGGCTCCTCTCCAGGAAAAAGTCAGAGCAAGAACCTTTAAATAAGGACATTAAAAACATTTATTCAAAATTATTTTTAAGTACCTGATATGCACCATTTACTGACCTAGTTATTAGTTCTCGAATGGTGAACAAAATAGATCCTCTGAGTTTCAGGAGATTCAAAAGGCCCCAGGGAAAAGAAGTATCATATACTTTTTTTTTTTTTTAAAGATTTATTTATTTATTCATGAGAGACAGAGAGAGAGAGGCAGAGGGAGAAGCAGGCTCCCAAGGAGCAGAGAGCCTGATGCGGGACTCGATCCCAGGACCCTGGGATCATGACCTGAGCCGAAGGCAGACGCTTAACCATCTGAGCCACCCAGGCGCCCCGTATCATATACTTTGAAGAGAACTAAATATAAATTATGGAGCAGTTATCTGACTCATAAATATGCACTTAGAGCTAGAAATGACATATGGTCATAACGGTCACTCGATTCTGTGGCAAGCCACCAGCTTCGCCTCACCATAGGAACTGGAAAACCCTCGTGAGTATCCTTTAACGTCTGTTGGGGCTCTCACTTTTATTTAACTTTCCGTCTTTCTTTTTCTGATCTGACTCATTCCTCTTTAAGTCTCATTGCTGATTTTCTGGTCTTGGACCTACCCAGACTTTACCAACCAAATATGGTTTTAAATTTTTTATTTAGGAAGCTTTCAAACATGCACAAATTTGAAAACATCATGATTCAATGAAAGATTCACTATACAACAAAACTCATTAATTTATTACTGAGGTTCAATAATCATCAACATTTTGCCAACCTTGTTTCATCTATCTCTACTATCCCCCTTTCTAAAATTTTAGTTCCATTGTTTGAGATATTTTGATGTTTAATTACTACTGATAATAAAACAGGGTTTCCAGCCATGGTGCTAAGGCCCAGAAAAGAGTAAATCTCAAAAATATTTGCTAAATGAATGGTCACCTTCAACAACAGACTCTCAATTTTGGGGTTTTCAAGCTATCTAGGGTAGGAAAAAATAGACATTCTGAGTTCAGTGTTAGATGGGAAGGCTTAGGAGAATTCTTCTTTAGACATGCAAACCTTGTTCAAGTTTTCCTGTCCTGCTTCCCACCCACAGCTCAGTAAAAGGAGGTATTCAAACAAGAAAGCAGGGAGAAAGCATAGCATGGGAGTAAAACTAAAGAAAATTTATCTCTCTTGATGCTCTGTGAACACTGAATTCAAACAGTATTCTAAAATATGTAATTACTTTCCAAGGGTCATACAGGGTGCAATTTTAATGAAAATGAACTTGCTTAAACATATCTGGTTTATTATGTATTTTTAATTGTACCCCATTATCAAAAGTATCAAAAGTACCAGTTCTAGAACCAGAGAATAAGGCAAAACAAGTCTCAAAAAACGCTGAATGAAACAGACATGTGCTCTGGTGAGTTACAGAATGAACTGCCATCAGAGCAATTTCCCGAATCTAGATTCAGTCTTAACCTCCTTAAAAAATTGCCAATGGAGAACTTAAAATGATATCAGTTGAAAAATAAAAAGAGAGTGTCACCCAGGGATGACAAATCAGGAGACCTAATCCTATCCTGGCTTTCTGTCAAAATTCCAAATGGGTGAAGTTATAATCTCAATCTTTACTTTTACCTATCAAGCAAAACCAAAGTAAAATCCCATTTATTTGAATGGTGCAAGAATTCATCAAATGATACTTGAGTAATATGATATAGTTAGAAGATTGATCTGAGAATCAGAAAACCTTTGTGACCCTGGGCAGATTACTACCTGTCTGGGCCTCAGTGTCACGACTATACTATGGGAATATACTCCCACATCCAAAGTTCTCTCTAATGTTTCAGAGCGGTAGAAACTGATCTTGTGTGACTCTCTGAGATATTCAAATATTCAATTTTATAAATTCAAAGAGTAGATCTGCTCTTGTTGAAACAAAGGCAAGAGAAGCGCTTAGAGCCCCAACTACTCAGCCTCCCCCAACCCATGCCCAGGTCTCTTCTGGAACCATAGGGTTTTAGAATCCCTAACCTAGAAGTCCTTAAGATTGATCAACTCTAGAACCCTATCGTTGTATCATGGCTAAACAAATCTAAGGCCAAACTATTTATAAAACTACTGAGAAACGTAAATATGATTTTTTGGTGTATGAAAATTATTACTATTTCTCTGTGATATTTTAGTCTCTGAAAAAGGATCCATCAGAAAAGGAAATGCTATAAGGCTTATTCCAAAGCTAAATCAATATGCCTGTTAGAATTGCTTCTCATCTGTTCCACCTCAAGGTAACAATTTCTTTGAAACTGTATTTATGTTTATTCTCCCCTCCCTATTTATGAATCAACTGTGTTTGGGTAGTAAATTATTGTACATTTTTAAAAATAAGCACACGAAACGTTCTCTGAAATAATAGTTTTAATCTACTGTTGACCATAAAGGTTTTCTCGTGGACTAGTGGTAGCCAGTTCAGTGTAGGAAGAAAATGGATTCCCTGATTCTTCCACTGGCATCTCACTTGAGCAGCCCGGATGATGGCACACGCACAGAGATGGAATACAGGAAAATCAGTTTTAACCCCAATTATGCATTTCCCTAAAGAGTATGTGTTATGGGCTGAACTGTGTCCCCCCAGTTTTTATGTTGAAGCTCTCACCCCCAGTACCTCAGAATGGGATGGGTATTTGGAGACA
The DNA here is from genome assembly GCF_011800145.1 of Mirounga leonina. Classification (NCBI taxonomy): domain Eukaryota; kingdom Metazoa; phylum Chordata; class Mammalia; order Carnivora; family Phocidae; genus Mirounga; species Mirounga leonina. The sequence continues at coordinate 98,518,464 of NW_023270807.1, read as the reverse complement.
CTGTGGATAAGATGTGATGAAGTTAAAATGAGGCCCTTAGGGGGGACCCTAATCCAATCTGATTGGTGTCCATATGAGAAGAGAAAATCTGGGCACCTAAAGAGACACCAGGTATGAGAGTGTACAGAGGAAAGGCCGTGTGAGGACCCAGGGAGAAGGAGGCTGTCTGTGAGCCAAGGAGAGGCCCCAGAGACAACCAAACCTGCTCACACCTTGATCTTCAACCCCCAGCCTCCAGAACTGTGAGAACATAAATATCTGTGGTTGAAGCCCCTGAGTCTGTGGTGTTTTGTTAAATACGGCCCTAGCCAACTAACACAGTATGTTTGCACAGACACATATACACCCACAGACACAATAGAAAAGGATGTCTATCCATTCACACACACACACCTCAGAGATTATCTACGTTCTTCAATTTAACATATTCCCCAACACTGAAAATGCCACCTCATCAAATTATTTTGGAATTTAGCATATTATGCATCAATAGATGTTTTTATCTCATAGTAAAATGTGTAAGTTGAACCAGGAAAATATCCCATTTGTTTTTTTTAATCACATCAAGAGATACAAGCCCCTTCATGTCTGCCAGTTTGCTAAAGAAAAATCAAACACGATTTCCCACTATGTAGGATTCTATAGAGAGAATGAGATTGGCTGATGATTGAACAGAAAGAATTTTAGGATGTAAATTTAATTTTATGATTAGATACGTTTTCCTTTCAGATCAGTGTTATTGGGTTGTTCTTAGGTTCAAGAGAATCACTGAAATAAGTTTCTGTGTGTCTGCTTGTTTATTTTTGTTTTTGCGAAGGAGTTTGGAAGTTCAGCTCTGTAATATGTGATGATGGTAATAAATAAATAATTCCTTTGGTATTAATGATATTAACATTTCATGAAAGTCATTCATTAAGTTCTCAAGTGAATGCCCAAAGCTATTATAATTCAGTACATAGTCACTTAGCATGAAACATACGCATTCTCAAGCACTATATCCATTTTAGAATCGATAGTACCACTGGGTCTACAAGGTCCTGAGAAGAATTTCATTTTCCCACTAGTCTGAAGTGATTGTGCTATGTTCTCTGACCTTCAAAAGCTTTTTGTCATTTTTCTGTCATGTAGCTTAGTGCTTCTTTCCTCCATCCATTCCACTTAAATATGTGCTGTGGCTAAATCCAATAAACTAAGTAGCCATTTAGTTAAAACCCTCATGGGGTCAGAGCTCTAGGGAATGTTTCAAGGCACCAATGTTCCTTCTTCAACTCTGATTTCCTACATCATTGATCATCTTCCACCAGCTCTTTGAAACAGATCCTCTTGCCACATGCCCTTTAATCCCCCCTGTTGAAAGGAATGCTAGGGTTGTTACTGAGCAGCTGGTGCTCCACTTGGGGATGGATGAAAGGAGAGGAAAACCCTTCTCTTCATGATTCATAATCTAAAACTCTCCCCAAGAGATGTAAACTCTAGGCATTGCCAGACGAGGGTCCCTAAAGGTGAGTAGGGAGGATTCCCTCTATGGCCTCATTCCCCAGGGCACTGCCAACAGGGGAGCCATTGCTGATAAACAGTTCTCTTCTCTCCTCTTCAATGATCAAACACCTGGTCAAAGGTGCCCGTAGGGTTGTGACAGCGTTTTTCTTACAGGAGTGTTTCCCTGACCAGAGAGTACATCAAGGTTGAGGGGGCAGAAGAAGGTCAAGAGAAACCCAGGGCCTTGTAAACAGTAGATGCTTAATACTGTGGAATAAAAATGAAGGAAAAAAGATGAGGGTGCCATTTTTTAAATCGGCCAAGTCACCTATTATTGCACTATCGCAAGATGGCATTGCACTACACCCAAGTTCCCTCAGTAAGTAACAGGTTTTAGCATGAAAACAGAATTCCAGAGTGAAATAAATCTGCTAAATGCTGGGACAAACCAAACGAAAAGGGCTTTTTTAAAATGTTTAACTGTAGGACCCCTCCCAACTCAGATCTCCATGAGATAACCATTGCATGCAGGGATTCCCAAACTTGTTATCTGCAGAATCTGTTTCTTCTAGAAGATAGTTGAGAAAGGCAGCACTAAAAAGCTTTTCCCTCCTGGCTATTGCCTTAAGCTGACTGGCACAGAATTTTAGATCCTCTCATCCATCTGTGTGACTGGGCTAGGGGCACTGCCTCAGGAAAGAGCGCCCAGCTCCCTTGTTGACCCAAGCTCCACTTTTAATGTCTCACAAGCGCAGTGCATATACACATGGCAGAAAAGTCGATGCCAAGTTTCCTTCCGATTTTTACACATTAAAAAAAAAATATATATATATGTTTTGAACAAGAAGCATGTGTTATATTGTTTCATGGTAGAGAAAGATTGTGTAAGGGAAGGGCCAAGAGGACAAGGCGCTGTGGTAGAGTTTCACAAAGGGAAGAGAGACAAAAATAAAATTTGAAAATGTGTAGATACGGAGAACGCCTCCCTCTTTACTCCTCAGCTGATAACAAAGCCTGACAGAAGAAAATGCAATTCAAATCAATCCAACAAGAATAATAGGTGCCGTGGGACTGCAAAGCGAGACGCTGGCTTGTGCGAAACCACCTGACTTGGGGGGGCTGGTGGTGGAGCGTGCTGGCTGCCGGATCTGGCCTGCTGTGGATTTATTTTGTTATTTAGTAAATATAGCACATTTTCCAGTGATGACCGATTCTTGTTTAAATACGCATCTTAAGAGTTTTGGTCATGTCTACCTGTAAGTTCAACAACAAGGAAATGATCAATTTAATGTATTAATCCACTCGGAGTAGCCACTAACCAGATGGTTATGAATATTATACTGCAACCCAGAAACACTTAAGTTATAGTGTTCATGGAAAATACAGAGATAAGCATATACACTTTGGTTATATCTAACAAAAACTATGAAGAGTAATAACTAAGAAAAAGTTAAAATGTAAATCATGATTATTTTAGGGAGAGATCATTCTCTTTCCCCCCCATCCTTTCAAAATTTTTAATGTGGTTCTACAACTTCTATTGTTTAAAAGTGTATACATTTAATGACCTGGCTTCATTTTCAAGTGTGACTTTGTTATTTAGGGTTTTTTTTTTTTTTTAAACTTGAGTTACTCTTTTCAAGTTTTAGAGTGGAGACAAGTTGGAAAAATAGAGATTGATACATACATATTTTAAAAATTATGATTCGAATTTCTAGGAAATCTCTATTCTGTTGATTGCTAGATGACTAAAGAGACACTGAAGTCTGCTTCATTCTGAGTTTGGTAGATGGCTTTCGTTATGGACACAGTATCCCTTTCAAATTAATTTCCAATAACCTTTTCCTCTATCTTCAAAAGGGATGTAAAACCTTTACTCTCTGAAATCGGTGTCCTTTCTGCCCAAGATTTGTTTTGTGTTTTTTCTTTCTCACAAGGGTTGGCAATCAAATTTTTACCAATGGAAATTTTACTTGGGACAAATCTCAGAGACTATTTTTCTTACGTCTATAGTCATTTGTAGGTCTAACAAAATGAACCTTCCACCACATACTAAGGATGTTTTTCTTTTTGTAGTCAATGACAGAAATTACATGCAAGGGGCGCCTGGGTGGCTCAGTCGGTTAAGCATCAGGCTCTTGATTTTGGCTCAGGTCGTGATCTCAGGGTCGTGAGATCGAGCCCCTGAGATGGGCTCCGGGCTCAGCATGGAATCTGCTCTGTATTCTCGCTCTCCTTCTCCCTCTGCTCCTCCCTGCACTCTCTCTCTAATAAATAAATAAATAAATAAAATCTTAAAAAAATTATGTGCAATATTGGAACTCAAATTTAACATAGCACAAAATTCCACAGAATCTCCTGACACAGACCTGGGACTAAATTTACTCTCTGGTCACAGTGAAGTCTATCAGTAGGTTGAAGAAAAGCAATGACAGAAGTGGCCAGCACCCATCCTCCAAATAGGAGCTCCAGGTTTTATCCTTAAGCACTACCCCAAGAACTCAGTGACCTACTGTTTCAAGATGTCAGATTTGATACTTTGGCCTTCTATATTGTATCTTCAGCATAGAACCTATTCTGCCAAACACTTAAAAAGTAAACATATGTGTGAGAAAATGGTGATAAATGAATTAGGTCACTAGGCTCATAGCATGGTATGATGCCCATGCATTTCTGGCTGATTCTGTTATTCTCTGACTTGCTCACCAGTACACCCCGTCTCTTAGGGGTAAGACCGGAGTGACTTTATAAATTATTTGTGCAAGAGGGTCCCTAAATCTACAATAAAAATATATTATTTCTTTTCTTTAGGAAAAAAAAAAAAGATTGCTGGAAGGAGACATGCAGACAAAAATCTAGAGCTGAAACTACTAATTTTCCTATTTATGCCATTATGGAGGAAAATTTTGCAGCCAATTTGAGAGAGATTAGAAAAGACCAGATTCTTTTACCCACTTTCTTTGGTTTATACTATGACTGGAATATGAGTTTCACCTCTTGGTGTTAAATTTATTTGTCAACTTGACTGGCCACAGGGTGCCCAGATCAAACATTAGTTCTAGATGTATCTGTGAGGGTGCTTCTGGATGAGAGGAGCATTTGATTCAGTAGACTCAGTAAAGCAGATTGCCCTTCTTGATGTGAGTGAGCATCATCCAATCTGTTGATGCCCTAACCAGAATAAAAAGCAGAGGAAGGAGAAATTCACACACGTGCGCCTCCCCCCCACCCCCCCAGCCCGGTCTATTTTTTTTTTCCTGCTTCGATTCTTGAGCTGTGACATCTCATCTCATCTTCTCCTGCCCTTGGACTGGAATTTATGCCATTGACTTCCCTGGTTCTCAGGCCTTCAGGCTGGGACTGAACTGCACCACTGGCTTCCTGGGGTTCTGGCTTACAGACAGCCGACTGTGGGACTTCTCAGCTGTCATAATCACATGAGTCAATTCCTTATAGTAAATCTCCACATATGGCCTGTTGGTTCTGTTTCTCTGGAGAATCCTGACTAATACAGTGTTTATTTCTCCTTTCACAGCCTATGGTCAATCTTGTTGTTGAAGTATGGAAAGATCTCTTGCTGAAAGCTCTGTAAACACAACATATTTTCTAAATGCATTTCAGATCACTAATTCATGCAGTTTCTCTAGGATTTTCTTCTTAATAATATAGTCTAGTGATCTTTATCCAAAGAAGCAAATAGTATTAGAACCAGGTGTTCTGTGCTCACAAGCAAAATGATGCATTTACATTTGTAAATATCCACTCCTGGAATATTCCTGCTCTTTCTTTGCCTGCCCTTCCTTCCTTCCTTCCTTCCTTCCTTCCTTCCTTCCTTCCTTCCTTCCTTCCTTCCTTCCTTCCTTCCT
>NW_023270807.1:98462597-98513109 GCF_011800145.1 Mirounga leonina | reverse complement strand
CCTTCCTTCCTTCCTTCCTTCCTTCCTTCCTTCCTTCCTTCCTTCCTCCCTCCCTTCCTCCCTTCCTTCCTCTCTTTCCCTCTCTCTCTTTCTTTCTAACATCAGTGTTTGCAGAGCTATCAACCATCCTAGAGCAATCTGTCTTGCTTCTCTGTACTCAATGGTGAAAATGCATCCTGATCTCCTTATTCCCCAAAGTCATGAGTCCAGCATAAAAGCAGACCTTTATTACTGATTGATCCGGTATTGTCTTGTCCCCAAAGCACATGATGCCCAGATCACAGTTCTCAAGAAAGAAAAATAATAATTATTTCAGTTAAATGAAAAATTGCACTTTCCACCTTTCTCCCAACCAACGTTGGAGTAGTATTTCTGAAAGGTCAGGATATCTGAACACCCTCTAATAACCCAGGGTACAGGAAACATGGTGGGTTTTAAAAAAAACATTTTAAAAAAGATTTTATTTATTTATTTGAAAGAGAGAGAGCGAGAGAGCGCATGCAGAAGCAGGGGGAGCAGCAGAGGGAGAGGGAGAAGCAGGTTCCCCGCTGAGCAGGGAGCCTGATGGGGGGCTCCATCCCAGGACCCTTGAGATCATGACCTGAGTCGAAGACAGACACAACCGAGTCACCCAGGCTCCCCTTTTTAAAAATATTTTTAAAAGTTTGTTTGTTTGTTTATTTATTTATTTACATAATCTCTGTACCCAATGTGGGGCTTGAACTCACAACCCCAAGATCAAGAGTCATGTGCTCTTCCAACTGAGCCATCCAGGTGCTCCCTGGAAACATGGTATTTTTATTTGCTTTGCTCTGATTAAAGGAGGCCAATCAAATGCATATGTTTCCCATCCCCGCTTTCATATTTTCCAAATATATTCTCCGTGGGATATGCTACTATCTTAGATTTAGAATACTTTTTCTTGGAGTCCATAATTTGTAATTGATTGACCAGTCCCCTCTTTGGACCGCTTCTGAGAGAAGCTAGATCTTTTTTTATGCTCTAAACTTTGTTTACTGTGTATAATTGCTCAGAAGTTTGAGATCACTTTTTCTTGCCCCATTAAAATGTTTGAAAACAAACAAATCTAACTAAATGGTTTTCCCTAAGCTATTTATACTAAGTTAATAATCTATTAATAATATGTAATGGGAGTTAACACTGAAATAGAAAAACACACATTATTTTGACAAAGTACCCTCAGGGTCTGATAAGACTTAACCAATTATTTATGTACAGTGAAGAGCAATCTGGTAAACAAGTGCGCCAAGCCTTGCTAAGCTGTGCTCAAATTTGGGTCCAATTCATTTCACACCTTCTAGGAATGACCAGCAAAATGATTCAGTGGCTTACAAAAAATTCTACCAGGTGCTGATTTCCCTGAGGTTTGGGGAGGTGCTTACATTCAATTAGACAAGGAATAGGACAGGAAAAAAAAAAAAAAAATAGATACAACATTAAAATGTCATAGGTCCGCTGCATGATTTCCTTCATTTTATAATCATGTACTTTGAGATCAAGGCCACTTTGTCTGAATAGTTACTCTTAAGAATAACAATCCTGTCTGAACCCACCCTTTCTTTTAGGTATGAAAAAACTGGGGCCCCAAAGTGTTGGCTATCTTGTACAGGATCACCTCGGTCTCAGGCTAGCAAAGTATGCTGCCAAAGGTCCCAAATTATAATAAAGGCCTGTCCTGATAGGGGAGTGATGACCCAATCACCCTGCACATTGCTTTTGATGACTCAAAATGTTCTCATACTTTAGAAAAGTCTTTTTCTGATTTCTTCTGTCCTAAACTATTTCAAATTAGATTAGGGGATCTATAAACATTTGACTGATGATATATATTGATATCTTTGGACAGAATTTCCCTAAGTGTGTCTGCAAAACATTAGTTTTTTTAATTATTGCTCCAAAAAAGATAATCTTTAGCTAAAAATGTGGGGAATCATTTTATGCTACATGCCTCTTATAGAAACAAAAATTTCTCTTTAAAGAAAAAATGCTTTACTGTATTTGGCTGCAGAAACTTTTTGTGTGTAGTGGTTATTTTGATAACAATTCACATGCTCTAGAGCACAGCATGCTGTTTTGCATTCAGTCGGTGCTCAATAATTGCCTCAGAATCTGAATTGGCAAACATTAACTCTGTGTGAACTTCTTCAACATACTCCTATATATAGGCTTTTCTGTGGTCTCACAACGATTTGCTCCCAAGAACTATTCCTAAAGGAGTTAATTTTCAATAGATCTTTGAAATTTTACCATTCAGGGAAGAATATGCTGTTTTACTTTTACTCAGTACTGACTCTAACACATGATCTCTAGATAGCAAGGACTTCTAGTGGAACCATGATCTGAAAGAGCAGAGTTAAGTCATCATTTCACTGGAGCTTCTAGAAATATATATACACACACACACACACTATATATATATATGTATATATGTACAATGTATATATACACTATATATGTATATATTCTAAATGTATATTTTATAATTTTTAAAAAGAAAAGGAAATAACAGCATCTAATTATATCCCACCCACCCCCATCCACCAAAAGGCAAGAATTAGCCTCAGCCACACATAGAGAGTTGAAAAGTCAGTGCAACCATCCTGGCCTTCTCTACCAGACATGGGAGCAAAGGGGCAGGATCCAGAAGCTGTGCACTTTTTCCACCTTCTAAGTTACTTCTTCATAATATGATACCATTATTTCATATTGTTATTTTACTTGAAGTGGTGGTGAATTTCAGTCACACTGTGACTCAAGTCTAAGCATTAAAATACATTTCCAAAGTCACCTCAGAGAAATCTGGAAATTCAGTTGTATTATTCAAACTTCTGTTCCCTGTTCTGGAAATGGCTGACAAAATTCTCACATTTACTGCCTATGGGAGTCTCTGTTTTAGTTCCGATTTATTAATGATTCTACGGTATTAGTCATTCTCTTTGTCAGAAAAGCTTTTGGGTATGCCAAGGTACACTATTGTCAAAACCTGATCTATAACATTTTTAAGAAATAAAAGACACTATGGCTTTTAGTTTTTGTATTTTAGCCTTCCTGAATAGAGTTCTTCTTGTTCTTATCAAAGAGGTAGTTAACGCAATAATCCTCTTTAACATTTTAACAAACCGGTGCAGAAAATGGCTGAATATTTCCAAGTTCCTTTTTCAGCCCACGGGCTCAGGAATATGAATTAGGTGCAACTGATATAAATGTTGAATCTTTAATATTTCACACCAAAAGAAATGCCTCCAGCTAGCTTTTATCATACTGCTGTAATCTTGGGTAATGAATTAATCATACTCGTCCTTAATGTAGAATGTTCAGGTGGAATTCATACCGAAGAGTATGGATCAGATAAGCAAGCACTTTTGCTCCTGAAGACTATTTCATCAGTACATTAGAGTTCATGGAATTGACTAATCTCCACAGACTTGGATCTAAAATTAATACAGGCCCCAAAGCCCCAGTGTTGGAACAGTGCCAGATAAGAATCCCAAATCAGACTTCCAGAAGTGCTTCCAAGGAGGAGAAGGGCACCCAGGGAACCAGTAATATTAATTCAGTAAATAGGAATTTATCCCACTTACTTTTGTCCTGAGGCCTTTCTGATTAGCAAACCATTTACAGCCACAGTTGGGAGGGACTCCTTAGTGGAGGGCTGGTTCCCTCGACCCAAGAGGGGATGTCTGTGTGTACACTAACATTCCCTAGACCAGATCTCTGCCTACCTGGGTGACACATAATTAATACCAAGGTTGATTAAAAATTTAAATGCCCATAATGGTCATAATGAAGCATGGGCTGACTCACAGTCACACAGTGAGGGAGGTTTTGGCTCACGTACTTTTGATTCTATAGAATTATTTGATCTCTTGTAAATGACAGCTGGTTTTTGGTTTGCTATCTGCACCCCCTACTGAGCTTCCTCCACCCATTATTTTATGCCTCTACTCATTTCTTACAAGCAATATTTTAGAGCCTAGGATAAGTAGCATGAGATTTACCACTGAAATTTGGCTTCATGTAGTTGAATTTGGGAAGCAGGAGGCCTAGGCTGACAGGCCTGCTGGCACACTTGGCTGCAGAGGGGCAGGCCAGAAGTGAGCTGATCGCCACACTGAGAATCAGTGTGTGTGTGTGTGTGTGGGGGGGGTCTTCTGAAAGGTGAGAACACTTACAAATCTGTATTTTATGGTCCTGTATCAGTAATTCTCATACTATTTGTTAGAGGGCCTTTGCTTCCATCTATCCATTCTTTTAATAAATATGTGCTGAGGATCTGTAACATTTAAGGTACCATCCTGGCAATGCAGAGTAGACAAAAGTGTATGATGTGGTTTCCATCCTTCAGGTTATGCAAGAAAAGGGGAGAGGAGAGCCCAGGAAACAAAGGAGAGCATGTATGCTGTGGTCAAAAGGCTGATCATAAGCTTACCTTCATTATTTCTAGTTTTATTAATTCTGTAAGGTGAATTTATTTAATCCTCTTTATATAGGTTTCCCAGTTTTCAATGTAGGCTTTATTTAGAAAGTATTACTCCTTTATTATATCATTACTTGGTAGCTTAGAAATCCTACACACAAGATACTTAAAATATAGGAGAAATTGACACGATCTGTAATACAACGTCAAATGAGATAAGCGCTATCAGAAGAGGATGAAGGGCTAGAGCATTTAAATAAATAAGCGATTGCTTTGATTTGGAAGGAGCACAGAGTGAAGGTTGCAGAAAGGAGCTAACTTTTAGATGGACTCCAAAGAATATGCAGGATTTCAAAGGAGACCAAAGAATTCAGGGGTGCAAATGCCATGCAAGAAGGACCGTAAGTACTTAAAAACTGACTGAAAAGTGGCAGTGAGGGGTCTAAGGATGGCTGGGAAGTGTTGGTGTGGGTGGGAGGTCTGGAGCCTGAGGAGTGAGTGGCGGGTTGACCCATTTACAGACACGACAAGGCAGGTGGGTGAGCAACAGCAACGGGTGGGGGTTTGGGAGCATGAGGGTAGAATGTATTGAGAGAGCAGGGGGCAAGCTACTAGTGAAAACATCCAATACGTACATTAAAACACAGCCTCCCGCCCTCGGAACATATTTTAGTCCCTATATATTGGAGATCACTGATGTGGAAAGTCTGGATGTGATGTTGAGGAAACCAGGGTTGAGAGGAAACAGGTTTAGAAATTTATGGAACGTCCACATTTAAGAGCAGAGATGAAGAAGAAAATTCATATACTAGAAAACTGTAGCACATGTAAACCAAGGAAGGTAATACAGTAAAGTTTTGTGAGAACACTGTTCGTTAAAAGATGAAACTACTGGAACTTTTGGGGCACCTGGGTGGCTCAGTAGGTTAGGCGTCCAACTCTTGGTTTCAGCGCAGGTCATGATCTCAGGGTCATGAGATCGAGTCCCCCATCAGGCTCTGTACTCAGTGGGGAGTCTGCTTGGAGAGTCTCTCCCTCTGCCGCCCCCCCCCCCCCACCACTTGCACGTGCACACACACTCTTTCTCTCTCAACACCTACTGGAACTTTTAATTCACAGCATCTCTCTAATACATCCCATATGGACTAAAAACTTTTTTAAAAAGGAAAATCTTTAAAAATGAAAAGAGAACACAGATGAATATTTACCAGATATTTGCATGGGAAAGAACTTTCCAAAAGTAAAAGCAATGTAAGATATGACTACATAAAATATATGTAACCAGGACATTATTTTGCCAAGATCAAACACACACATCCTAAATTTTTTCCCTTAACTCAGGTTCCATCTGCAGACTCCTCCTTCCGAGGTAAGAGCCACCTGATGACTTGCCCAGGGCAGGGGGAAGCCTGGGACAAGTGAAGACTGCTAAGGGTCTAAATCTGTTTAGCCACAATCGAACCCCTCCAGGGCTGGGTGTGGCTGATGGCCGCCTGCCATTCTCCAGGAGTGCCCTGAGGCTGAGGCCAGGAGGCCTGCTGCTCTGGGCTGGAAGGATGGTTTGACACAGGCAAGTTAAAACTAAAAAAGCCAGAGGGATTGTACATGGAAGAGAAACGTGAAAAGGCAGGGAACAGAAGTGGTGGGAAGTGTGTGTCCTGGCTGTCGCCCTTTGATATGGGGACTCAGAGGGAGGAAGGGCCTCCGTCTCCATCTCCACAGCATATTTTTAGAAAGAGCCGGTCTCTCAGGCTGTCCCATTACCAACCCAAGCGCAGCCCTATCAAGGGAGACTTGCTGGCATGGCTGGTTAGGCACAGGGAGGCCTGGGAGGATTGCTTTTCTGGGCACCTCTTGATTCACATGTGCTGTGTCTGGGACCTGCCCCTAGAAGGTCCTGGAACTGAGATGAGAACCCATGGACCTGGCAGTACGGGGAGGGTGAGAAGGCTGCTCAGTAGATCTGGGGGTGGATGCTTTGACTCTGGGAGAACGTGACAGTTGTCAGAGGGCACTATGGCGCATGTTAGAGCAGGAAGTTAGTTAGGTTCTAACAGGATACCTGGAGGCCAGTGATGAGAAAGTCGTGGCCAGCTATCAGGGGAAGTCGGAGGCCTGTCCTGGCAGCTCACCACAAGAAGCTGGATCAACTCGGACAGGCCCAAGATGGCGAGTGCCATGACCAGCAACCCCTGTCCAAATAAGGAAGAAAAGGTGTGGAAACTCTGCTTCCAAGAATTCCTCGTCCTAATGAATGAATATTTCACTCCCTAATTAACAGCTGTCAATAAAAGAGAAACCCAAAATGCAGGGCACGCAGCTCTCTCCCCCTGGGGCTCACCTCTAGTACATCTCAAGAGCGTACTTTTGCTTTAATAAACTTTCTGCAGTTTTGTGTGTCTGTCCTTGAATCTTTTCACCTGACAAGAACAAGAACATCTTGGGGACATCTTTGGGACAGCCTGGGTTGACACCTCAGGGCCTGAAGTCTCCCCACTTCACCCAGCAACACACCCAATCTAGGAAAGCCCAGCCAAGCCAGGCAGCACCACTGAGCTGGCTGGGGAGAGAAAGAGAGAGAGAGAGAAAGAAAGAAAGAGACAGAGAGAGGGAAAAAGGGAGGAAGGGAGCAGGCGAGAGAGACAGAGACAGAGAGAGGGAGAAAGGGAGGAAGGGAGCAGGCGAGAGAGAGACAAACAGTTTGCAAACACTGTAAATGGTAGGTTCAAGGCAGACACAATGAATTATGGGCCCAGAGAGAGCAAAACAGGGATGAAGAAAAGAGTATGGGAGAGAATCCCCAATCAACTCAACTTAGAAATCTAGCGGATGTGGTTCAGGGTGAAGAATAAAGAGGAGATGGTGGGAGCTCCTCAGTTTCTGCCTTCCTAAAAATATTACTTTATACAAATATTTCACCTATCAGAAGTCTCATACTTGAGTGTGCAGGAGAATCACTGGGATCCTTGTTAAAAATACAGATTGTTGGGCCTTATCCCCAGATTGGCAAAGTGGAGGAGGGCCAGAAATCCATTTTTTTTTTTAGATTTTTTATTTTTAAGTAATCTCTACATCTCAGGGGGGCTTGAATTTATAAGCCTGCAATCAAGAGTTGCATGCTTTACTGACTGACCCAACCAGGAGCCCCAGAAAGGCAATTTTTACATAGGTCCACTTTGAAAAATACTGTAAAGTGTTTTTCTTTTAGTTTTTACTTCTAAATAATTAGCAAATTACTACCCCAACTAATAACTAGGGGTGAATCATGCATAGTGAAGATAACAAAAATATGGCACAGTATAAATGTCACAGGACAACGATGGTACCTATCAGCAAATGTGGAATACAAGGGGTAGAGGCAGAAAGAGGAAGAGGGATGATGCCCAAGAAAGAAAGAAAGAATAACAACATTTAAAGGGCTGTGAAATTATAAGAAATATATATATAAATATCATATATATCATATATATGTAATGTGTATATTATTATGGGGGTATATGTATAATAAAATCCGTTATACACACATATACACACACCCTAGCCCTGCTAATAAGCTAATATTTGGTCTTTGACACCGATTGTGACACAGAGCTCCTAAATCCCTTGGAATTTAGCAGCATCTTTTGTTCTAATGAGATGGCTCCTGGATGGTGGCCAGTCACCAGAAAGACCAAGCATGCTTGGACCAAGCTGGGGACTTTCATCCCTGCCCCTATCTTCCCGGGAGGGGAGAGGGGCTGAGGATTCAGTTAATGGTTGATCATGGCTGGGTGCAAAACTTCCCTAAAAATCCCTCAACTATGAGTTTGGAGAGCTTCCTGGTTGGTGAACACATTGACATTCTGGGAGGGTGAGTCACCCCAAATCTACCAGACAGAAGCTCCTGTGCTCAGGACCCTTCCAGACCTCGCCCTAGGTATCTCTTCATCTGGGTGTTCATTTGTATCTTTTGAAATATCTTTGTAATAAATTGGCAATAGTAAGCACATTTCTTTTTCCAGGGTTCTGTGAGCGACTCCCGCAAATTATGGAACCTGAAGAAGAGGTCACGAGATGCTTGGATTTGTAGCCAACTCATCCAGAAGTTGGGGATAACCTGGAGACACTACTTGTGAGTGGCATCTGAAGTGGGAGCAGTCTTGTGGGACTGAGTCCTTAACAGGTGGGGGCAGTGCCTACTCAGATTACTGTCAGAATGGGACCCAAGCGTTGGACAGGCAGCTGGTATAGCAGAATTGGCCAGTGTGGGGAAATAGTCACACGTCTAGTGTCAGAAATGTTGTGTGAGAATACAGGGGAAAAAATACAGTTTTCCTAGACTGAGGTCAACATGGGAAGAGAAATTCATGAAGATGGAAACGAATGGCTAGCAACAGAGCTGAGGAGAATGGCTGCCAGATGAGTGAATCTGAATGAGAGAGTAGTCCAGAGTTGCAGGTGAAGCAGCGAGGACGAGAAAGAAAGGTAGAGATGGGTACCTCTGGATTCAGTCCTTAGCAGGTCTCTGGACAGCTGAGAGTTGGAAGAAGGGCAGTGAACTGTGGAGGGAAGGAAAGGTGAGGAAGCTGGGACCCTCACAGTAGGAGGAACTCAGGAAGTTCTGCCAGGAAGGGCGCAGGAGAACCATGGCAGCAAGAGTTACCGGTAACCAGGGTCTGTCCTTGCAGGACATGACCTTCTCTTCATATATTTAACTACTTACAAATTTTAAACACATCATTCCTGAATGGCGCAAGGAAACAAATCCAAATTCCCAAGGCTATGAGATCTTCACAGGCTTTTTTTTTTTTTAATAGATTTTATTTATTTATTTGAGAGAGAGAGCATGAGCAGGGTGGGAGGGGCAAAGGGAGAGGGAGAAGCAGACTTCCCACTGAGCAGGGAGCCTGCTGTGGGGCTTGATTCCAGGACCCTGGGATCATGACCTGAGCCTAAATCAGACACTTAACTGACTGAGCTACCCAGGTGCCCCTGAGATCTTCACAGGGTTAACAATTAAGTCTAATTTGCCCCAAAACATAAAGGTGTGATGTGGGGATGCTATTGGCGAGTATATTTAAACTTTATTACTGCTGTTAGTTTAAACCATCAATATGTGGAAAAGGCCTCTTGATACACTTTTATGAAAAGTATATGCTCCTATATTTATATTTACAAATATAGAACATTTATTCTAAAAAAGATTAAAACTTTTTTCTAAGCTGCATTAATAAATCTATCATAGTTACATAAATCTTAGGAGATGGGAATTTGCAAACAGCTCATAAATTTCCTTCTTGAGCAAGTTCTCATTAGCAAAAAGTCTAAAGAGAACTAGTGTGTTAGCTTGCATGAGGCATTTGGAAGTCCGTGTTCTTACTCGCTGATACCAAATGCATTATCCCACAGGCGACCTAGTGAGAACACTGAGGAGATGGAAGTGGGCTGAAAAAGCCTTTGAGAGATGAAAGCTTCTTTAAAGTTTTTTGGAAAATGTAGGTACCATCTATCTTCCTTGAACCAAAACTAGAGTTAAAAATAATTCCACCCCTGGTCCCTGTTGGGTACCCATTGGCATTTTACTGCAAAGTTCTGTTCAGTGAATTCCCAAATGAATGTGGGTGGCCCTGGAGAATGGCATCTCTGTGCAGTTCACAAGGGGGTGAGAAACTGTTCTCGATTTTCAGAATTTCAGTAAAGTGTAGAAATTAGAATGGTCCACGGTCTTTGTTGACTAAGGATATTGGCTTCATTACCCTTATGGTTGGAGGGCAGATTTGAGATGAACTGTAAATAAGGTCATCTCTAATGCCAGTCCCTAATTTAAAAATTCCTTTAGAGGAAGGTGAGTCAAACCTAGCCTATGGTTAGCGATGTTTTGGGCCTCCTGTCTTTTTCTAGACCTGGTATCTTGGTTTTTTTTCTTTTTTTCTTCTTTTCCTCTGCCTCCCCCAAACTTCTCCCACCCCTCCCCCTGCTTCTCCCCTTTCACCTCCATCTTGGCTAACATGTTACCTGACCCTGCAGCTGGGACCTAAACTCCAAAACCTTGGCTCCAGATTATGTTTTCGAGTCTACTACTGACAGATAGGAGTTTGGACAAAGCTTCATATATATTTGCAATTATATATCATAACTACACATATTTACTCATATACATGTTTTATATATAAATAAAATAGCAAGTGTATTATGTAGAATATATTACAGTTACAAGTCATGTTACCCTATATATACATTTGGCTTATTCGTGTCTCTCATGCTTGAGTGTGTAAGACAATCACTTATGAAAAATACAGAATCTTGGTCCCCACCCTCAGATTTGTGAAGTAGGGGAGGAGAAGCAAGAAAGCATTTTAAATGAGTGCTCTTGGCAATTCTTAGGCAGGTCCATCTTGAAAAATATAGTCAAGAGTTTTTCTTTTACATTTTCCTTTTCAATAATATATAAATTACTACCCCCAATGAATCATTAGTAGGTACCATGCACAAGTGAAGAGAACAAAAAACAGTTTTGATGTTATCCCTCTGTGCCTCTGGAAATAGCCTCTTTTAGCTACTGTGTTAGCACAAGCAATGAACAAAGTTATTTTAGGGCATCTGTAGAAAATCAGGAGTTTCCCAATATAAATTATTATAGCAGGGATGGGAGAAAATAAGTTATTTTTTTCTGCCCTGGCATCTATGCTTGAGCAGGTACTGGTCCAGTAAGCAAAGATTTGTTTTTTTTTTTTTTTTTTCAGAATATAGTTTTCTGATTACCTAGAGCTTGTTCTTTCAGAGATAGAGTGCTAGGGAGGCAAAGTCTTATCTGTGGTGAAGAATGGATTCTGGATACAAACAGCAAAATGAAATTCAAAGTTGTCTCCTAGCTACTGATCTTAGCTGGCATCTGAGAAATTTTGTAAAGGACACTGACCCCCATGAGCTGACCCCGACATCCTCACATGCAGAACATCAAAGGGATGCATGCACACAGGCTAAAGGGAAAACACACACACACACACACACACACACACCCAAACCTAAATCCTAAGAGGCTGAGTGCTCTTTTGAAAAACAACTTTCATAAAAAGACTATACAATTATGTAAAACTAGGGTCAGAGAAAAATTGGGTAAAATGATCTCAGATTACCTTAATTTCAAAGAATGAATTTATTCATGTTAAACATACAGCCTATGGGTTCTGGCTTCTGTTACCTTCCAAAATAAAGTGAGAAACAGATTTTCATATATATTTTTTTTGTTCCTGGCTTCTAAGGCTCTGCTTGTTAAGTAGATTTTCTGAGCGCATGAGAAAGATAAAAGCCTTTTTCATGTGGGGCGCAGAGAAAGTGGTAGGGAAGGTCTGGAAAAATGTTTTCTCTAATGACCTGCCCAAATTAGGCAAGCACAGGGGGTGAACCAAAAGCTCTGATAATTTTTTTTTTAAGTAAAAATTTAATGGTTGAAAAGAGAAAGGGCCATAAATGGAATGGGCAGTGAGTCTAGCTCCTAATTCTAAGCATAGAAGAAATGTTTTGTAATGATGGTGGTTGCCCATATGCATGCTTACCCGAATGAAAGTGAATGAAAGCCCTTAGAAGACCTTTGATCAGGGAGTCTTCCCTGACAGTAGTCAGCTTGTGCTGAGAAGGAAGCACTCCATCCTGTCATGGGAGGGACATCACTGCCACCACTCAATTAGACAAAGGGGGACACCCCGGGGTTTACAGTTCTTAAGGAGCCCCAATTAATTTATGCACCTGCTAGTGTGTGCCAAGCTGAGTTACGATTTCTTTTTTACATTTTTATATACTTTCTCTCAAAAATATTCATATTTATTAATGTTGGCTTAGTAATGTTATTCCCCTGCAGAGAAAAGGAAACGTGTTCATCACAGCATTCTTGCCTACTTCCTCTCCCCTTCCTCCTTGTTTTAATTAACAATTGCTCAGTGCCCTGAGGGCTGTCATTAATTAAAAGATTTTTAAAAAAATCCTTCAGGAATAAGTAGAACTGATATTTTCCTCTTTTTAAACCCGAATGTGGTTTTAAGGTTTATTTTGTAGTGGGTTTCTTTTTTTTTTTTTCTCCTTTTTTTTTTTTATGGTCTTCTCCTTGTGATTAAATTTATTTCTGAAAGACTCAGTGGTTGATTTTATGCAAATGTAAGATTTTTGAATATAGGAAATAAAATCTCTTGATGTTTTATTAATTCATGTTTCCTCAGAGTTTGGTAAAAGAGCTTTCGCACCATGGGAATAATGTTTTAATAGAAGAAAAAATAAACATTAGCAACTCTTGTAATTGGGAAAGTGTACGTTTTGGTAATTCCTTTTTTCCATTGTTTAAGAAGAAGGTAAAGATGTGCTTGGGGATTTAAAAGAGTTCACTGATGAAGGCAGATGGAGGAGATAACTGGTTAGTACATGTGCCTTCAAGTCATTAGGCTGTGACTTATACTATCTAATTACTAGTTTGACCACTGATAGAATTTTTTGTCCCTCTAGTCTATGAAAAAACAGATTAAATAAGAGACTATAAAGGGACCAAAATGATTCCAAAGGTGGCTTAATGAAAAAAGAATAAAATGTTCTGCAGTTTTATGGAAGGTTATAAACCTTATGAAGTGAACCGTTTTCTGATGATAAAATGTTGCTGGAAAGGCAGTCCAGAACCTTCTGTGACACAGGACAGCAGTGTCTCTTTCAGTACTAAGGTCATCGGGAGAGGCTTACAAATATTTTATTGTGACTCAGATCCCTTTTGTTGCAGGTTCTAAACTCTTCCCACGTTAAAATACTGCAATGCAAACCATAGGAATGAATTTTAAAAAATCATATGTGCTTGTGTTGAATCATAAAAGCCAGTTTGTCTTCATTGAAGGCTCATTGCTGGGAAATGCTTAGTGAAAATATAGCCAAGTTCTTGATTTACGCTCTTGTCTCCTTGGTCTCTTTCAGGATGTGATACGCCCAAGTGCCATCCTCTTCCAGCACACACACACTTTCCAGAGCTTTCTTCTCTAGGCAAACCCCCATCATCTCTTCTCACCACATCCCTCTCCTCCTTGAGTGTGGGAACACTCTATGACTCCCTTTTGGCTCACTTTGCACCCCTCCCATATTCTATTTCTCAAAGACGGTTACAACTCTGTGGCAAATAACCTTCAGTACAAATCGTCAGTACTGAGTTTGTGCACTTCTAACTACTTCTTGACCTTTTGACTTAAAATATCTTTAAAATCTTGAAAGCAATATAAATACATTTTGAGAAATTGAACAATGAAGGGAAAAATTCACCTAAAGTTTGGCCATCTTGAAACCTCCATATTATTTTAGTGTATTACATAATTATATTTTAACATGATAATCATAGTTAATATCTTGGATTATATTCTACTTTTTCATTTAATATGAGACCAAAGACATTTGCATGTTGCTATCTAGTCATTTATCAAATTGTAATATAGCTAAGTAGCCTTCATCAAATAGACAGATCAACATTTACTTAATCATCCCCTCACAAAGTGATGTTTAGATCATTTGTAATATTGCAATTAGGAATAATGCTGTCTTGAATACTTTCATGCATAGTTTCATTTCTTCAAGAGAGAGACTCAGGGCAGAATTACTGAGTTAAAATGTGTGAATGCTTACATGGGTTTTAAGATACATATATTTTACCCTACAGATATCTTAAGATATATTGACAATGTCAGGTTTTGGTTTCCAAAAGTGATAAAATTATGTGTTTGTTTATTTTCTGCTTTTTGTTTTAAAACCATTTCAAATTTACAGAAAAATTACAAGACTAGTACAAAGAACTCCAATATACCCTTTGCCCAAAGACCCCAATCAAATTTCACCAATTGTCCTAACCATGCCTTCTATAGCAAAAGCACCACTTCACTTGTACCTGACTGCCACATCTCTCTAGTCGCCTTCAATCTGGAGCAGTTCCTCAATCTCTCCTTCACCTTCATTATGAAGATTACATGACCAACATCAATTTCAATGTGTCAATCATCATCTGAAATGCAACAAATCTAAAACAGATCTCACCATCTTTCTATTAAAGCCAACTCTCCTTGAATTCTTACTTTCTATCATCTTTCTTCCAACAACCTAGGCTTAAAACTTTTCCTTTCCTTTAGTCCACACAAAATTACCAAATTGTTAAATATTATTATCCAACTGTCACTCAATAACTTACTTACATGTTCCATTAGCACCTCAAACTCAACATATCCATCATTCAACTCATCAGTTTCTTTTCAACACCACCTCCTCAGCTTCCTATCTCTATAAATAACCTCTGAATGGCACCAACATTGGCCAAGTGGACCAAGCCAGTGTGAGGAAAGACAGGCAGCAGGAAAGCATGGGTGTGTATTTGGCAACAACATGGTCCTGTGTGCTAGAAGAGTAGGTAGGACTAGAAGAAGGAGGGAATAATGTGAGAATAAGCCTTTAAATGCTGTGCTAAATAATTCAATTTTATCCATGCCCTCTTTCTGGACTTTACTGTGAGCATTTTAAGGCCCTAGCTATTTTTAAAACTGTCTTATAATCATAGCACTAGCTAGCTTTTCATATACAGAGAGTGCTAAATAAAAGTTTGTTCATAGAGTTGACAAATTATATTGGAACTTACAGCCTTTGAGAATTCATCTTCCACTACAAATTACTTTTCTCTCTAAATGTGGCATGGCTATTTCTAACTATAATCATTGGATTTGGAAAAATGGGCAATCACTTTACCTCTAAAGAGCAGTGGCAGGACTGGGTATACTAATTTAGCAAAAGAGTAACAAATAGTTAGTGAGGGACTACTATTTTTATATAAACTTAATTGATGCCTCAATTTAGTAAGTGCTAACCATTTGGGAAGTAAAAGTATGAAAACTTTAAACTTTAATTAAGTGTTCTTTTTAAAAAGATTTATTTATTTATTTGAGAGAGAGAGTGAGAGAGAATGACAGGGAGGGGCAGAGGGAGAGGGAGAAGAAAACTTAAGCAGACTCTGCACTGAGTGCAGAGTCTGACGCAGGGCTCGATCTCATGACCCTGAGATCACAACCTGAGCCAAAACCAAGAGTCGGACACTTAACTGACTGTGCCACCCAGGTGCCCCAATTAAGTGATCTTTTTACAAAGATGGACATACTGGCTTAATTTTCAAAGAATCTTTTTTTTTTTTTTTATTAGACTTCCAGTTTTCATAGGCAAATAAGGAAAGGCCAGTGGCTTATGCTTGTAGAGAGAAAAGACACATGTTTGGCTGTATTTTTAAGAGACAAGTTGCATGTTGCTATCCAGTTTATGGCAATAAATTCCTGCATTAAAGAGAAGAAAGATGTCCAGTCAGCAACATAATTCTACACCTCAAGGAACTAGAAAAAGAAGAAAAAGCTAAGCCCCAAGGTTGGGAGAATGGAAATAATAAGATTAGAGCAGAAATAAATAAGATAGAGAATAGGAAAAAAAATAGAAAAAATAAATGAAACTAAGGTTTTTTTTTTTTTTTTTAAGATTTATTTATTTGAGAGGAGGGGGGCAGAGGGAGAGGGAGAGAAAGTCTTAAGCAGACTTTGTGCTGAGCCCGGAGCCCCTTGAGGGGCTCGATCTCATAACCCTGAGATCATGACCTGAGCTGAAACCAAGAGTTAAGACGCTTAACCAACTGGGCCACCCAGGCGCCCTAAAACTAAGAATTTTTTTTTTAATAAACAAAATTGGCAAACCCTTAGCTAAACTAATAAAGAAAAAAAGGGAGAAGATTCAAATAAATTACATCAGAAATGGAAAAGGAGATATTATGACAGATGCTTTGGGAAGAAAAGGCCATAAGGAACTGTTATGAATCACTGTATTCCAACAAATTGGAAGGAATGGATAAATTCTTAGAAATATACTACCTACCAAGAATGAATCAAGAAGAAATAGAAAGTATGAACAGACCAATAACAAATAAGAAGATTGAATCAGTAATAAAAAAACCTCTCATGAAGAAAATCCAGGACCAGATGACTTTATGTAATTCTACTAAACATTTAAAAGAGAATTAACAATTACCTGGTTAAGCATAAAAAAAAAAAAAAATCAATCGACCTTAGGCTCTTCCAAAAAATGGAAGAAGAGGAAATACTTCAAATTTATTTTATGTTACCAGCATCACCCTGACACCAAAGCCAGACAAAGATACCACAAGAAAAGAAAACCACAGGTCAACATCCCTAATGAACATAGATGCAAAAATCCTCAGTAAAATACTAGTGAACCAAATTCAGCAGCACAATAAAAATGATTATACACTGTGACCAAGTGAGATTTATCTCTAGGATGCAAGGATGTTTTAACACATGCAAATCAATGTAACAAACCACATTAAAATAACAAAAGATAAAAACTATATGATCATCTCAGTAGATGCAGAAAAGCATCTGACTAAATTCAACATCCATTTGTGAGAAAAACTCTCAACAAAATAAGTACAGAAAAACTTACCTCAACACAATAAAGGCTATACACAAAAAGTCCAGAGCTAACATCATAATCAATGGGGAAAAACTGGAAGCTTTTCCTCTAAAATCCAGTACAAGATAAAGATGCCCACTTTCACAATTTCCAGCAACATAGTACTGGAAGTTCTAGCCAAAGCAATTAGACAATAAAAAGAAATAAAAGACATCCCAATTAGAAAGAAAGAAATAAAACTATCTCTGTAAATGAAATGATCATATATGTAGGAAACCCTAAAGACTCAACAAAAAAACTCTTAGAACTAATAAACAAATTCAGTAAGTTGTAGGATACAAAATTAATATACAAAAGTTAGTAGTATTTCTATACACTACTAACAGACTATCTGAAAAGGAAACTAAGAAAACAACTGCATATACAAGAACATCAAAAAAGATAAAGTACTTATGAATAAACTTAACCAAGAGGTGAAAGACTGGTTCACTGGAAGTTATAAAACACTGCTGAAGAAAATTAAAGACACAGATAAATAGAACGAGATTCCATGTTCAAGGATTGGAAGAATAAATATTGCTAAAATGCTCATACTACCTAAAGTGACCTTCAGATTCAGTGTAATCTCTATCAAAATCCAATTGCATTCTTACAAAAATAGAAAAAGAAAAAGAAATCTTACAGTTCCTATGGAACCACAAAAGGCCTCGAATAACCAAAGCAATCTTGAGCAAGAACAAAGCTGGAGGCATCACATTTACTGATTTCAAAATATGTTACAAAGCTACAATAATAAAAATAGATATATAGACCAATGGAATAGAATAGAGAATCCAAAGATAAATCCATGCATTTATGGTCAACTGATTTTTGACAAGGGTACCAAGCATATAATGAGGAAAGGATAGTTTCTTCAATAAATGGTGTTGGGAAAATTGGATATCCATATGTAGAAGAATGAAATTGGGGTCTTATCTTAAACCATTTACAAAAAAATCAACTCAAAATGAATTAAAGACTTAAATGTAAGATCGGAAACTGTGGAACTATTAGAAGAAAACACAGGGAAAAACTTCTCAATATAGGTCTTGGCAATGATTTTTTGAATATAACACCAAGATCACAGGCAGTAAAAGCAGAAATAGACAAGTGGGATTGCGTCAAACTAAAAAGCTTTTGCATAGCAAAGGCAACAATCAATCGAGTGATATGACAACCTACAGAATGGGAGAAAATTGTTACAAATCATATACCTGATGTGGGATTAATATTCAAAATATATAAAGAACACCTGGAATATAATGTATGCCAATTATAATTCAATAAAAAAGAAAATGTCCCAGGACCAAAAAAAAAAAAGAGCAAACTATAAAATATATAAGAAACTCATACAACTCAATAGCAATAAAGCAAATAATGTGATTAAAAAATGGGCAAAGGACTAGAATAGACATTTCTTTCTTTTTAATTTAATTTATTTTAATTTTTTAATTTATTTTATTTTTTAGGGAAAGAGAGAACATGAATGCGGGATGGAGGGGCAGAGAGAGAGGGAGAGAGAGAATCTTAAGCAGGCTCCATGCCTAGCAGAGCCCAATGCGGGGCTCGATCTCATAACCCTGAGCCAAAATCAAGAGTCAGATGCTTAACTGACTGAGCCACCCAGGTGCCCCTGGAATAGACATTTCTTTAAAGAAGACATACAAAGGGCTAACAGGTACATGAAAAGATGTTCACCATCAGTAATCATCAGGAAAATGCAAATGAAAACCCCAATGAGCTATCAACTCACACCTGTTAGGATGGTTATTATAAAAAGGACAAAAGATAACACATATTGGTAAGAATGTGGAGAAAAAGAAGCCCGCGTACAATGGTGGTAGGAATGTAAATTTGTGCAACTGCTATGGAAAACAGTATGGAGGTTCTTTGAAAAATTAAAGATAGAAATATCATATGGTGTAGCAATTCCATTTCTGAGTATACATTCAAAGGAAATGAGGTCAATATCTTGAAGAGATAGCTGCACTTTCCTGTTTTTTGCACCAATATTCCCAATAGTCAAGATATGGAAACAAACTGAATGTCTATGTGGTATATAAACAATGAAATACTATGTAGCTTTAAATAAGAAAGAAATCTTGCCACTTATGACAATATAGATGTACCTGGAGGACATTATGCTAAGTGAAATAAGTCAGACATAGAAAGATATATGCTACATGATCTCACTTAAGTATGAAATCTAAACCAGTCAAATTCATAGAAGCAGAAAGTAGAATGGGGCTGTTAGGGGAAGGGGGAGAAGGAAATGGGAAGATGTTGGTGAAAGAGTACAAAGTTTTGGTTATGTGAGATGAAAAACTCTGCAAATATAATAAAACACACTGAATTGTATACTTTAAGCAGGTGAACTCTATGGTATGCCAAGTATATCTCAACAAAGCTATTAAAAATGAGAAAATAAACATTCCTTATTACCCATGTGCCCTAATCTCCCAGGTATACATGGTTACTTCACCACCATGTCATATTAAATA
Source organism: Mirounga leonina (assembly GCF_011800145.1). Classification (NCBI taxonomy): domain Eukaryota; kingdom Metazoa; phylum Chordata; class Mammalia; order Carnivora; family Phocidae; genus Mirounga; species Mirounga leonina. Next base: position 98,493,690 of record NW_023270807.1, on the reverse strand, counting down.
TGTAAAAATCAGACACTCAACTTTTCCCTGTTTATATTTAAAGACCTATAACTTACAAAGCATGACCAAGGATGGAAACTCTACATTCCACTGATTTCTTACTTGTCCCACTCAAAAAATTCAAGCTGCTCTTCCTCTATATTATTTTCATGTTCTGTGACAGATCATGTGTTTTCTTCCAACCAAAGAATTCCTAGGCACCCACAACTTTCTCCTCCTCCCCCTCCTTCCTCTTCTCTCCTTCCTCTCCCTCTTCTTTTCTCTCCCCCTTCTTTTCAAGACAACATCCACTTTCCAAGTTTTAAAATCTTGTCTTTATAAGAGCTTGTCTTGCTTGTTAGTATGATGATGACATTTGACCCTCCTTGATTCATTAGAAACACTGAACATTTATTATATAGTGGGCTCTGTGATTACTACTGAAGATCCCACGATAAATGACCCAATTTCAGTCTTAGAGAGCTTTCAGTCTAAGAGAAGTGATGTGATATGTATGTGTACATGCATGCAAATAGTTATATGACAACATAAAATAATGCAACAAGTTCAGGATGAGAGCATAATTTTAATCAGGAGAAATGGGACAGTCTCCTAATCCAAACAAATCTTTATACATTTGCCATATTGTCAGTTGATTTCAAAGTTCTTCAAGGTACCATGAACCAAATCGCAAAATTAAGGGGCAACATATAGGATGTAGCATTGGCCTCTGTCCATAAAGAAGCCTACTAGCTAATTCTATATTCATGTAGAATCTATAGATGTTAACAGAATTAGTCTGTAAACCTGAAATTTTAATAAAAGGAACGAAAAGAATGTGAGGACACTAAAAAATAAAACCAAAGTTTGAAGGAGTGACTATTTCTGAATCACAAAATAAAACTCTTTTATAGACACAAACAAACAAACCCAAACCAAACCAGATCAAAACAAAACAACACTCCTTATTTTTTTTTAAATGTTTTATTTATTTATTCATGAGAGTCAGAGAGAGAGAGAGAGAGGCAGAGGCAGAGGGAGAAGCAGGCTCCCCACCTAGCAGGGAGCCCGATGCGGGACTTGATCCAGGACCCTGGGATCATGACCTGAGCTGAAGGCAGACGCTTAACCATCTGAGCCACCCAGGCGCCCCAACACTCCTTATTTCAGAGTAAGGAAATAGATATGGTACCTCTTAAGGCTTGATCCTCTCACATGTAAATGGGATCCCTGTACAACTCATGTTCACTCAGAGGAAGCTACCCTCTAAGACACAGAAACAAGAAGCGAGCTTAGCTCTGTAGCATCACGCACAGAGGAACTAGGACTAGTTTGTCGCTCCAGGATGCCATTGCCCACTTTAGGTTGTATATTCTGATATGCACTTTGGCATTTCATGAATAGATCGCCCCAAAAATATAGAATCCCTAGTCAGTTACTGGGCTTTTTGATGTGTAAGGCACCACTTGGGGTCATCTCAATACAATAGGCATGATAAAAGGGAAATGGAAAGCAAAGAACTTCTTGTGCAGGGTCCGAGGCCTTGAACCCTGCTTCTTTATATGGCTGCTGATGACACATCTCCCAGATCTTGTCTTTACATGTCTTGATAGCAATTAATCTCCTGGCCCATCCCATGTAGCTGATTTTCCCAAGTCACCCACCACCTGCTTCTAGTTGGATCTCTCTGGCACGAGCAGACTGTCCTGCTGGCCGTTGTACCCATGTGGGCTGCCATCACCACGTTCATCCTCAATCAGATGCTCGCTCTTGCTTCTGCTTGCACCGCCTTGTTCAACTCTGGGTGACGTCTTGTTAGGAATATCTCTTCTCAATTTTCTATTACATGCTTAGTGTATGTTTGTTTAATGAATAAATAAACTTATCCTATCATCCTTTAAAATTTACATAAAGGTGAACAGAACAGTTGTCCTACAATCCATTTACCAGTCCATTATGGGTACCTACTATGACTGCTCTTGGGACCCAAATAGAATGGGGAACACGCCAAGGTTTAAAACCTGCAGGATCAGAGAAAGTGAAATTCGCTGCTATCTTTTCATGTCTTTAAAGTGATAGGGCAATAAGGAAGCTGCCAAATCAGAATCAATCTAAAAAAAAATTTTTCCCCCCGCTGGGAGTGATTGAGAGGGAGCATAAAAAGATGTCAGGCTGACAGATGGATTACTGCTCTTTCAGATTTGCAACCAGAAAGCAAGGCCAGGCTGTGGATCTTGGTGTGAAATTGCAAGTCTTCTATCTATTTCAGGAGATCATGCTGGAACCACCGATTTCATTTTCCAGCCATCCACCACTTCTCTTACATACACAGCTGTGTCTGCTACACCTGACGAGCGCTGGTCAAGGACAGGGCTAGAGTCATATTTCTGCATATTTTCCTGTTCCCAACCTTTTTTTTGGTGTGTACCAATTTATAAAATTTATACAAGCGGAAGAGCTTGTAAATGTATGTTGCCCTATGGTAAGTAATTCCTAAGATTGGATTACATCACTGAAAAGCAAAATACTGACAACTATAGCATTTTCCAATGTCCCCTTTTAGGGTCATTTTCCTCCGGGTGACCTCACGTTCTCTTCCCCCCTCCCCATCCCCTACACACTGCTGTTCATCATTGCTGCCTTTATATAGCCTATGTGCCTCAAGCATCCTTTTATTTTCTGAACATTTCCATGAACCTCCTCCCCCACAAAATTTATTTTTTATTTGCTGACACCAATAAAAAGGGATAAGCCAAGTCCAAGCTCATACTGGGTTTAGTATTTTTGAATCTGCTCTATGTATTTCTTTTTTTTTTTTTTTTTTAAGATTTTATGTATTTATTTGACAGAGAGAGAGAGCACAAGCAGGGGGAGTGGCAGAGGGAGAGGGAGAAGCAGGCTCCCCCGCTGAGCAGGGAGCCTGATGCGGGGCTCAATCCTAGGACGCTGGGATCATGAGCTGAGCTGAAGGCAGACGCTTAACCACTGAGCCACCCAGGCGCCCCATGCTCTATGTATTTCTCTTCTAGACTTATTTTCATTAAAAAAATGGCTACTAAAACACACTGCCTTAATCAAATACAATGTGGAAGGGTAGACATTTAGACAGTGAAGCAAGATGGTACTGTCTCACCTCAAATCACACTACAGAGGTGACTCTAACCCCTGTATATAAAGCTGGGTTTATGCTTTGATCTTCAAAAATAAAAATCTAAGTTTTACTTTAGTTGAGTCATTTATTATTCGAATGACATAGTTTGATCTCATTTTCCTGGACATTATATTTCCTTACTCACCTTGACACTGAGAGAATTTTAAATATCTTTTGTATTTATAGTCTGATTTTTGGATATGAAACATTTTTAGTGTTTTATCATAAAGCAATGAGTTTAATAGCAAATAATCCCATAATGTATTAGCAAAATGGCTCTGGATTTTTAACAGGAGTATTGTCTTACTTCATTTTCTGAATCAACTAATTTAAAAGCCTTCAATGATGATATAGCATTCTAATGTCAAAGAGAAGTCAGGAAAGCATGGTCCTAGTTTTACCAATTATAGTCGTGTGTCATTGAGAAAATGACATCGTTGTCTGGGTCTATAAATGTTTAGATCTTGATTCAGTGATTCTTGAAATTTTTTAGGTCATAGATTCTTTTGAGAATCAGATGAAAACTGGTCTCTCTATCACACACAGAAAGACACATTTTTTTTTTTTTGCATGTTATTTAGTCTCTTCGTTGCAAGATCATGGTTAACAGCCAGTTCTAGCCCAAGTTTGAATTCCACCTTCACCACTTACTGGTTCTGTAATTTTGGGAAAGTTACTAAGACTCTCTAAGCTTTACTTCCTTATTCATTAAGTGGACAAAATAACACCTACTTCATAGGGCCATTATTGATTGTAATATATGTAAAAATACTTAGCTCAGTGTCTGGCACATAGTGGGCCTTAAATAAATGATAGGTAAAAAAATTCATGAAGCCAAAACTGTTGGATTAAATTATCCCTAATAACATTTAATGTTTAAATTTTACTCTATGTATTTATTTATTTAAGAGAGAGAGAGAGCCCATGCACATGGGGGAGGTAGGGGCAGAGGGAAAGGAGAGAGAGAGAATTTGAAGCAGAGTGTGGAGCTGGACTCATGGCTTGATCCCAGCACCCTGAGATCATGACCTAAGCTGAAATCAAAAGTCGGATGCTCAACTGACTGAGCCACCATGTGCCCCTCTATGTATTTATTATTTGTTCTTATTTTTAATAATTTTAATTTTCAGAGCAGTTTTAGGTTCTAAGAAAAATTGAACAGAAGGTACAGAGATACCCCGTATATCCCTTCACCCCACACATGCATGCCCCCCCTGCCGTTATCAAGATCTCCCACCAGTGGCACATTTGTTATAACTGATGAACCTACATTCACACATCCATTATCATCCAAAGTCCATAGCTTACATTAGGATTCACTCTTGGTGTGGTAATTCTTTGGGATTGGACAAAGGTAAAATGACATGTGTCCAATATTATAGTATCATAAGATAGTTTCACTAAAATCCTGAGCTCTGTTGAGCCATTCCTTGCTCCAACCCCTGGCAACCACTGATCTTTTTACTTTCTCCATAGTTTTGCCTTTTCCAGAATATCATATTGTTGGAATCATACAGTCTGTATGGTTCATACTGGCTTCTTTCACTTAGTAATACGCATTTAAATTTCCTCCATGTCTTTTCACGGCTTGACAGCTCATTTTAGTGCTGAGTCTGGATATAACACTGTTTATTTATTCATTCACCTACTGAAGAACATCGTGGCTGCTTCCAAGTTTTGGCAGTTATGAATAGGGCTGCTATAAACATCTGTGGGCAGATTTTTGCGTAGACGTAAGTTTTCAACTCCTTTGGGTAGATACCAAGGAATATGATTATTGGATCATGTGGTAAGAGTATGTTTAGTTTTGTAAGAAACTGCCAAACTGTCTTCCAAAGTGGCTGTGCTATTTTGTATTTCCACCAGCAACGAATGAGAGTTCCTGTTTCTCCACATCCTCGCCATTTGGCGTTGTCAGTGTTCTGGATCTGGGCCATTCTTTTTTTTTTTTTTTTAAGATTTTATTTATTTATTCATGAGAGACAGAGAGAGAGAGACAGAGGCAGAGGGAGAAGCAGGGAGCCCGATGAGGGACTCGATCCCAGGACCCTGGGATCATGACCTGAGCCGAAGGCAGACGCTTAACCGACTGAGCCACCCAGGCGTCCCAAGATCTGGGCCATTCAAATAGGTGTGTAGTAACATTTCATTGTTTCAATTTGCCTTTCCTGGATGACCTACATCGTGAAGCATCTTTTCATATGCTTATTTGCCATCTGCATATCTTCTTTGGTGAGGTGTCTGTTAAGGTCTTATTCAGAAGCCTATTTTAAAATCAAGTTCTTTGTTTACTTACTGCTGAATCTTAAGAGTTCTTTTTATATTTTGGATAATAGTCCTCTATCAGGTATATTTTTTGTAAATATTTTCTCTCAATCGGTGGCTTGTCTTTTCATTTGACAGTGTCTTTTGCAGAACACAAATTTTTAATTTTAATCAAGTCCAGTTTCCCAATTACTCTTTCATGGAGCATGCCTGTGGTGTTGTAGCTAGAAAGTCATTGCCAAACCAAGGTCACCATCTATGTTGTCTTGTAGGAGTTTTATAGTTTTGCCTTTTGCATTTATGTTTGTTATCCATTTTGAGTTAACTTTTGTAAAGGATATTAAGATCTGTTTTTCCTATGGATGTCCAGTTTTCTAGCTGGTATTTAATTTTATTTATAAACAAATAATATTTATTTATTACTTCAGCATAGTACTTAAGTCTCCATCTACCAAGCAAGCATCACAGAAGGTTGTTTTTCAAAATATTCTTTGGGCAAAAATTGGGGAGTTGGATGCAGGGGAGGTATTCCATTAAACAATGTGGGGAAGCACTGCATAGATTTCTCTCTTTGAGATTTACAATGTTCACAACATATTAAAAGTTCTGGTGAGTCTTAAAGTAAGGAAAATATGCTAAGGGATTATCTCAGTGTTTCTCAAAGTTATTTCATTGGGTTATTCACTTTTTTTTTAATCCCACATCCTGTTAATTTTTCTAAGAATTAGTGTTTCTGGACACACTTCAGGAAATGCTCTTTCAGTCAGTTATTCTTTTCCCTTTTTCAATCTCATTTCCTTAAGGAATTGTTTACTTACTTATTCAGAGGCCATTGTGTATGGTAGACATCAGATTTGCTGGAATATTAAGTACATACAAAAATAGCTATCCAAGATATGGATGAACACAGTGATATGTTTTGTCTGTGTTGACAAGGCCTAAAACATAGCCCAATCAATCAATCAGTCAGCCAAAATTCTTCACACACTGAACACCAATGGCTAATTATGCTTGCAGTCAAATGCAGTGAGACACTCCTTGATAAGACCACAGTCTCAACATTCACACTCTACAAATATTGAATATGAGAGTGTTTCACATAGTCTTCATCCAGAGACATGTGGGATGGCTGACATCCATTCAGTTATCTCATCAAAGAATTCAACTGAGAGCTATGGAAAATAATTTGAAAATATAAGTAGTCACTGAATTGATGCATCTGAGCCCATCATTCTGGATTGGTGGCTCTGAATGTCTGGTGTGAAAATTTGGGTAATCACAGTAGATTTGGGAGACAGATTTGATATTAAATACCATCAACTAGACTAAAATTTATCAAAAGCTTAGAAAATTCAAATCCTTTCTCCTTTACTTAGTCTAGATCTTCCAAAAAGCTTGCTAGCTTCCTCTTTGCCTTTTTATCTAGATACACATAGTATTTCTGCACTAGTGACCCGAACTGTGACCAGAAACTTGGATTACAGAAGCAAGAAGTCAAATATTTAAAAAACACAAGTGAGAAAGAAATGTTATGCAAAAAACCCCAAGTAAAACAAAAAACCACAACCACAGACAAACAAAAACCCAAACAACCCCAAGACATGAAAAAAAGAAAAGATAAGAAAGCAAAAACAACTGAGAGAAATAAGTTTAGCTTCCGAGGTCAAGGCATTGAGTATTTTCCAAAAACAGAAATGTGTTTTTTACTTTCATAGGAATTATACATATTTTATGGGTAAGGAAAGTTGACCCAAAAGAGAGAAGAGACTCCAAATTCTTTCATATGTAAACAGCATGCTCTAGAAATAAATAACTCCATCCTGCAACTTAGCAGAATAACTGGGTAAAAGTTCTTGTTTCCTAAGAACTCTGAAGAGCCCACAAAGATTCTTTGTTTTAGCAGTGCTTACGTTTTACAGGCAATATCAGGACTGGATTTCCAACAAATGCTTTCCCTGGATCAAACTTTTATATTTAAAAAAAATGTACGTTAAAGCCGAGGCTTATTTCTAGCCACTTATAAGCCTCAGGATTCTGCAGGCAGAAGTTTAAATTGGCATTGTGTTTTTACCAGTTGCTTAACAGGATTTTGCTCCATCAAGCAGACACACAAATAAAAAAAAAAATATTTGAAGTGACTCACACTACATCCTAGCTGGAAACAACAAAACATTTAAAAGGTCTTTTGTATAATGTATTGTGAGTTGTCAGCTGTTTTTCTGATCCATAGAGCAAATCCTGCACAGAAAGACTGCTGCCCAGAAGGCATGAGCTGACAGTGATTTGAATCCACCAGCTCTCCCAGTGGATCAGATGGCATCTCAGCCCTGGAATCAGTATCACGATCACATACTCATCTGTCGCCTCATGGGACAAGAGCTGTAAGATATATGAAGGGACACTGCTCCTGTTAGGGGATAGCTACATTTATGTCTGTTAAAAAAAAAAAAAAGCCACCATCTATAATGGGCATGTTAAAATGATACCTAGCTCTAAAAAAAGAACTCCTCCTTTTCTACACCAATATTAAGAAACTCAGCAGCACGATACCTTACTCCTGCTTCCCAGCCCTGTTTTTAACCTTCCGTGGGATTGAGCCAACCAAGTTCTTTTGAAGGCTGTGTGGAAGTGATTTGTCCTCTCAGAAATTCACACCCAAAGACATTTCAAAGTGGGTGCCACTCGTGCCTTGTGCCCACTTCCATCCTTGTGCGTGCGCCCACCGCGAAGGGGACTCTTAGATCAGGAAATCAGATTCAGAAACGTTTCTCAGTTTTACGTATTCTCCAATTTCCAGGATGGCCCTTTAGTTTGAAAGACTGCAACCTCTGTGGAGAAAGCAATTTCAAATTTTAACTCCGTTTCTAAGCCCCAAATAAATTGGCTTGTTTTCACGGAAAGCAGTGGAATCCTCCTGAAAGGATTAGCCCTCTGCATGTTCACTTCTTCACCTGAAAGGTAGGACGAGGACTTCCAGGAAATGATGGTGAAGCTCCATAATTCAAAACAGCCCAACTCAAGAAACAACAAATGTTGGCGAGGTTGTGGAGAAAGGGGAACCCTCTTACACTGTTGGTGGGAGGGCAAGTTGGTGCAGCCACTTTGAAAAACAGTGTGGAGGTTCCTCAAAAAGTTAAAAATAGAGCTAGCCTATGACCCAGCAATTGCACTACTGGGTATACCCCAAAGATACAGATGTAGTGAAAAGAAGGGGCACATGCACCCGAATGTTCATAGCAGCAATGTCCATAACAGCCAAACTATGGAAGGAGCCGAGATGCCCTTCAACAGATGAATGGATAAAGAAGATGTGGTCCATATATACAATGGAATATTACTCAGCCATCAGAAAGGATGAATACCCAAATTTTGCATCAACATGGGTGGGACTGGAGGAGATTATGCTAAGTGAAATAAGTCACGCAGAGAAAGTCAATTATCATATGGTTTCACTTATTTGTGGAACATAAGAAATACCAAGGAGGACATTAGGAGAAAGAAGGGAAAAATGAAGGGTGGGAAATTGGAAGGAGAGAAGAATCATGAGAGACTATGGACTCCGGGAAACAAACTGAAGGTTTTAGAGGAGAGGGGGGTGGGGGGATGGGTTAGCCCGGTGATGGGTATTAAGGAGGGCACGCACTGCATGGAGCACTGGGTGTTATATGCAAACAATGAATCGTGGAACACTACATCAAAAACTAATGATGTAATGTATGGTGACTAACATATCATAATAAAAAATAAATACATAGTAAAAAAACCACAAAAAACAAAAACCAAACCAAACAGCCCAACCTCTGCCCAGGCTCACAGAAAAAGCACAAGCCCCAACTCCAAATCACATCCTTATATCCATCTACCCCTCTAGCCAGCCATCCTGCCAGCCAACAAATATTTACTGAATACCCGTTATGTACCTGAAGATACAGCCACATATAAACAGACAAGGCCTCTGCTGTTACAGAACTCACGGAGGGGGGATGTGTTACCCTAAAACTGCTATGATAATCACTGCTGTTATTTTTTAAGGGTTTACCTCAATTCTCTTCTTTGCTCAGTACATTCTTTGCCAGGAACATGTTCATCTTGGGTTTAAGAACATAAAGTTTATTTAGAAAAACAAAGATGACATGGGACCTCTACAAGATAGCCTGTCAAAGATTCTTAAACAGATAAGAATCTTAACAGAAAAAGTCATAAATACATTTAATAGAGAATACTAAATATAGTGATGGAGGCATAGATGATGTCTGCATGATGAATTGTTGACCAAGTATTTCATTCAGAAAAAAAGTAAAATCAATTCATGCAGGGGTCTTAGAGTATAAAGAAAGATATCGCTAAATGCAAAGCTTGTTTAGCAAAAAATAAAGCCAATAGGCACAGGCGCAAAAACCTCTTGGGAATAACAGGTCATTAGAAGCTTTTAAGATTCTCAGAACAGATGACATTCCCTCAGGTCCTTTTCAATCCCAACTTGGCCCTAATCATTCCTTCTTTGGCTGCTGTTTAAGTCAGGAGGCTGCGGGATAATACATCTTGACATCATAACCTAAAATATCAGATCGGCTCAATTGTTATGCAAGTTATGCTGCTTTGCAAATGAGGGTGGGGAGACGGCATGCTACCAAGTGAAGAGGAAAATGCGGGCCACGTCCACTCTCTGCTGCCAGTGGCTTAATCTGAAATAACATCTGTGAAGGAACATGTGACACTTCGATCCAACAATGCATTTGATGGGCAAAAGTATCTGTAATGAAATTTCTAGTACAAGGGAATCGGGACACTGCAGTGTCGCCTCTGCTTGTCCGGACCCTCACCACCCCACCCCCACTCCACTCTCCCAGGAAGGGGGCCGCCTGGAACCAGCACCACCTGGAAAGCAGCATTTTACAGCGCTCCCTGCCGCCAGATTAGGCCTCCAACCCCAGGGGTGGATTCTTCCGCCGGGGACAAAAGTGTTTAAACCCTCAAGAAGGCTACCAGCAAAATGCTCTGTTCTGTGCAACCTCAATTCAAAAAAAAAAAAAAAAAAAGATTTAATTCGAAAAAATTACATTTTGTAATTAGTATCTATGAATATTGATACTCTTGAGGTATAATCTTTTCCCCCCTTCTCCTTCATAAATTATCTTGGGGCGTCAAAAACTGTATTTAAAGCGATTTGAAAATAATCACAGGAGTTGCCTGGTATCTGATTCATGCTGAGAGATAAAATGTAAATAAAAGGATGTGGGAGAAACAGATTCTGGGAAATATCTCCCGGATGTACATACCCAGAACATGCCTCTGTCTGCTTTTAAGGATTTTTTTTTTAGGATAAAAACAGTGGAAAAAATCTATATGCATATGAATGCAAAAATATCAGGAGAATTCCTTGCAAGTTTCTCATATTTCCGCCATTCCTCAGCATGCACTGCCAAGATGCCTCTGGGCTTGATAATGTGTCTATTATCAGCAACCACTCCCTGTATATTAATAAGAGGATTCAGGCTGCCTAACTGCTGAATGAGGCTTAAATTAGTTACTGCCTTAACTTAGTTATAAGCCCCCATTTTCATACTCATCACCGCATAAGCTTTCAGAAGCACCTGCAGGAGCACGCGTGCTCAAGAAAGATGATCGTTATTTTTCAAAGGAAAAGGATAGAAAATGGGGTCTGATGACAGTGCTTTTCTGTAGCCATCGTAGGAGGTATGACTGAAGTACCATAAGAATGTTGTGTAATTTTTGTAGACACCAGGTGTTGCAAGGGTCCACCACATCCCCAGTCCTAAACCAGATTGATAAAAGGGCACATGAGTGAGCTCCTTGAGAGGCTGTACTTCCAGGTCTTGTCTCAGGAAATAAATGGAATAAATAAATGAGTGAACGATGGATGTCATTGTGGCACACAGATCTCTTAATTACAGTTAGCAGAAGGTGGAGCATAGTGAGGGAGCTTTTTGGGGCTAGTACATACCTCCTGCCCGAATTCCGTTTACCAGAACTCAGCACAGAGGATCATGGTCCATGTGCCCAAGAGAAGTAAAAATGAGTTCAGTGAACAGCCAGTCAGTCTCTCTCACAAGGAGTCAGGGCTCAAACATCGAGCCACTTGAAATGTCTGTCTGGTCCATGGCTACAGCTCTCTGTAGGCTCTGCCACCTCTCGAGTATCTGCTGCCTTTCTTACGCTTCCAACATACAGCCTACGTCTCTGAAGAATCTTGGCCCCTAGAAGAGCAGACAGCCCATGCAGCAGAATCCTGGCCAGTCAGCCTTGGGTCAGATTTCTTTCCAATCCATTCCACTTGTCTCTAGTTCTGCTAATGCATGCTTGGCTCCATCTTCCTGGTTCTAGGTCCTCGTTCCAATTTCAGTTCCTGTAGGAGGGTCCCTGTATTGTTCATTTGCCTAAATCCAGGCATTAGTTCCTGCCCAGTGCCCAGTTCCTCTGGGGTCGGGTCCGACCAGCCAAGGGCCCATCAGGAAACAGAAAGCACACTAAAACAGGGCAATGTGAGGAGCTGGACCCAGGCATCATTTACAGCGGTGAAGGGAAGAGGTGCAGAAAATGTAAGAAATAGTGAAGCACCCGGGGCTAGGTCAGAGGGGCTAAAAAGAAGTGTTAATAGGAATCAGTGGGAAAGGCCATCTCATGGGAGGCTGAGAGCTACAGCCAAGGGTCTGGAGGAAACAACAATTCCACTTCACCCTCCTTCTACTCTCTGATCTCCTGCTGGTAACTCCCATTGACAGAAGGCAATAGCAAGCCAGAGAGCAAGAGTTTCCTTTGATCATGTCTATGCAGGTTGGCCTCTGGGAGCCCAGAGCACAGTGAGAGCTAGAGGACTAAATGGAAACCACAGGACACATGTCTGCCCATCTAGGTCCCCCTTTTACAGCCCAGCCACCATGGCTGAATTCCCTCTGCTAGCTACCCCACTTTGGGACTGAATACTGCCAACCTGCTGGGACTTCAGACAGGTGCTTCCAGACATCTCTCCCTAGGGTCACGTGCCTATTTACCTGGGATTTCTCCTATGCCCCAGTTAGAAGAACAGTTTCTGCGAGGCAAGTCCATTTAATTTCTAAGGAAGCATGCTGTCATGCAAAGATTATGGACTCCGGAGTCAGAGAGACCTGGGTTCAAAATTCCCACCTGTCATTTTTAGTTACATCACTTGGATCAAGTTAGACTCTCTGAATTTCATCTGTAAAGTATGGCTAATACAACCAATATTCCCAATTGGGTAGTGTCACCCCAAGAATCCGATGAGAGTCTGGATGAAAGTAATTTATAAATTTTGCAATATTATACAAAACTAGGTGGTATCATGCAACTATTGAGGATGTGGCAGGAGCCACCCCAATCAAATCATGCAGATGTAACATATTTTCTTAAGAGTACATAGTAATTTAATTTCTTTACTTGATTTTATAGAGGAAATTTACTACTTTTCATTATTATATTAGCATCCCTATTTACATAAATCCTGGCTGGCTGCATAGTATATTTTCCAGCATTTCTCTAGTCTGTCCTTCCTAAATTTCCTATCTAAACAGCCATGCCCACTCCATTTTTCCAAACAGCATCATCAGAGTGTAATGAAAATGGGCCTTCTAAGGAACTAACCTGAACCATCAAATAGCAATACACATCACAATGATTAATGGGGACCCCAAGCTTGAACCATCATGTGACTTTTCCTAAGTCCACAGCTGGTGGGGTCAGAAGCTGCTCACAGAGAACCCATTGTTCTAATATATCATACTGTTCATCTCCAGCAAGGAGAGCTTTCTTTTCTTAATCTTCCTGAGACCCAACTCACATCTCTGCCACTAAGGGAAGGGGAGTTTTATGTGGCATCCCCTGACTCAAGTTAGGAGGACACTTACGTAAAAGCTGAATGTCAATGAGAGAGACCAGAAATTCCCACTGCAAGGTGCCTTTTTTTTTCTTTCCACATTCAGTATGTATTTGGAGATGCCAAGAGGATTAGGTCCTAATTTAAATTCTTTCTGAAATGGAAGAACATTGCTATGAACAGATACTTTTTAGAAATCCAAGTGCCTTCAAACTATCATCTTGCTGTGTTGCAAAGCATTCCAACCCAGCATCTCTGCATCCCAGGAACTGAGCAGGAGAAGCTCTGGACGATTATGCTGCCATCATCTGCCAATCCAGGACTAGAATAACCTTAAATTCTCACCCAATCTTGCTTTATTGAGATGGATGATTTTTTTTTAGATAGTTCTTTTTAGAATCTATGACTATACTCGGGCCTCACACACCTGTTCCGCAGTCTGTCAATTGTCTTAGTTTATCTTTTGTTCTTTTCAGTTTTTATTTATTTATTTATTTGAGAGAGAGAGAGAGAGAGAGAGGGAGAGAGCATGACCGGGGGGGGAGGGGCAGAGGGAGAGGTAGAGGCAGGCTCCCCGCTGAACAGGGAACCCGACGCGGGGCTTGATCTCAGGACCTAATCATGGCCTAAGCCGTAGGCAGACACTTAACCAACTGAGCCACCCAGGCGCCCCTATTCTTTTCAGTTTTATAGCATTATTACCTGATCTATAAGTAAAATTCCCTTTTCATAAGCCTCCTGGGCACTCAACCACACCATCTTCCTTACGCCTGACCACTCACTCCTCTTTGGTCTGTAACACAATGGCTTGCTTTCTCTTCTCCCCTTGGGTGCCCCTGTCATCCTCTTCCCTGCTCTATCTTTTCTAATTGATTGTTCTCAGAATGCCCTCCTTCCTCCTTCTTCTCCCTTGTGGGATAAATGTCCAGAGCCTCAGTTCTTGTCCCTTTGCCTTTTCCTCCCGTATTTTCTACTGTAGAAATGTCAGGCACACCTCCACCGCCTGGATGCTGCCTCTCCTAGTCCTCCGTCCCCACTGCTCACTGGTCACCTGCCCTCCAGGGGCATCGCAGTGCCAGCAGAAGGTTTTGCCTTTGTGGTGTTCTCCCAGTTGGAGAGGTGCGGGGTGACCCACTGGGGTGTCTCTGTTTTCTTTTATCTATAATAGGAAAGAACTTAAAACTTACCTTAATGTACAATTTAAGAGTACTCCATGTCCATAATGATGTATAAGTACATATAACTCAGCTATTGAATGAGGTGGACTTGATATAGATGAAATCAAACACGAACAGGACATTTTTTCACACCACTGCCTTCCAACAAGCATGCAGGTGAAATCTTAGCCAGGTGTGCTGGTTAACTTTATGTGCCAGTGTGACTGGGCAAAGGATGCTCAGAAAGCTGGTAAAACATTATTTCTGGGGGTGTCTGTGAGGGTGTTTCTGGAAGAGACTAACATTTGATTCAGTAGATTGAGGAAAAAAGATGTGCCCTCACCAATGTGGGTGAGCATTATCGAATCCACTGGGGGGCCTGAGTGGAATAAAAGTGTGGGAGAAAGGGCAAATCTCTTTCTCCTCTTGAGCTGGGGTGTCCGTCTTTTCCTGTCCTTGGACATCAGAGCTTCTGGTTCTTAGGCCTTTGGACTCTATGACTCATACCAGCTGCCCCTTGGGTTCTCAGGCCTTTAGACTTGGACTTAATTACACCACCGGCTTTCCTGGTTCTTCAGTTGCAGATGGTAGGTCATGGGACTTCCTGGTCTCCATTAGCACATAAGCCAATTCTTACAGTAAATCTTTTCTTTATCTCTGCATATGTATGCATGTGTGTGTGTGTGTGTGCATATTATATGTATGTCATCATCTATCTCTATCCTACCAGCTCTGTCCCTCTGGAGAACCCTAACTAATACACCAGCTCCCATACCTTCTTAGGGCACCTTTCTGATATCAGTCAGAGGTCTCATCTAGCCATCTAGTACTTTCCCCTCCCACCTTGGGCTGACTGCAGTTTAGCAGAATGCAGCAGGGAGGAGGTGTGGTGAAGGTGTTCAGTTTCCCCTCTGCCCTTTCACTTCTTTTCTCAAGTTCCCTCTGCTTCTTCTGGCTTGGATGCAGGAGAGAGAGCGCAAGGGCCTAAGAGTCTCCTCCCTCACACAGCACCAGAGTGACCCTGATGAAAGTTAAGTTCTATCACATCAACCTCTCTGCTCTTCAAGATCCTCAGGGGCTTCCCATCATGCTTAACGTGAACTTCACTATCTTCACTGTGGCCTATCAGGCCGCGATGATCTGGCCCCAATCACCTCTGACCTCCTCTTCCACCAGCCTCCCTCCCCTCTGGCCTACTCTGCTCCAGCCCTGTTGGCCTCCCAGCTCTTCCTCGACCATGCCAGGGACCCTCCTGCTTCCATGACTTTGCAATGGCTAGTCCCTTTGCCTGGAATACCCTTCCCACAGATAATCACACAATTAACTCCTTTACCAACGCAAATCTTTGTCTGATGTCACCTCCTTGGAAGGGCCTTTCCAGGACCCTCTTTCTCCAGAGCCCCCTTTTTTTTAAAAATATTTTACTTATTTATTTAATTGACAGAGAGAGAGAGACAATGAGAGAGGGAACACAAGCAGGAGAGGGAGAAGCAGGATTCCTGCCGAGCAGGGAGCCCGATGCGGGGCTCGATCCCAGGACCCTGGGATCATGATCTGAGCCGAAGGCAGTCATCTAACCAACTTAGCCACCCAGGTGCCCCCCCTTTTTACTTTCTAAATACCATATTGCATACTTATTAATTTTGTTTCTTATCTTTCAGTCCTCTATGTGTTGGAGAGGATGGTGCACTCTAAAGCATAAATTCACAACACCTTATTGATGGGAAGTGAAATAAGATATTATATTTGAACCAGATTTGCAATGAAATAAGCAAAATTGGGCCATTTATAAACATGACATAAGCAAGCTGAACCATTTACCTTTGCCACGAAGTAAGTTTATGGCCACAATCTACCTGTTCAAATGTCTTTTTCCTCTACTTACCACACACATTCTCCTGTCCCGGGTGCCACACACTGAGCACATTAGAAGTAATCCTCTACACTAGTGCTTTTCTCACACCTGTCTTGACTCCCCTAAAACATCTTTCCTTTTTCTCTCTGCCTATCCAAATACTACTTCATTGTTTTGTAGGCCTTCTCAAGATTCCCCTTCTCTATGAATCAAGAAAAATGAACAAATATTCATGAAGCAAACACATACTATGCACCAATAAAAATAAGAACAAATGGTTTTAATTCTCCTTATAATCCTATGAGGTAAGTATTACTACCCCAGTAAGTGCTCATTGTGCTCAAGTAACTTGCCCAAGGCCCTATGACTATCCATTTTGGGATCCAAATACAATCAGAAAATCCCAGATGCCATACATATCCATGTGGCCATGATGCTTCCAGAACTACTCCAACCCATACTCTTAATTTCTACTTTCTCTGAATCATATTCATATCACGTCCTCTTGAACTTGTCCCTTTCACTGTTGTTTAATTTTGTATGAGTGCATGTCTTGCAGAGCACACGACTGAACTCCTTTGTGTTAACATGGAAGCTCCTCTTTAACACTGATGGGTTGGGCAGAGCCCATGAAGGAAGCTGAGGAAGAGTGGTTGGTGAGCTGGAGGAGAGCTTGAAGTATTGAACTTTGACAAAATAGGAAGGTTTACAATGGAGGAAGTAATCCATAAGTCCAGACAACGCAGAGAAGATGAATTCGAAAAGAAATCAGAACTATCCACTGGATTTCTTGATTGGGAGCAATATCATTTGTGATTTTTGTAAAACAAAACTGAGCAGGCTGTTGGAGATAGAAACCAGATCGCTGTGGATTCAAGAGTGAACAGGAGGTGAGGAAACAGAAGTAGCAAGTATAAAAGTATCCTCTTTCCAGATATTTATCTTTGAAAAGTGGAGCAAAATTGCATAGCATCCAAAGGGAGAAAATTTTAAGGATAGGATCCTATGAAGAAAGAGGGAAGGGAGGGAAAGAAGAAAAGCAGCAGAGAACAAAGGAAAAAAGGGAGATGATGAGCATGTAGTGATGTTTATGATACTAGGGTTTTTTGCTTACGTCTCTAAAATTCCATGAGATGTTTGCCCCGAGGCTATTATGATTTACAGTGATATTGAACATGCGACCTTTCAGTAGTGTATGTGCTCCCGAATCCCTCTACCCCAACCTCTCCAATTAAAAAGGCTTGAATTATTTAAATTTTCCTAAAAATATTGTATGCAATAGGATTTTCTTTTGTATGTAAAGTTCTTTTTTTTTGCTTTTGCTCTTTATAAACCTTGAATAAAGGAATGCTGACATGGTGAAGCGGCCCACTTTGGTACCCAGTGCCTCCTGACACCTCAGGAACAAGGTCCCTCATTCTCAGGCCATTGTGGCAAGCAAGCCTTCCGAGGAGTGCCAAAGAGTGTGTGGATAGTCATCTTTCCTGAGAATGCCAAACACTGTCGGAGGAACATGAAGAGCTGAGGTGTAGAAGCGGATCATCCATGATGTAGTAGAATTTGCCTTATTTGTAAAGTAATAGCTGTTAGAAACCAGGAGTACATACTGTGAGAGCCTGTGATCTATCACTTGGTATCCACACTGCGTGTTTATGGGCCCTTGAGGGATAGAAGCCAAGTTCTGATATCATTACCTCTTCAACATGGCGAAGGTTAAAGCGCTACACCTAATGTAACTTCAGAGTTTTATATTGCAAAGATGTGGGGGGTGTATTACTTAACGATCACTCTTTGATTTAAAGATACAAGCAGTTTGCTTCGGGCCCTGCCTTGGTCTCTGGCAGTCATAGCTGCAGCTGTTAAGCACAGGCAATGACAGATGGTTATTAGCACAAGGGAACCTCCTAAAGGGCTCCGGCTCGCTCACAAGGTCCACACAGGGAACCGGAATTAGTGCATTCCCAAAGTTTAGAGGTTTCCAACACCAGAGGGCGAGGGGATTAATGGGAGACAATCAGGGAACAAAGGTCACAAAGCTGCAGGCAGCACAATTCCAATTTATTAAACAGCCTCTAATTAGGATTGGTCTGGAGCAAATGGAGGGCAGAGCTCAATCAATAGCTCAAACTGGAATTCTGTAACAAAGAGAGAGAGAGAGAGAGAGAGAGAGAGAGAGAGAGAGAGAGAGAGAGAGAGAAGGCTCCACTCCAGAAACCTCAGAAACCTTCAAACTCCTGGAAAAATAAAATGTGGGAGGGAGCATCTTTTTTGGCCAGTTCAATACTGTTGTTTTTATGAAATCCTATTTTTTTTTTCTCAGTCTTCCAGCTTCTTGGGCATTTTCTATGTAAGTAATATTGACAGCTTTTAATTATGAAAAATTAACTCTAATGAAAACTTCTAAAAAAAATCTAGTTCCCCTACTGGTTGCTAAAGCAAGAGAGAAGAGCGTGGCAAAGAACCTATCATATTCTTATTCCAAAACGTTCCTAAATGCCCTCTGTTCAATATGTATGTATTCATAGTATTTACACACACACACACACACACACACAATTTCCTCTATAATGGTAACTTAAGAAGGGTAAGTCCCAAGTAGAAAACTACAGGAGAAATTAGAAATGGATATAAATCATTCTTGAAAAAAAAAATGCTAACACAGGAATCAAATGAGTAACCAGGAGAGCTACCTTTAGTCATTAATCTACTGTCTCACCCCGGGAAGGCAGGTAGCATCTTTTAAACTCAGGGCAGGTGCCAGGTGATTAATTAGAAAAGGCCTCCAAGAAATCCACAGAATAATGTCTCATGGAAATACTTTATATCTGCAAAGAAATAAAGGTGAAGGTGGTGCCTCATACCTTGAACAACGGAGCTGGGCAGCTGGTGGAGACGGTGACAAGAAGCCCATGATGTGACTCAGTCAGGCATCCCAGGAAACGGTTGGGAAGCTAATTATTGTTACTTCCTTTCTATCTAAGGGGATGGGAAGGAGGCTATGGTGGGATAACACGCACCCAAAACTTTGTAGCACAAAGCTGTATCTTCAAGCTTTAAACAGGTATAGGATATATATGAACAGAACAGGAAACAACCATACGAAAAACACATAAAATTGCTATTGAATAATTGAGGCCCAATGGCACACAAAATAAATATGATGTCAGTTCCTTTCAATAAAAATATCATATAAAAAGGCTAATCCACATGGGCTCAATACTATAAGAGGGAAGGTGTCTTTCTTTTTTTTTTTTTTTTAAAGATTTTATTTATTTATTCATGAGAGAGAGAGAGAGAGAGAGGCAGAGGAAGAAGCAGGCTCCCGCGGAGCAGGGAGCCCGATGCGGGACTCGATTCCAGGACCCTGGGATCATGACCTGAGCTGAAGGCAGACGCTTAACCATCTGAGCCACCCAGGCACCCAAGGTGTCTTTCTTTTAAATATAATTTTTATCAGGCAAAGCTTTAAAAGGAAATCCCACTACTTGAAATGCTTTCTTAATGGCCTGAATTCCACTTAACAAAGTTTGTCACTAACCCAATCATCAACCAGATGGCCTGGAAATAAAGGTGTTTATTCAAGGGTCTTAAACGATCTGAGGATTCAGAGATTTAGAGCTTTCCAGTCCTGTGTCCCAGGCATGATGGCGGCGATAGGCGTACGAACCGCTCTTGACTTCTGTGCACTTGGAAGCTGCACCTGCTCCAGCTTCCTTGCTGTGTGTCCTCCCAGCCTCCAGAAGGAGAAAGGTCCTGAGAGGTTCAGAGCCCAGCAATAACTAGCAATGCAACACAACTTCCAATAGAGTAGATGAATCTCCTCACCGGAGGCAGTTACTGGGGTATTTCAGAGCATGTTAAAGAAATTTGGCTGGTCAGCATTACGAAAGAATTACCTGGAGAATTGTATAAAGGTGTAAAAATGTCATGGCACTTCTGTTCTTTGCAATATTTTTCTTTAAAGTAAGTCCAGAAGAACAATAAGTAGTAGACTTTGGTCAGACTTTGAGCACTATGCTTAGAAGCCTTCAAATAAAGGCTTTTGTGAACTAAAAAATGAATCTCTTCTCTGAAAAAACAAAGTTGAGGTCATTGAAGTCTGTGGGAAACTCATTTTCACACAAAGAGATACATGGAATGAGGTGGAGCCATACTGATTTCCCGCTGGACAGCTAAACTACTAAAATATCATATGGGCAGGCAGTAAAAAAATCCATATAAGGGATTTGAAGAACTGGTGATAAGTAAGCATAATTTTGATCTTCCCCGACTTCAGGAGCTTTCTTTCTTTTCTTTCTTTTTTTTTTTTTTAAAGATTTTATTTATTTATTTGAGACAGAGAGAATGAGAGACAGAGAGCATGAGAGGGAGGAGGGTCAGAGGGAGAAGCAGACTCCCTGCCGAGCAGGGAGCCCGATGCGGGACTCGATCCCAGGACTCCAGGATCATGACCTGAGCCGAAGGCAGTCTCTTAACCAACTGAGCCACCCAGGCGCCCTTATTATGTTATCTTAATCACCATACAGTACATCATTAGCTTTTGATGTAGTGTTCCATGATTCATTGTTTGCATATAACACTCAGTGCTCCATGTGGAACGTGTCCTCTTTAATACCCATCACCAGGCTAACCCATCCCCCCACCCCCCTCCCCTCTAGAACCCTCCGTTTGTTTCTCAGAGTCCATAGTCTCTTCAGGAGCTTTCTTAACAAATGGTCCCTCTTTGGGATCTCAGGTTGAAACAAGGGCCATTGCAGAATCTTTTAGGGTGGGGAGGTGACCTGGGGACAGTAGTGACCAGCTTTTCTGCTAAGGAAGGTCTGCCTTAGCGTTTGTCCATGATGGTGTTTTAGCTCACACTGCACACAGGCTGATCCCTAATGGCAATGAAATAGGATGGCTCCGAGGCTAAGAAGAACCGTAGGGGAAACAGCTGCTATTGGAAAACTGGTAAGTGGGGGCATAATCATTCTCTTATTTTACCCTCCTTTTGGGGGCTGGTCACGAA
This sequence comes from Mirounga leonina, assembly GCF_011800145.1. Taxonomy (NCBI): domain Eukaryota; kingdom Metazoa; phylum Chordata; class Mammalia; order Carnivora; family Phocidae; genus Mirounga; species Mirounga leonina. Next base: position 98,472,423 of record NW_023270807.1, on the reverse strand, counting down.
ATACGATTAAAAATCAATTGTTCTCTTCAGCTTAAATGAATGGTGTATTTTACTGCCCAGTGGCTTAAGCAATAAATGTTACTGAAAGGACTAATTTAAGATCTGAATTTATTTTAATTAGTCTTTGTAATACTGCAGCAGATGTGAGTCTCCTTATATGCTGGCTGAGAATCTCAATAAAGTCTCAAACATTTTACATTGCCGGAGAAGACAGTTTTAAATACTATGAACAGGAAGAGGAAGTCAAAGGAAGGGGGAGAGAAGGAAGCAGGCTTGTGTGGTTTTGGACATGTTCCCTGTGCACACGCAGCCAGTTATGGTGGGGTCGTGGCGTGGTATTAATAACTGACAGCTGTTGTTAACTCCTCCGGAAGAGTAGATAACCTTACGTGGAATCCATACCCAGATCCTGGGCTGCAGAGTAATGAGTCCCCCTGGAATGAAAGCTTCGGCCTTCTTTGTTGTAACTATTGATCTACTGTAGAGGCCTGATGCGATTTAGATGAGGGAGGAAGAGATAATGACATTGATTATTCTATTTGGGAAGCAGACTAAGACAGAACTAAGGTACAATACATGAACAGAAAAAACCCCCACTCAATCATTCCTTGTCTTTTCTTTGCAGTCCAAGGCAACACAAGTTGTCATAGTGACAGGGGAATACATCTTGATAAACAAGTAGCTTTGAATTTCAGGGACACTTTGGTGTAACAAAACCCTAACATTGCTTTTGCTGCCCTAGATTTTTGAGGATCATGGATGACAGTCCTGGCAAAGCCCTGGGATGGTGGCCTACCAGTGAGGGGTGAGCTTGAGGGACCGAGTGCTCACTCAGGAAGAGAACAGTCTTCCCCAGTGGAGGTCATATTTTCTCACTTCATTAGGTGAAAATGTCTTTGATTCAAAACTGGACTGTGTAATGTAATGAATGTAATTGGGTCCACCTAGACCGTTTGGCGTAGTTCGGTTTCTCAAATGGGCATGGAGAGGCTGAGGGGTGGGGGATTTTACCCCCAGGCGACTTTTGGTAATATCTGGAGACAGCCTGGATTGTCATGATTGAGAGTGATGGTACTATTTTTATCTGGTGGGTAGGTCCCAGGGACGGTGCCAAACATCCTACAAAGCATACAACAGCCTGACGCAACAAAGGATCATCCAGCCCAAAACATCAATAGTGCCAACATTGAGAAACCTTGCTCTAGTTTATTTTGTAACAGGATTACCTAGAATTGGTTTAGAATTGTTCACCAAAAAGCTGCACAAATGCCTAATAGATGGCCTCGGGACAAGAATCCAAGAGAAAAACAACTACAGCAAATCACTGCTAAGCACATCCCCTCCTCTTCCCCCCAACCCCCATTAACCCCAGCCACTGCATTCTGGGGAGAAAATGAAGAGATGGAATAATGGCCTTGACTTCCACTGGGTTAATATTCTAGGCCTGAAAAACACTAAATAATAGAATGGGGTAGATTTAGAATGTCTTTCCTGTGACAAGCAGAGAACAGGAGGGACAGGAGAGGAATTGAGTCATGATGTTCCGGAATTCAGAGTCAGAAAGAACCAAGATCTTACCTGTTGTAATTAGCCATTGTGGAGTCTAGCAGCTAGGAGCTTGGGCTCGCCAGGTGGACAGAGCTGACTATAGTACATAAAGAGGTGGGATTCTGAAACAAGCTAAAGCCTCTTGAATGCTCGTTTTCTCACCTGTGAAGTGGGCTTACTGGTATCTTCCTTATGAGGACTTTGTGGTACACTGTAGTTATTTTTGGCTTTCATGACCTATTTTGTAGGTGAGAAAACCACAGGTCAGCAGTGTGGATTAAAGGTAAACAGCAAGTCCAGGGGTGCCTGGGTGGCTCCATTGGTTAAGCGTCTGACTTTTGATTTCAGCTCAGGTCATGATCTCAGGGTTGTGGGATAGAGTCCCACGTCAAACTCCTCGCTCAATGGGGAGTCTGCTGGAGATTCTCTCTCTCCTTCCATCTCTGCCCTCCTCCCTCCCCACTCACATGCGCACTCTCTCAAATAAATAATTTTTTTTTTTTAAAGGTAAACAGCAAGTCTGAAAAGCCAGAGCTATACCTGAAATCTGGCCCAAGGTCAGGGTTCTGCCCATAAAGCGGGCCACACATCTCTTTCCTTTGATTTCCATGGACACTCCCACTGCATTAACACTGGATGCACATCAGCATCCATCATGTGCCAGGTACTATTCTGGATACAAGGGACACATACACAAGTAAGACAAAAGTACTAGAATCGTGGTGTAGGTGAAGTGTGAAGGGAACATGGGCCAGGGTTACATATTTGACCTTATGGGGTTAGACGGATTTAAAGCTCAGATGGTCTTTGAACTGGGCTCTGGATAGTGAAGAAAGTGGGGATGGGGTGGAGCAGGGAAGCCCCAGAGTCTCCAGAAACAGCAAAAGGTAGTGTTTGGGATGTTGGTAGGTAAGCAGAGAATTGCAGGATTCAATAGGATGTACATATTCTGCCTAATGGAAATACCTTATGCTGATATAAAACTTTAGCTTACAAAGCATTCCCATGTGCTCTGCCACCATTGCTGCTACATCATGATGAAATGAACATTTATTGAGTGCTTACTATATACCAGGAGCTCTGGTAAGCATTTTACAAGAACCAGCTTGTGTATTTTAAACAAGCAAACACAATCTATCAGGAAGATGCTACTATCATTGTGAGGAAGGAAATTATTATTTTATTTATTAATTATGAAGAAACTTAAGATAAAGGGGATTTAGTGTCTTATCAAAAATCACATAGCGTGCATTGGCTAAAACAGTGATCTTTTGACTCCATGTCCAATGCTGTCTTAACTAACAGTTACGTGTATGTCTTATACCTTCCCTTTCTTCCTTATATGTTCATCCCTCTGTAGATCCTAAATTCTCTGAGGGCAAAGATTACATGTCATTTTGTGTCCCTGCAGTTTGGGTAGGGGTGGGAGATGGGGATGGAGATTTAAGTATCTAGAGAAGAATCAAGATTTAAGAAATGCTGGTGGTGGGGCACCTGGGTGGCAATATAACTGACTGCAGTTAAGCGTCTGCCTTCAGCTCAGGTCATGATCTCAGGGTCCTGGGATCGAGTCCCACATTGGGCTCCTTGCTCAGCGGGGAGCCTGCTTCTCCCCCTCCCTCTGCTGCTCCCCCTACTTGTGCTTGCTCTGTCTCCCTCTCACTGTCAAATAAATAAATAAAATCTTTAAAAAAATTAAAAAAGAAATGTTGGTGGCATTTAATAAAGACAGTTTCAGCACTGGAAATTATCTCAAGGGAGTACTTTCCTTTATAAGGTATTGGTAAAAATGGAATGATACCGGATATGAAAGAACCAGCTCAATTTGAAAAAGAGCAATGGTTGTAGTCTTTATCGGTGAGAGAATTAATAGAGAGAACTCTGCATATTGTCTGCCCAACCTAGACTATTTTCTCAGGTTCAGGCCATAAGTGTAAGATTCTAATGAGTTTTCATCAGCACATATGCCCCCAGCGAGGCTTTGAATGAATGAAAACTTTTCTAAATACTGAGCTTTGCTTGCCGGGAAGAGAAGTTATTTCAATAATGCTGCTGGTAGTTCATTAAGGATTGAACTAAAGAGTTCAAGGCTCCCCTGGTCTGGTATCCACTAGCCTAGTGCACCTCTAGATATGTGTGAGTGTCTGATAACTCACAGAGCCGGTGGCAACAACAGGGATTTTCTCTCTTATAACTGGTCTTTTATACTAGGTTTTGAATAAATTTTAATACTTGAAAATTATAAACACTTAAAGATCACATACTGATTGTAATAATATGATCAACATTTTGATTTCAGGGACTTGCTTCAGGTTCTTGGGTTCTTGATGGGAGGGATTGAGGATATGTACATGTGGGAGGGTTGTGAATTACTGTGGCCAGAGAGAGGATGTAGTAGATCATATTTTCCAAGATGGCCACATCAAGGTCTTTCATCTTACATACTCTTCTTATAATTTGATATCTACATGCCTCCCATCAAGAAGTGGAGTTAATGTTCCCTTTATTTGAGTCGGGAACTAGAGAGGGACTAGAGAGGAAGTGATGTAATTTCTGAGGCAAGGTCATAAAAGAAGATAGAGCTTCAACATGGTCTCTCTTGGGATACTTGCTCTGGGAGCCCAGCAGCTATGCTATGAGGAAGCAGAGGCCACCTGCAGGTGTTCTGGCTGAAAGCCCCAGCTAAGAGCTCAACAGACAGTCACTATCAATTGCCAGGCACATGAGTCCTTTGAGGTGACTCCAGTTCAAGCCACTGATTGCAACTGCATGAGAGACCCCAAGTGAGACCCTTAGCTGAACCCCATCAACCCCAGGACCATAAGAGATAATTCTATTTTAGCCACTTAGTTTTGGGATGATGTGTTATACAGCAATAAGTAACTGGAACAACTAGTTCACTCACTTCCTGTACTGTGTTCACTTTTATAGATTTAACATCTTTTATTACATGTAACATACATATATTACAGTGAGAAGAAGCCCGTGATATGATATATAAAACATTTAAAAAGGTTTGCTAAACTCTTTAGGTTTTATGTGTGTGTGTGTGTGTGTGTGTGTGTGTGTGTGTGTGGAGAGAGAGAGAGAGAGAGAGAGAGAGAGAGAGAGAGAATATGAATTTGAAAGCACACTTCAGACAGTTCCAAATCCTGCACCATAATTTCTCAAATTTAATTTAGAAGTTTGCATTTCTGCTGACATTCTGTTTCTTGTTTTTTGCCGAAATTGGTTTTTAATGATAATCTTACTGCTTGTGGGCATTTAAACTATGAATTCTGAGATTAGCAGTGGAAGTTGAGTTAGAAAGATCTCATCATATTCAGATAGCTGAATGGCCAAGCAAATCACACCATGAACTGTCACCCTTACTGCTGATAAATATCTTTAATCCCATTCAAATATATTCCACTTCCAAGGCTATTCATAATACGGTTTTTCCCCCATCATCAATTCTATTCATGCAGGTTGCCAAAGCCCCCCAAATTATTCTCCCTTCTTTCAGTAAATTATCAGAATATAATTAGTAATATATCAAAGGTGTACTTGACCCAGGTTCCTACCTCCTCTCAGAGGAGCAGTTTAAAAAAAATATCTCTACTTATATGGTATGAAGACACAGGCAAAGTCATATATAGGGTCAATACAAGTCCTGTGAATTGGATTCAGAGGAAAGACTTCTCTCTCTCTCTAAATTGGGTTCAATCACCCAAACTGTAGGACAAGTGAAAGAGAAATAACAATGAGAATTGTCTGATGTTGGTATAAAGCTGAGGCCAGTTGATTGAGCATTAGTTGATGGTGCTGGGTCCAGATTGTTTATAGAATACAGTACAGCCATCACCTGATTCCTGGAAAGAATTTTCAAGATTCTAATGATAATTTAATCCTGCAGACAAAGTCCTCAGACGTTTCCACTGGCTCCCTGTCTAATTGCTCTATAGTTTAAAAATAACACTCAAAAAAGAAAATACAACTACACAAGATCTCAATGGTAGTTAAATCTGAGTAAGGCATATGCTCAGCTGCTAGCCCTTGGGGTTACAATGAAATTCAGTTCCTGCTCTGAAGCTCAACATATAGATGTATTATATTAATTTGCTAGAGTTGCTGTAACAAAGTACCACAGACTTGGCTTAAACATCAGAAATGTATTGTCCCACAGTTCTGAGGGCCAGAAATCCGAGATCAAAGTGCTACAAAGAAGCTTTTCTTGACCAAACTTTAGCCAATCCTTACTATCTTCACTAATTGTCACTTAATATATTATTCTCTTTAATGGGGCTGGCAGAGTTGGTTCCTTCTAAGGGCTGTGAGGGAAGGCTCTATTCCCAGGCTTTCCTTCTTGTTTTGTAGATGGCCATCTTCCTGTTCACATGGCATTCTCCCTATGTGTGCATGTCTGTGTTCAAATTTCTCCTTTCTATAAGGACACCAGTCAAATTGTATTAGGGTCCCACCCTAAGGACCTCACTTTAGCTTGATTATTTTGTAAAGACCCTATATCCAAAAAAGGCCACCTTCTGAGGTCCAGGGGGTTAGAACTTCAACATATGAATTTTGGAGGAAGGGAGGCACAATTTCACCCATAGCAAGTATGATGGTCAAGTAGAGAAAGAAAATGCAGTGCAAAAAACACAATGATAGGAGGCCTTGCAGTCTTTCTGGACAGTCAAGGCACACGCAATTAAGACATAATTCAGCTGTGTGTAGTATAGATCCAAAGACTTCTAGCATGATACTGCCTTCAATATCAGGGCTCAAAAGGGATCCCCAGAATGGTACACACTCCTTGCAAGGCCACCCTCTGAGTTGCCCCACAATACTTATGGTATTCTCACTACTTTCTGCCTAGAGGCTTCAGGACTGATGTCACCATGGCTGTTGTCCCTAATCATGCTTGCCACCATTTGAAGCCCAGCTCTCCTCTCATCTCCTGTGTGTTAACTCCCATCAGGCTGTGGGAAGCCGCCTTCTGCACCTTCTGGAAAACAATCTGTCACTGGCAAAATACCCATACCCTTGACTTCTTTTCTGAATATTCTTTTCACTTTTTCCTGTCTGAAACTTGGTACCACCAAGGACGCTGTTTCCTGACCCACTCTCTCAGCTGGTAGCCATTTTTTTCCTACAGTCCTCTTCTCATTGGATCTAGAAGTGAGGTACAAATCTTCCTTGCTCCTTCTAGATTCTTCTTCTTGTCTTCCCTTAAAAATAAACACCTTTGAATCTTATGTCTGCATGCCATAACCTTGTAGTTATCTACCAACTTCCAGGGCAATCTCTCTTACTTCTTGAAGATTTTAGCTCCTGGCTCACTCTCTACAAAACTATTCCCATTATAACTCATGATAAGTTTTATATCCATGTAGGAAATTCTTCCAAAACCTTGGCCTCTCAGTTTCTTGACCTCCTCTCTTCCAATCATCTTGTTCCGCACTTACCTCAGTCATGTGACTCCCATGGTCATCATACCTAAACCTTGCCATTTTCAATACCTGTGAGATAATCTTTACCTCCAGCATCTCATTCCACCCCATACCACCACCTCATATATTTCACGCCCATTCCTTTAGGATCCCCATTCCCATCCTTCAGCCCCATGAGCTCCAATAGTTCAATACTCCCTTTTCACTGTCCCTCACCCTTTCGTGATGACCTCACCCATCTCCATGTCCTTAATTCCTTATTCAGCTAAAACGTCATGGACAATCATTAGAGTAACTCCTTTACTTATATCTTTAACACCCTCATCCTCTCTCATTTTGATACACCAGCAGGACAAATGCTAAACCCTCTTAAATTCACCTCTCCACCTATTCCACACCTGCATGAGGATGTAGAAAACACAGCCCATGTTTACTGGGCTGACTTCAAATCCATGCCTTTATACCTCTTTTCTGTTCTTTCCTCATCCAACCCCCTGGTGACTTTACTCAGCCTCACAGCTCAGTATTTCTTGGAATTTGGCATTAGGGAACACAACTCCTTTTGTCATGATATAAAATTCATTTTATACATAAAGGGTAAAAGTTATTTAAAAGGGGAGAAATTATTCTTCTTTAAGACAAAATTCTCCCTGAGAAGTCTTTTACTAGTTACTTCTGTGATTTCAGTTTGAGAAGTAGTTCATAAAAATTCAGAAACTTTAGGCAACTGAGATTTTACTCCAACTGATGAATCTGAAAGATCCCGTAGTTGATACTCTAATTGGACAACCAGGACAGGATTCTTCATAAACTACAGAAAAAAAATCAGTTCTTCAAGAAATGTGGGTCATCAATTTCTTTTTAGAAGAAGATGTCACCACTTACCATTCCTAGTTTTCTCTCAGGCAAAGTGCTGTTCTGCTTTGGACATACTTAATGGGCCAGTCATAGTTACTCAAAATGTACAAATGCAAACTGATGATAATGTCTTCCACTTAACATCATTTCTGTTTTCAAGCACTGCATGTGAATTTGAGATTTGAGAAAAAATATTTATATGTTACGTATATGTATTTTTTTTTGTGTGTGTGTGTGTTTGCTTTTGCTTTTAGAGACTAATTTCCAGTTGTAGTTTGACTTGCATTCCTTTTTTCTCTTAGGAAATTTAATACCTGACTCTAATCTAAACTCCCCATTTGTGAACAAAAATGACTGACGTGAAACTGTGGACCCCTTCCTTAATCCTGAAACAACTAATTACTTACTCATAGGTTCTCCTTCCCCTGTTGGTCTGCTTCATGGATTTCCCAACATAGAATAGTATCTACTTATTTAAATCAAATACCTTCCTTAATAGCACTGCAAACTGCTTTCTGGTACCAAGCCTGTCATTGTGACAGACATTGCTGATGAAAGGTATGATTCTCCAGAATTTAATGGAAAAAAAGAATAAAACACATTTTGATGAATTTTGTTGATATTATAATAAGTGACTTTTAAATAAAATTTTGTAACTATTTTCAAGGTAAATATTGGGGAAAGATAGTGGTTTTAATACTGGAAAAGCATATTTCCATTTCCTTAAATTCCCAATTCCCTTCTACAAAGAACCCTAGTGGTCATTAAAAGTACCTGAGAGTGGGTCTACCCAGAGGGTACAGGAACTGTTATCTCAGTCTTAATGGTTCTAGTAAATCTGTTAGTTTTTCATCTAAGATGCTGACATATTTTTCTTAAGTATGAGAAAGGTATAAAAATTAAATAGGCAATACTTGGACAAATTTGGGATTTATTATTCATAGTCAAATCATTAAGATCTTGTCTGTCCTTTTCATCTTAAAAGAAAATTTCATATTTTGCTCAGATTTCTAGATAGTGTATATATTTTTTCTGCCTTTATTAAACTGGTTATATAAGTTTAAAAATCATTAGTGTGGTAAATTTCATTAATAGATGCTAACATTAACAGATGTTAACATTAGTTAAACATTGTCTGCCTTGTAAAAAACATTCTTATATGGTATTATCTTTTTTATGCACTGCTGGATTAAATCGTTAATATTTACTTAGGATTTTTGCCTCTATTTACATGAAAGAGATTAGTCAATAATTATTTCCTTCTAATAACCATCTTTTGTAAGGATTATTCATGAATAGTCTGTATATGATTCAAATTATTTATTTCTTAAGTGTTTGATAGACTTTCCTCTTGAAACAATGTGGACTAGAATTTTCTTTCTTGGAGACTTTTAATCTCTTTGGCTTTGATGTTTTGCAGCTTCATTATGACCTTTTTAAGTGTGGATTTCTTTGTGTTTATTTATTCTGTTTTGGATTTTAGGGCTTCCTGATTCTGAAGATTAGTATTTTCTCCATTCTTTACAGCCTGTCCTCCCTGCACTCTAATTATATTTGTGTTATTCCTTCTTAAATTCTCTTCCATGTTTATCAACTTGTCTTTTATATTTTCCATCTTCTTGCCTTTCTGTGCTGTAACTGAAATTTTCCTTTTAATCTATTTTTCAATTTTCTAGTTCTCTCTTCAACTGTGTCTAATCCTCTGTTGATTTTAGTTTCATTCATTATCTATTTATTGTTTTATTTCTAGAAGTTCTATTTAGTTCTCTTTCAAACATCCCTGGTTATTCTTTCTTTCTTTCTTCCTTTCTTCCTTTCTTCCTTCCTTCCTTCCTTCCTTCCTTCCTTCCTTCTTTCCTTTCCTTTCCTTTCCTTTCCCTTCCTTTCCCTTCCTTTCCATTTCCTTTCCCTTTCCTTTCCCTTTCCTTTCCTTCTTTCTTTCCTTCTTTCTTTCTTTCTTTCTTTCTTTCTTTCTTTCTTTCTTTCTTTCT
>NW_023270807.1:98381848-98462587 GCF_011800145.1 Mirounga leonina | reverse complement strand
TTCTTTCTTTCTTTCTTTCTTTCTTTCTTTCTTTCTTTCTTTCTTTCCATAGGCTCCATGCCCAGTGTGGAGCCCAATGTGGGGCTTGACCTCACAACCCTAAGATCAAGACCTGAACTGAGATCAAGAGCTGGATGCTTAACCAACTGAGCTACCCAGGTACCCCATCCTTGGTTAATTTTTAAAGTCTTTTGCCCCACAAACACTTTCACTTCCATATTTTATTTCTTTAAACATATTACACATACTCACTTTATATTTTGTTTCTGATAATCATAGTAGCTAAAGTTTTGCTTATGGAGTCTGTTTGTTCATGTGTTTAGGTTCTCCACTGTAAGCTCATGACACTTTGTCCATGACATTTCTTTGAAGGCAGGTTGCAGATGGGTTTCCATACAGGATTTGCATCTGTCTCTGTAAAGTTACTGATGCAATCTTCAACCCAGGACTGCTGTAAAGTGCATTCCCAAATTGAAGATTGTGAATGACTGGCAAGTGTGAATTTGGTTGGTAAACTCATCTGATGTCTGCTGTTGTTAGAGATTTTGAGGGAAAATGTTTTCCTTCCAGTGCCAATTTTCCTGTTCTACCCAGAGAAGCAGTTTTTGTTGTTTCTTCTAGGATATAGATGATTGTTGAAGGGCTAGGCTTTTTCTAGTTTGCCTTTACACTTTATGCTAGGAGATATTCCTATTAAATTCACCATCCTGGGAGAGATTCTCTTAGTCTGTAACTCCTGTTCACCCTGAGATCATAAAGTTCAAGATCAACTTGAGCACACACCCTCAGGGTAAATGCTGGCTTCAGTAATCAGCTCACATCTCCTGTTCCTTCTTTGAGTAGTTTTTGATGTCTGTGAATGTTTAACATTTCTACTATCTCATATAAGCATTTAAAGCTTTTAAAAAATTCCATTATTTTCAATTCTTCTTAGAGACAGTGTCTATTCAGAGTTTATAGTCTATGATCATCTACGGTATTGCCAAAAACAAAACTTGGAGTCCTTTTGAAGACTGTAAAAATTATATCTAGGCTTGATGTTTCCTGTTTAGCTGAGTTGACATATTAAAATAATTACAAGTTTCAGAAACAGTAAAGCCTTTATTTGCTGCTAATGTCATTCTTTGGCTTGGGTCTTAATTATATAAGAATGTCAATTTTCTTTTGTATAAAAATGGGAAATAATGATTATTTGATCCTTTTAGTTCTTTGGATTTTTAATAAATAGGCTTCATTATATAACTTGTTTTCAAAAGTCTAAACCAAGCAAGATTTTGAAGACATTGCTTATGTCTAATCTGGAACCTGTAGTAACTTAAAAACTAATTAGTGGAGAAAAGGCTAGAAATTTAAAGAATGGCTTATAGATTTTTAAAATAAATTATTTTTCCTTTCTTGGTACATAAAAAAATCAAGAGTTTACTGTGCTTGAAATTTATAAGTTCTCACAAACATTCTTTTTCCACATGTTGACATAAGAATAAAATAACTGAAGAGCAACAGTTCACAGGTCCAGCAAGGAAGTGGGAAATAAAACTTTCAGTCTTAACTTTAAAAGGCTCAGGTTTCATATAAAGGACCTGAGTCTTTGGAGAGTTTTTTCCCTGAGACAATGCATGTCTCAAGTGGAGGCTTTGGTGTGAAAGATAACAAGACATCATTTCTTCAGTTTAATAATCCATTTAATACCATCTTTCAATCCCATTTCATGCTCAGTAAAGCAAGAATAAGTGAACTTTTTGCTGACATTGGTTGTGTTGAAGAGCTTTTGTTTATAAAGCGGTGGTGACATGATCTTATCATGGTCCATCATTATTGGGTTGCTTCTGTCCCCCATCCAAGTAATGCTTTCCTGTGATGTGTGCAATTTTTTCATAGCAATGACTCCTGTCTTATGCTAAAGTGGTTTGACAGTGTACTTGCTCGCTTTTAGAAGAGAGACACATTCCAACTTTCTGCCTCAAAAATCGATTTAAGTGTTCACCTTTACTCAACTATCTCTGAATTTTGAGGAGGAAATATGAATTCGACTGCTTGAAAATGAACAAAGGCAAAGGAAACTCTGGACCACTGAACAAACTTTGGGGGGCTGCTGCACAGTAGGTACTTGATGACTCTATGCTGAAACTAAATTCTTCCATGAGCTGTGCTTATCTATGAAACACAGGCTGACAATTACGTTACTGAGAAAAGGAGTCAGGGGGAGTCAATCAAAGAAAACTCAGCCCTTAGCATTATGTCTACTTAAGATCTGTGAATGTTATGTACTATATATCTCTATTCTTCCTGTTTGAGATTTATAATAGTAATCAGAGAATGATATGATCTAGGTTAAAAGATGTTTACATGGGGTATATCTTAATGGACTGACTCAACATTTGCAAAGGAAATACATGATTATGGTTTTTGTAAAAGTTGTATACTATGGCAATTTTATCTTAAATTTCTATAGCACTTCATGGGCTGCTTTCACACAGTCAAGAATATTACTCTTTCTTTTTAAGGTGACAGAATGGAAATTTAGAGATCAAATGAATGACCTCATCAAAGTCCCATAGCACAGTGTTATTAGCAAAGCCACATCCAGAACCCAGGTCTTCTGACTCATAAATCAGTGCTCTGTCTGTCACACCAGCCATGCTCCTTGGCATCCCAGGTATTCCCTGATGTCCCTCTGGTTATCCTCCCTCTATCACACCTGGTAGGGCACACAAAAATCACACAAATTGACAGTTGATCTAGCTGCTCACCACAAATCTAATCTCCAGTTTAGGAGATTCTTTCTACCATATCACAAAATAACCACTAAATAACTTAAGAGACAGTTTAGAAAAATATTTATAAATAATAGTTCCCAGAAGGGTTTCACATCATGAAGAAATAGATATAAAATGTACACTGTGTGTGGAACATACTCCTGATAAAAGTTCTTTCCCAGAAGGGTCTGAAATGAGGTGGAAAGACAGGGCATGTGTCTAAGAGAATATCAGCTTCCAGCCACCATCATCATAAAGGTAGACAGAGGGATGCAGAATGTCTTAATGGCTCTGATCTGTACAGAAATATTTGGAGAATAGAGAAAAATCTTACACATAAAAGTAGGGAGCTGCGTTTTAGGGAAGAGAGCTGGAAACTGAAGTCCATGACTGGGGTCAGCCCCCAGACTGCCACGACAAGCAGGAGCCCTGGGGTGAGTCTCTAGTCCTCTCTGAGCCTTGGCATTCTCTGTAAATGTGGGATAATGACTTATTCCACAAAGTGGTTTAAAGGAGTAAATTAGGTTGAGTGTGAAAGTGCTTTGTAGATCGTAAAGCAATACGTAAGGTAAGGGAGTGTGAAGGGCAGCTTGTCACATATGGCTGTAAAACTTGGCTGTGGATTTTGTCCTGAAGGTCCCAACCACCCAAGTAGTAAAACCACATTCCTAAACTGCCTTGGACGCTTTACAGACAACTCCCCTTTTGCCCCCCCACCCCCACCCCATGGCTGTTCTTTGACTTGATGCACCAATTCGTGAAGCCATGTGGCAAATGCCAGATGTGGCATTTGGGAAATGGCGAAGTAAGGTTTGTGCCTCACTAGAGCATTACTGGGTATTTTGTACACTTTGGGTAACGCCACAGTAAGCCACCACTAAGAGCTGTGTTCATATGATAGCTCCCATTCACATTGGAGGTGCTATGCTTTGATTTCTAAATATAACTGAAAGAATATTTTCATTAAAAAAAAATTTCAAGGAAGCACATAATTCTTTCTTTCCCTTTCCTGGCTCTTTGTTTCCTTTTTTGAATTCCTAGAACTGGGCATCAGACCCCACAAAATTATCATGGAAACCACGATCAGCTTCCATTTGCTTAGATACGTCTGCCTCAATCATGGGCGACAGAATGATAAAGGATGGACTTCCATACCATGCAGCTCTTCCCATCTCCATTGGCAATACTGTCACAGGAAGCCTAGGTGAGTTTTCAAGTTTTCTGTGAGGTCAACCGGAAATCAAAAGGCACGAAAAACAGAGTCAGTTTGCATTTGATGAGGGGGTCAGTAGAAAAGAAAATAAGATATTTCCTGTGTCTAAGAGTTCAGAGTCATATGCCAGATATTAATCACACTCCCACATAATTAGTGTTGTGCTTGTGTTTTGACAGACAGCTTGATACACATTAGAAACCACCTTAAATCCTATTCAAGATTCTTTTTTAAAATGTCAATACTGCATTTTATACAGCCTGACATAGGGGCATGTGTATAAGGTATAGAGAGGCTGCAAAGAAGCCCCAGCAGGTATTAACAGCTATTTAAAACAGTATGGATTTGGGGGTGCTATGGTGCTCTGTCTCTGCTCCAACTTCTATCAGTATCTGCGACTGAGACAGAGAAGGGAGCTGATCAAATGTACAAATGAAACAAAGATGGGCAGGATAATGAGCAAGCATAACAGAATCAAACAACAGGAAAAAATCTGGCATTGAGAGTAGATTTACAGTAAGTCATAGGTAAGAACTGCAGATCCTATAACGAAGAACTGAAGGCTTCAGTTTCACCAGAGGTGATATGGTTGCACTGAATAAAAAGACATAAAACTAGTCTGTTCATAGAAGAAAATGTTGAAAGATACTTTTTTGCATCTAATAACAGAGTCCGTCCTTCCTCAAAGGCTGCACATTAGAATCACTGAGGAAGATTTAAAATAAACTCAGGTTCCCTGGGCTTTCCCCAACTTGTCTACCTTCTTTTTCTAGACCTCTCGCAGCTACCTCTTCTGGCATGTGATGTGATTGTTATATTCTTCTGGCTCTAAAGCCTTTTATTCTATCTTATGATATTTTTGTATATCTGAGTCAGTATCTTCAAAAATTAACTTCTACATTTTGCGGAGATTACCTCCATTCTGTCAAGAGCTGGTAAGACTTGGCTTTATCAAGTACTGGCACTGCTGCAAAACACGAATGTTCTCGGCATAATTCCTCACCACTGCCTCCCTAAGTAGTTTCTCTCATATTTCATGATTTGGTTGAAAACCCAATATGGTTAGGAAAAAGATGTGCATAAGTGAAGCATAATTATATTGATTCATGTTCAGCTGATAAAGATTTATTTGTCTTCAAGGCATAATAATGGCTGAGATTTGCCCATGATCAATAACTCTTGAACCAATAAATCTTGATATTGGCAACAAAAGCCAATAACTACTTAAACTTTTTTCCAAGTGTTGTTATAATATGCTGATGGCATGAAACATGGTGGCACATAAAACACAGTCTCTTGAGCTTTATGTTGACACTATATTTGTGTCCTCTAAGAGTTAATATTCTAGCTTCCTGTGACATAGGAGCAACCTGCTGATCAAGAGGAAAGTTAATAATGAGGACTGACAGTTAATAACAGTATTTAGAAAAGCAAGTAAGATTAGTGTATGTGGAAGCACTTTGTTGAAACACAAACCAATGTAGAAATGCAAAGTATAACAGAGTTTGTCTATGGATTTTAAGCTTTGTCCAACACACTTGTAAAATAAAAACAATTTTTTTTTTTTTGTAAAAGAGCAGGAATAGAAGCAAGATATGAGAAGAAATGAAGCAAAAGGAACAGTGACAACACTGTATTAGGTACCTAGCATGTGCCAGGAGCTGAGGGGATTATATGATGTGTATTGTTATATTTCATTCCCATAGTTCTAATAGGTTCAAGCCAAAACTCAAGCACAACCCAAATTCCTAGAGAACTGAGGTTTAGGCTAAGGAACTAGTTCTACGATTTTAAGTAGCAGAGCTGGAATTTAAGTCCATGTCTGTCTAAACCCAAAGATCATGGCCTTTCCAGGTTGCTGTAAACAGAAAGCTTCAATGGTTACGTTTTCAAAGTCATTTGGGATTTGTTAGTGGCATGGCAAGTCTTTCCCTTAGATTGTCTAACAGGCCTGTGCTGTTCTTCCCTTTTCACTCCGGCATTATTTTCCCTGCTACACTCACATGCCTCAGACCACCCTGTGCCATGATATTACATATTGGTGGCTGAAAATGATAAAAGGACAGATCCTGTAGGTTGTTCCTTGGGAAAGTGAAAAGATTTGGGGGGACAGAAGGATGCTGGAATGTCTTTGGCCTTCAGGAACACTAAGTGTCTTTCCCCTACCATCTGCTCAGCTGCCATCACAAAATACCATATCCTGGGGCACCTAAACACTAGAAATTTATTTTCTCACAGTTCCGCAGGCTGGGAAGCCTAAGATCAAGGTGTCAGCTGACTTGGTTCCTGGTGGGAGCTCTCCTCCTAGCTTATGTATGCCCACTGTGTCCTCATATGGTAGAGAGAGAGAGAGAGAGAGAGATTGATCTCTGATGTCTCTTTCTCTTTTTGTAAGGACACCAGGTCAGTCAGATCAGGGCTCTATGCTTATGACCTTATTTAACCTTAATTACCGTCTTAAAGACTTTGTCTCCAAAACAGTCATATGGGTGTGTGTGTTGGGGGCTAGGACTTCAACATATGAATTTTGGGGAACACCTTCAATCCATAGCAATCAGTGCAACACATTAGACCTGTACCTAGAGATGTGCTCATGGATTCGTGTTCATTCTATTACCTATGGCTGTCTATATGACCTTGGGCAAATTTCTTATAAACCTTCCTGAGTCTCAGTATCATCACCTGACTGATAACATGGAAATCATTACACTTACCCAGTGAACACCATTGGGTTGTTAGGAGGATGGCACTTGACAACAGGTAGGTAGTCCTGTGTTTTTGTGCATAAGGTGTCCTGAGAAAATATAAGTGGGACTAACATCCCAAAGACAGACTAGAGTGTCAGAAGGAACTTCTATTTTCTGAACTATAAAAAGGATTCTAAAATCTCTAAACATCACCTGGTAGACAGAAATTTTGGCAATATATTTCAAGCTTTTTATGCATGTTCTTTTAGTCATTTACTTATTACTGTCTTTTAAGTTTCCCAGGTGATACACAAATATATATTGCAAAAATACTGAGGATACTGAAATAAGAAGCAAAAGTCTCTCTTTACCTTTTTTTTTTTTTCCAGAAATCCCACTCTAAGCCCCAAAGATAACTACTATTGTCAACCTGGTATGTTCCACGCTAAGTACTGACAAGAATGCAGGTGTGTTACTATACATGTTTATATCAACACGTACAAGCACAGACTTTTGTAGAAAATATCCTGCTTCCATATTTGTTCTTTCCCTTCTCATTGAATGTGTACTTGTCTTCTTTAAGATTTGCTATTATTTTCTTTTTTGAGCTAAAGATTTGCTATTTTCAGCATGTATCGAGATTTCTGCCCTTATCTGGATTATAGGTTTAAAAGACTATGCTTTTTGCAGTATCAAACCAATAATTTTCTCCAATTTCCTACTAATTTTTAGAAAACAATGAAGCAAAACATGCAATTATTTCGATATCTTGGTGCAAACAAACACTGCTGTTCAGACAAAGAGGAAAGCATGGCGGAAGCAGAGCTCCCAGCCACCAGGCAGTTTAAAATGTTTGTTGGTGGCATAAAGGTAGTTTAATGATATACATGTATATTGCATAAAAGCACAAGTTATTTTAAATTCAACCTTACAACGTTTGAGTTTACATGTGAAAGTAATTTGTGGAACCATACAGGTATGTTTGTGCAAAGGAAGGAGAGCAGTTTCATTTTGTTAAAAGGTACTTCTTCTAAAAATACTTATGAATGTTCCCATATTCATCTGTGCGTGTGAGGTTTTGTCATCTACCTGAAAGCCTTGTTTCTCTTGCATGTAATAAGCAGGTCTTATTTTACAATTCATTACAATTTCACTTAGTCTCCATGATTCACATTAGTCTTTCTCAAGCAACTTGTGCACTTACTCTTAGAAAAGATAATAGTCTTCAGATGATTTTTTTTTTTTAAGTCACCAACAAAACACTAAAGATATTCCAACCCTGCTAACAATTTAACTCTGTCCCACTTATCCGGAGCAGTACCATCCAGTGCAAGGCAATGTCTTGACGGATCATTCATGGAAAACTAAACTAATTACCATCATTCTAATATTCCTATTTAAATGCATGAAAAACTGATTAGCTGAAGGCAACCCTATATATAGCAGAAATGGCATCTTCTTAATATTTATGCTAATGCAAAAGACATTTTACACAAAGGTTAGAGGTGACAAATGGGTAAGAAATGATCTTAACGTACACATTTGTTTACTTACAATAATGCATGACATGACTATTACTCCTTGAGAGAGATTTAATTGGCACAGAGGACAAGGTGTGGAGAAATAGATTAGTGTGAAAGTACAGACATATATGTAGGCACAAATATATACATATATATTTATAAGATACACTCCCGCAGAACCACCAACAGCTAACAGAGAAGTAGAACACCCACACCTCCAAGCTAGTTTTACAAGTAGATTTCAGTTCACATTCACCCTGAGGTTGTCACATTTTTTTAGTCCAGGGAGAATTCTGATGGAAATTAGAAAAGGTTTAATAATTTAGCTGACTCTGAGCATTATATACCTCTGATATAGAGAAACTAAAACATGTTAAAACGATGCCATTTCAAATTGCAGTTACTTTCTTAAGCAAGGATTGAAGAAGTGGGCTTATAAATTCAATTTGATTTTTACACTGTCATTTCCACATGACTAATCCACAGACTGAGTTCTGTTTTCTGTCAGCTCTCTAAGCACGCTCCAAGGAGAGACTCCCCAGAAATGGTGCATAACAATGAGCACATCACGCAAGCAGTGCATGAAGAACAAATAAAACATGAAATTACACATGAACTTGAGAGTCACATAAGCAGGCTAAGAATGGGTTACTGTCAATAACGGATTTCAAATAAGCCTCTGATTTAATGACAACAGAAAGCTAGAGTCTGATTGAGGGCAATCAAATACTTCTCTTTTTCTTCCACTTCTAATTCACGTTTTATATGAAAAGAAAACCTGTGCCCTCACAACATCGGCAATAAAAAGCTACACAAAAATCTGAAAATAGAAGGGCTGTTTTCCCGAACAATTCTAATACAACACACATGCACATCTAGAGCACGGTCAAGTGAACAAGTAACCAAGAGCAACTTCTTACTCAGCATATTGGTGGACATTCGCTGGTAAGAGTGTGTTTGCTTTTCCCTTAAGTATTCTGATTGTGATTGTCCTTGCCTGCACAGCTGTGACTGGGGAGGACTAGGGCTTTCAGATTTAAAAACTGAACACGCAACCAAGTGACTCATGCAGTGGGAAACGAGGCCATGTGGAAAATGACCCCGGGTTTGGTCTCTAAGACAGGTGCATCCTTTTAGAGTGTACAGGGGAGAATCTGCCCCCCACCCCCGACTATCTCTTCCTTATCACACCCCTGAATTCCAGCCCCCACAACACACTACCTGAAACTTTTTTTTTGCATCTGAGTATATTCCTTTAGCATTTCACTATTCATTGTCTAGTAGAGTTTTCTATGTTTTCAAGTGGAATTGTTTCTGGGATGCTTTCAGTCTTTTCCCCAAAGTACTCTAAGTTCTTCCCAGTGAGGTCCTGGTATGACAAAGTCTAACCGAATTAATGTTATACCAAAGATGGGAAGGAAGTGAAGTTATTGACTAGAGTCAAAAGATTCTAACTTCTAGATAAGAGACTAATTACTAATTGCAGATAGGAAGTTCAGAATAAAACTTTTTTCCCTCTTTCACACAGATTTGGATATTTTAATCATGCACCCTCTATACCATATTGTAGGGACTGTGGGTTTTCACATTTTGGGAAACACTTGCTGTCAGATAATGAGTTGCAAATGAGGGAGAAAACACTACGTGATTGAATACAGTGAGTGAGTGAGTGTGTATGTGTGTGTGTATGTGTGTGTATGTGTGTATGTGTGTGTATGTGTGTGTTTATGTGTGGTTTATGTGACTTGGAACCAGAGGCAAGCTGCAAAACTTTGATCCATGCTGATCTACTTCCAACTTGCCTGGAAAGACCTCGGTCTGTCCAGTCCATTGTTTAACTGGGAGCGGAAGTCAAAGGAAAGAAATGCACCCATCTTTTGTGTATCCCAATTCCCATAAGGGGAGGGAGTAAAATGGTCTTATTTCCTCTGACCCCTTGGTGATACCCCGAAGCCAGATCCTGGGATGGCATGTTGTCCTTTGCCCCTACCCCTTTCCTTCCAGCCCTCTGGATCTCCCTGTAACACTAACCCTTCCTCACAGAGAGGACTCCCACTTCAAGGTAAAGAACATACATTTGCAAGCAAAACACTAGAACCCTGTTTCCTTGGTAACTTGGGCAGGAAAGGAATATTTGAGATGATGGGAAATACTCATTCTGACCAGAATATATACATTCTCCTCGTTCCTAAGGCTTTATCTGCAACACAAGGCAGGGTCCCAAGTTGCTCCAAGTAGCTATACATTTAAAGTTAAATGGAAAGTGAAGTCTGCCGCTAAGTTTAGCTCTCCTGCTGAAATCCTTGGGAGATTATTACTTCCTTCTGGCTATATCAGGCCCCCCTTTCCCATACCTATCAAACGGCTTTGAAGTTTCACTTCATTTGAAATATTGTACAGTAAATGCACACAGTGTGCTAACGGGCTACATGGATTAATGGAGCAAATAGTTGCTTAAATTTAATTTAAAAGTAGTTCAGATAAAGACCTAGAGAATTAGTACTGGGGTTAAGGAAGGATCCTATTGAGGGATGCCTGGCTGGAGGGGAAAATCCGGGGAGGAGGGGCTGCTTCTCTCTGCCCCTCCACCCCCTATGAGGACAGATTTTGTTTAGTGCCTTTGTGCAGTCAAAGGGGATCCTGGCTGGAGGATCACTCTGTATGAGCTGCTCTCAGGGGAATCGGGTATAGCCCTAACAGATGTACACGGAGCAGTGGCTACCCTCTGCTCTCGATTCTACGTTGTGAGGTAGATATTGGCAGCTTAGAAGAACTAATGTACTTTTATTACAAATGAAGGGAAACATTTTGTCGAAGCTGTACCACGAGTCTAGGAAAGAGCTTCAAATTCTTTGTCACACACAGATGTATCTATCAACCGTTCTTTACTTAGCCCTGTCAGTGGATTTCAGTGACCCAGCTGCAACTCATTACCCTTTTTACAACACTCTGCAGCAAATTCTTATTCATAATCAGACATCTTATCCAATTCTAGTCGCAAAAATCACTTAAGCAGTCTTAATGAATACAGCATCCTTGGGATTTATGTTTAGTAAAAATTGAAAGTAAAATATTCCTAAAAAGAGACAGTTAACCTAACATTCCCATCTAGAATGCAAGCCTATAAAATCATTGCTAAGACAATGGGCCCCACTTGTTTTTTTTCTCCACTCTTTTTTGTTGTGTTTTTAGGCTCCCACTGTGGTTCTACTGAACTCAGATTTCCCCTAGGATGTCATAATAGAAATGAGGTCTGTGGTATCCTGAGCAGCCTTCCACCATACTTTCCAGTGGAACAAGAATGAATCTAAAATTTAAATCTAATTTAGATTTAGAACTATGAAGGAAGAAGACAGAGTACTGAGTTATTTTCTTAAGAAACAAGGAGACTGGGCACCTAGGTGGCTCAGTTGGTTAAGCGCCTGCCTTCGGCTCAGGTCGTGATCCTGGAGTCCCGGGATCGAGTCCCACATCGGGCTCCCTGCTCGGCGGGGGGTCTGCTTCTCCCTCTGACCCTCTTCCCTCTCGTGCCCTCTGTCTCTCATTCTCTCTCTCTCAAATAAATAAATAAAATCTTAAAAAAAAAAAAAAAAAGAAACAAGGAGACCCTGTAGAGTAAGAGCGCTTCCATCACTGCTTTGCTTCCATTCCCAGGCTGATGCATGCACAGGAACTTGCAGAATAACCAGGGAGGCATGTCTGTGAGCAAACAAAGGCCACCAAAGCGAAGAACTCACTCCCCCCACACGTTCCCTTCTTCTAGATGAACTGGAGGCAGTGTATATACTGAAACACAGTGCAAAGTGCAAAGTGAGACATGGCAGTGGGGAATCCACTAGAAGGGAACAGAAGATGCTTCCAGATGCTTGTGTTGAGATTCTCAAATAGCACATGGTCCTCACAGCATTGCAATGTCTTTTTTTGGGTTTGTTTTCTACCAACCAAACCAACCAACCAACCAACCAACCAACCAACCAACCAACCAGCATAATTCAGGAAAACAACTTTTTCTTGGACTGTACTCAAGCAGAGAATTATTGCATAGTCCTTATTACAGGGCATGTGGTGTGCTAGAAGAGCATGGCCTCTGCTTGCTTCCCTTCTGGAAATTCTGTATCTGGAGCAGTGCCTGGCACATGGTAGGTACTCAATAAATCTATGTTTAGTGGAGGAATGAGTAAAGGAATAACAAATTTAGTTAAATACATTCAACTTGAGTTTGATAAAAAAGACATGTATTTTAACTGGCAATCCTCATATGGAGAAATAATAGCCACAACCACAGGATAAATTGTAATTTCTCTTTGATTTGATTAAGGAACACTACAACTCTGGAATAAAAAGAAAACAAATTGAGACTGTGTTCATTTTGATTTTCTGTTATTTCTGTGGCTTACTAATAAGCCAGTCAATAATATGAATAAATCCCTGCAGTCATTAGTGAGTCTCTTTGGTGAATTCACCAATTTCTTCTTAAGGAAGGCAATTACAGAATTTAAAACGCATTCAGTCTTCCACAGAATTTCCCCTTACTGTACTGAAAATCTAAATGATCCATGCAAGTAGAGGTGTCTGCATTCTGAGCGTTCATTAGTAGAATTTTTTCAGTTAAAATTTTATTTTTAGATAATAGTAGATTCAGATGCAGTTGTGAGAAATAATACAGAGGAACCCTGGCTATCCTTTACCCAATTTTTCCTTAATGGTAACAATTTGTAAAACCACATGTAGTACAATATCCCACCTCCCTCCCACTTCCAGCCCACCTTAACATGCCCTCTCCTTTTCTGTAGTTTTGTCATTTCAATAATGGTACATATTGAGTCATGCCGTATATAATCTTTTAGGATCGACTTTTTTCATTCAGCATGAGTCTCTGGAGATTCACCCACATTATTGTTTTTACCAATAGCTTGCTGCTTGTTATTTTTAGGAAATACGTCATGATATGGATGTACTACAGTTTGTTTAACCATTCACCTGGTGATGGACATCTTGGTTGCTTCCAGCTTTTGGTTATTATGAATGAAGGTGTTTTAATCACTCATGTACAGGTTTTTGTGTGAATACAAGTGTTTATTTCTCTGGAATAAATGCCCAGGAGGAATCGTAGTTGTATGTTTAGCTTTTTAAAGTCACTTGCAAAAATGTTTCTAGAGTGACTGTAATATTATACATTCTCTCCAGCAGTTTATGAGTGATCCAGTTTCTCTGCATCCTTGCCAGCTTTTGGGGTTTCCACTATTTTCTTTGTTTGTTTGTTTTAGCCATTCTGTTACATGTGTATAGATAGCTCAATGTGGTTTTAATTTCCTTAATGATGCTGAACATCATTTCATGTGCATATCTGACATCTGGGTATCCTCTTTGAGGGAAATGTCTCATTTCTTAAGGAAATGTCTTTATCCATTTTCTAGTTAAGTCCTTTGTTTTTAATGTTGATTTTTTTTTCAGAATTATTTATAGGGGCGCCTGGGTGGCTCAGTCAGTTGAGCGTCTGACTATTGATTTCCGCTCAGGTCATGGTCTAGGGGTCATGAGATCAAGTCCTGGGTGGGCCCTGCGCTCAGTGAAGTCTGCTTAAGATTCTCTCTCCTCTCCCTCTGCCACTCCCTGTCCCCACCCCGTGCTCTCTTTCTCTCCCTCTCTCTCTCTCAAAAACAAAGAATTTTTTATATATTCAAGGTAGTAAGCCTTTGTTGGATATATGATTTGTAAATATTTTCTCCCCCTCTGTAGCTTATTTTTTCATCTCATTAATAGGGTTTCTCACAGAACATAAGTTGTTAATGTTGATGATGTCCAATTTACCCAATTTTTCCCTTCTAAATATTCGTTCTGCTATCAGAATTTTCTATGCGAGAGTTTTATCTTTCTGTTCTCTGGGGCTGATGACACAGACACAATATGAGGTTTCTTGAACCTGTTTTAAGGTAAAATTTGCTGAACTCTGTCCATTTTTCCACCCAAGGAAATGGGAGCGATATAAACATTTCTGTCTGGCAATATGCATTTTTTTAAGATTCAGTGTCTTCCTCCCCCTCAGCTTTATTGAGATAT
Organism: Mirounga leonina; assembly: GCF_011800145.1. NCBI lineage: Eukaryota > Metazoa > Chordata > Mammalia > Carnivora > Phocidae > Mirounga > Mirounga leonina. The sequence goes on along the minus strand of NW_023270807.1, from coordinate 98,448,348 downwards.
AATTGACATATACTATTGTGTTAAGTTTAAGGTATAAAACAGGATGATTTGAAACACATTTATATTGTGAGTGATTATCAAAATTAAGTGGTTTAACACTTCTAACACCTCACATAATTACCATTGCTTTTTCTATGGTGAGAATATTTAAGATCTACTCACTTAGCAACTTTCAAGTGTATAAAACAGTATTATTAACTACAGTTACCATACTGTACATTATATACCCAAAACTTAGTCATCTTAAAACTGTAAGTTTGTACACTTCGATCAACATCTCTTTGTTTTCCCCACCCCAGGGGCCAGACAACTACCATTATACTCTATATTTCTATGAGTTTGGCCTTTTTAGATTTCATATTTAAGGGTCATCATACAGTATTTGTCTTTATCTGACTTCTTTCACTTAGCCCTCCAACCATGTTATTGTGAAAAAGCAGAATTTCTTTCTTATAGCTGAATAATATTCCACTGTGTGTGTTAATCATTGGACACTTAGGTTGTTTTCATGTCTTGACTATCGTGAATAATGCTGCAATGAACATGGGGGTGCACATAAGTCTTTGAGATACTGATTTCATTTCCTTTGGGTATATACCAAAAAGTGGAATTGCTGGATCATATGTTAGTTCTATTTTTAATTTTTTGAAGGATGTCCATACTGTTGACCCTAGTGGCTGCATGTACATTCCCACCAAAAGTGTATAAATGTTCTCTTTTCAACACTTGTTATCTCTTGTCTTTTTGATATCACCATCCTAATAGGTGTGAGCTGATATCTCATTGTGGTTTTGATTTGCATTTCCCTGATGATTAGCTGCACACCTTTTCATGTACCTGTTGGCCATTTGTATGCTTCTTTGGCAGAATGTCTATTCAGGTCCTCTGCCCATCTTTTTAATAAAATTGTTTTTGCTATTGAATTATATAAATTCCTTATAAATTTATGATACTAACTTTTTATGAGTATATGTTTATAAATATTTCCTCCCATTCTGTACGTTGCCTTTTAATTTTATTGTTCCTTTTGTTGTGTAGAAGTGTTTTAGTTTGATGTGGTCTCACTCATTTGCTTTTGTTGCTTGTGCTTTTGGTGACAGAACCAGAAAATTGCTGCCAAGTCCAATGTCAAGGAGCTTTTACTTCATGTATTCTCCTAGGAGTTTTATGGTTTAAAGTCCTATATTTAAATCTATTTTAAGTTAATTTGTGTGTGTGGTGTGATAGGGGTCCAATTTCATTCTTTTGCATGTGATTGTTTAGTTCTTCTCCTAGGACCGTTTATTAACCAGACTGTCCTTTCCCCATTGAATATTCTTGGGTCCCTTGTCAAATATTAGTTGACTGCCTATGTGTGGGTTTATTTCTGGGCTCTCAATTCTGTTCCATAGATCTATGTGTCTGATTTTCTGCCAGTATCATATTATTTTGATTACTATAGCATTATCATAAGGATTGAAATCAGTAAGTATGATGCCTCCAGCTTAGTTCTTCTTTCTCAGGGTTGCTTTGGCTATTCAGGGTTTTTGTGGTTCCATATGCATTTTAAGACTGTTTGTTCTATATCTTTAAAAAGTGCCATTGGGATTCTGATAGGGATTGCTTTGATGCTATATATCACTTTGAGTAGTATGAACATTTTAATAATAGTAATTCTCTTAATACATGAAAATGGGATACATTTCCATATATTTGTATCTTCTTTAATTTTTGTCATCAATATCCTATAATTTTCAGTGTACAGATCTTTCACCTCCTTGGTTAAATATATTCCTAAGTATTTCATTGTTTTGATGCTATTATAAATGGGATTATTTTCTTTATTTCTCTTTCAGATAGTTTGTTGCTAGTGTATGAAAATGCAACTGATTTTTATGTTGATTTTGTATCCTCCAACATTTCTGAACTTACTAGTTCTAACAGACTTTTGGTGGAATCTTTAGGATTTTCTATATATAAGATCATCATCTGAAAATTTCTTCCTTCTCAGTTTGGAAGCACTTTATTTCTTTTTCTTGCCTAATTGCTTTGCTTAGGACTTTCAGCACTATGCTGAATAGGAATAGTTAGAGTGGGCACCCTCATCTTATTCCTGACCTCCTAGGGAAAGCTTTCAACCTTTCACCGTTAAGTATGATGTTAGGGCGCCTGGGTGGCTCAGTTGGTTAAGCGACTGCTTTCGGCTCAGGTCATGATCCTGGAGTCCCTGGATCGAGTCCCGCATCGGGCTCCCTGCTCGGCGGGGAGTCTGCTTCTCCCTCTGACCCTCCCCCCTCTCATGTACTCTCTCTCTCTCATTCTCTCTCTCTCAAATAAATAAATAAAATCTTAAAAAAAAAAGTATGATGTTAACTGTGGGCTTGTCATATGTGGCCTTTGTTATGTTAAGGTAATTCCCTTCTACACCCAGTTTGTTTAGAATTTTTGTAATCAAAAGGATGCTGAATTTTGTCAAATGCTTTTTTGCCATCTACTGAAATGATCATATAATTTTAATCTTTCATTCTATTACTGTAGTGTATTGCATTTATTGATCTGTGTGTGTTGAATTATCCTTGCATTCCAGAGAAAAATCCCATTTGATCATAATATATGATCCTTCTAACGTGCTATTGGAATTGGTTTGCTAGTATTTTATTGAGAATTTTTGCATTTATATTCATCAGGGATATTGGCCTGTAGTATTATTTTCTTGTGGTATCCTCTTTTGGTTTTGATATAAAGGTAATGTTGGCCTCAAAAAATGAGTTTGGGGGTGTTCCATTTTCTTGAAATTTTTTGCAGAATTTGAGAAGTATTGGTGTTAATTCTTCTTTAAATGTTTGGTAGAATTCACCAGTAAAAAGCATGGAATTGGAGGGAGAGATGAACCATGAGAGACTATGGACTCTGAGAAACAAACAGGGTTTTGGGGGGGGAGGGGGGATTGGTTAGCCCGGTGATGGGTATTAAGGAGGGCATGTACTGCATGGAGCACTGGGTGTTATACGAAAACAATGGATCGTGGATCACCACATCAAAAACCAATGATGTGTTGTATGGTGACTAACATAACATAATAAAATTAAAAAAAAAAAAGAAACAATAAAAATAAATCAGGCCACAAAAAAAAATGCAATCATATAAAAAGTAAGAAAGGGTAATGCAGTGACTGGGGATGGATAGATGGTCAGATATAAGATAAGGCTACTGTATGAAATGTTCATTGTAGACTATAGGTAGTGCATATATGGATGTTCATTGTAAAATTATTAAAACTTTTATATGTCTGAACTTTTTCATAATAAAATATTGAGGAAAAAAAAGAGCACTGAGCTTCTCTCTGTTCCTCAAGGAACTAGAAAAAGAACAAACTAAGGCCAATGTTAGTAGAAAGAAGGAAATAGCAATTATCAGAGTGGAAATAAATGAAATAGAGTCTAAAAAGACCACTGAAACTAAGAGTTAGTTTTTGAAAAAGTAAACAAAATAGACAAATCTTTAGCTAGACCTATCAAGAAAAAAAGAGAACTCAAATAAATAAAATCAGAAATGAAAGAGGAGACGTTACAACTGATACTATAGAAATACAAAAGATCATAAAAGACGACTATGAACAATTATCACCAACAAATTGGACAACCTATATACCCTCAGGTGGGCAGGTCTGGTGCCTGGGTCTAGGGGGGTGGGTCTGCAGCCTAAGTTCACTGGGGTAGGTCTGGCACTTGCATATGTGGTGGTAGGCCTGGGACCTGGGTCCATGGGGGCTGACCCAATGCTGGGGCAGGCTGGGAGCCTCAGTTTACAAGAGTCAGCCTGGAGCCTGGGGCTTTGGGAGGACTGCCTGAAGGCTGAGTCTGTGGGCGCCAGCTTGGAGGCTGAGACCACCTAGAGCAGCTCAGCATTAGGCAGACCAGAAACCTTAGTCTACAGGATCCTTCCTAGAGCCTGGAACTGTAGGAGCTGGGGCAGGCTGGAACTGGTCTAGAGGCTAGGTCCATGGATATTGGCCTGGCACTGGTGAGGGCAGAGGCTTGGGCTCATGGAAGTTGGTCTGGCACTGGAGGGGCCCTTGTATAGGGTCTTTAATGAAGTCAAACGGTGACTTCACTCTCTTTCCCCCACAGAAGGGTGTTTCTCTCCATGCTGAGCTGCCTAGGCTTGGAGAGGTGATGGGGTAATGGATCTTTTCTTATTTCTGTGCTCCACTCAGGTACTATAATTCCTACCTCTTATGAAGGCATTTTTGTGCATGGATATTGTTCAAATTGATATTTCTTGGAGGAGACATGTACTAGAAGTTCCTATACTGTCATCTTGCTTATATCACTTTCCCCATTTTCCTTCTATAGATTGTACTTTTGGTGTCAAATCTAAGAAATTTTTTGCCTAGATTTAGTTGCCAAAGATTTACTCCCATTTTTTTCCTTAAAAATTTAGGTATATTTTATATTTAAGTTTGTAATCCATTTTGAGTTAACTTTTTTATAAGGTGAGTCTTCAATCTAGGTTCACTTTTGTTGCCTATGGATATCCACTTGCCCAGTACCATTTCTTGACAGGGCTATTATTCCTGTGTTGAATCGCTTTTTCATCTTGTCAAAGTCAGTGGGCCATATTTGTGTGAATCCTATTTCTGGATTCTCAGTTCTAATCCATTGATCTGTGTGTCTGTGAACAGACAACCTTGCCTTATTTCTGATCTTAGGAGAAAAATATTCAATTTTTCACTATTAAGCAAAATTTTAGCAATGAGTTTTTTTGTAGGTACTTTTAATTGAGTTGGGGAAATTGTAGAAATTTTCTTCTATTCTTACTTGCCTGAGAGATTTTTTTTTTTTTTTTTTTTTGTAATCAAGAATAGGTGTTGAATTTTTTGAAATGCTTTTTCTGCATTAATTGTCATTTTTCTTTCTAGGTAATTTTTCTTCTTTAATCCGCTAATGTGGATTATATTGAACTAGTCTTATATCTCTGGAATAAATCCTAATTGACCATGGAGTATAGTTATTTTTATATTGCTGATTTCTATTTGTTAATATTTTGCTATGGCTTTTTACATCTATATTCATGAGAAATATTGGTCTGCAATTTTCTTTTTTGAATTATCTTAGTCTGTTTTTGGTATCAAGATTTAATTTTCTTAATAACTTTAGACATTCAGCTAGGTTCACTCTTGTTGCCTACGGATTTCATATTAGGTGAGCTGTGGTAGATTGTGTTTTTCAGAGAGTTGGCCTATTTTGTCTAAATTTTCAACTTTATGTGTATGGAGTCTTTTGAAGCATTTCTTTGTTATCCTTTTGTTGCTTGCAGGGTATTATGGGTTGCATTGTCCCACAGAATTCATAGGTTGAAGTCCTAACCCTCAGTACCTCAGAATGTGATCTTATTTGGAGACAAGGTCTTTAAAGAGGTAATAAAGTGAAGTCCTTAGATTAACCTTAATTTAGTGTGACTGGTATCCTTATAAAAAGGAGGTTTGGACAAAGAGATATGCATAGAGGGAAGACAGCCTTAAAGAGAAGCCTGGAACAGATCTTTGTTTCAAAGCCTTTAGGAGGAACCAAACACGCCAACACCTTGATTTTGGACTTACAGCCACCAGCACTGTGAGAAAATAAATTTCTGTTTGTCAAGCCCCTCGGTCTGTGGTACTTTGTTAGAGCAGCCCTAGCAAACTAATACGCAGGGTCTCTATTGATATCCACATTTTCATTCTCGATACCAATCATTTGTGTCTTTTTTCTTTGTTAATTTTTATCAATTTTATGTTTGCAAAGAATAGCTATTTTATGGATTTTCTACTGATTTTCTGCTTTCAATTTCATTGGATTTTGGCTTTATTATTTCCTTTATACTGCTTACTTTGAGTTTATTTTTCTTTTTCCCCCCTAAATTCTTGAGGAGGGATTCTAGAATACAGATTTAAAACTTTTTTCCCTTTGTAATGTGTGTTTTTAGTACAATAAGTTTGCCTCAGCACAGCATTAGGAGCCTTCCACAAATTTTGATATACTGTTTTCATTTTCATTCAGTTCCATGTATTTTTTAAAATTTCCCTCTTTGACTCATAGATTTAGAAGTGTTTAGTTTCCAAGTGTTTGGGGATTTTCCTGTTTTCTGTATGTTATTTACTTCTAGTTTTACTCCACTGTGGTCAGAGAAACTACTGTATAATTTTAATTCTTTTAAGTTTGTTGAGGTTTCTTTTATGGCCCATGTTATGATCTATCTTGATGTAGGTTCTATGGACACTTGAAAAAAATGGTTAGTCGGCTATTGTTGGGTGGAATGTCCTATAAATATCAATTAGATTCTGTTGGTTGATGGTGTTATTGCGTTCTTTTATATCCTTGCTAATTTTCTTTCTAGTTGTTCTAGCACTTGTTGAGAGAGTGGTGGTAAAGTCTCCAGTTAATACCATAGATTTGTTGGTTTCTCCTTTCAGTTTTGTCAGTTACATCTCCACATATTTTGCATCTTGCAGATCTTTCAGCTGGAAGCCACTGGTATACTGGAGCCCTGCTGGTATGGTGTTAAGGTGTGGGGAAGAGGAAGTCTTCTATAATCTTATGATTAAATCTTAGACTTTTAGTGGGCCTGTGTCCCTGGGCTGTGACTCTCACAAGTGTTTCTTAGCTCCCCTTCTCCTTGAGCTTTAGGTGAGATAGGAAGTAGAGGAAGCTCCTGTTGTCTGATACAACGAAGAGTAGAACAGAGCAACTGTTGTCTAAAAGATTTTTGTCCCTTTCTTAGCCCTTTGGCAACAGAGAGCAGGCTTTTGTTGGGGCTGTTTTTATCTGCACCTGTTGATGTTTCTAGATTACTGACTTCTTCAACAATAAATCTTGGGCATATGAGGGGGAAAAATTCAGCAAACTCACTGCTGTGTTGTTCCTTGGGTCCCCAAATCCATAGCTAATCTGTGTTCTTCTCCAACTTTCAGAGTCTTCTTATGTTTGTCTTATATATGTGTCTGGAGTTCTTGCTGTATTTAGCAGAATGAAAATGGAAAAGTATGTCTTCTCCATCTTTCCATAAGTAGAAGTCCTCCTGTTATTAAATTTTTTTTAAGATCCTAAATATCCATGCCCTGGCTAAAAACAGATTGGACATCTCTACTGGTACTGTAATATTATTAGGAAGAATCTATTTAGAAAATTGAAAGTTTTGAAATTTTTTTTTCTAGTTGGTAATATTGCTATCCTCCTAATTGACTTACTTGGTAGCCTATCTCTTAAATAAGGTACACTTATATTGTATAGTAATTCTCTACATTTTAACTTAACACATAAGTTAGTTTAACCTTGACCATCCCCCCCCAGAAGTTGATAGTACTGTACACCGTTTTTATTTCATTATATTTTATAATGTGTCAATACACAAATTTGGAAAGGCATTTGTCCAATAAAGATCTAATTACAGCTGATTTTGATCCTTAAGAAATAAGGAACTATAGAAAAGGTCTTTCCATTACGGATCATATAGACTGTACCTAGTACAGTGCCAGGCATACGATATATACTGAATGAATGAATGAATGAATGAAGATGGCATTGGGAATTTTTTTTTTTAAGACTTTATTTATTTATTTGACAGAGAGATAGAGAGCACAAGTAGGCAGAGCAGCAGGCAGAGGGAGAAGGAGAAGCAGACGCCCCGAGCGGGGAGCCTGACGTGGAGCTCGATCCCAGGACCCTGGGATCATGACCCCACCTGAAGGCAGCTGCTTAACTGACTGAGCCACCCAGGTGCTGTGGCATTGGGAATTTAATAAAGGTATCTTTTCCTCTGAAATAACAAAATTTTTGTAACTAAGATGTATATAGAAAATCTAAAAGCATCTAAGGGGAATTTATAATTGTATGTAGAGATGTAGTTTATGCATCCATACATAAAGTGTTTTTGATTATAAAGTCTCATATTTATTCTTTCTGTGGTAGATACACAGAAATTTTTTAAATCAAAGAATCTTTTCTTCTTTTAACATCATCCAAAACATGAGAAAATTAACAATCACAAAGCTAGCTCTCCTCTATCTACAATAAAAGTTAACTAGTGGTTAAACTTCCTGAGCTCACTGAGAATTATTTTATTTCAAAAGATGTTTAAGGGTCTGGTCATTGTCAGAAAATTGCTTTTTTTTTCAAGCAAAGAAATGACTTTCCTCCTTTTGCTTTCTAGGTCTCAGGAAAAAGTGTTTCCAAGCGGTGCCGTTCTCAAGCTGGGCTTCATCTGAGCTCTGTGGATTAAGCCTAATTGACAGGCAGAGAATAACTAGAAAAGCAGGCCCTGGCCCAACCAACACAAATCCAGTTTTTCCTGCCCAGCTCTCAAGTGCCAGCCTAGTCCATTTACATTCTTCCTGGGCAGAGCTAGAGTTGCTAAAATCACTTACATCTAGGTGTACAATGTAAAAGAAACCCTTCTGATGGCTGCAAATGTTCTGGGTAAAAGAAAGAATTCTGACTTCAGGATGTTCATCTGGTTGAGTTGACTACTTACAGAAGATGAAGGAGAGCTGTATAGAAAATCCTGGCTTTCTTCCCTATGGACAAAGTCAAGATTTTCCACAGTCATGCAAGAAGTGGATCGCATGGCTCTCTTCTGCCTTAGGTCTTTAATCTCATCTTTTCTTTTCTTTTTTTTTTAAATTTAAATTCAATTAGCCAACATATAGTACTTCATTAGTTTCAGACTTTTCTGTTGATACCTTTTCTAGTTACACTGCTTAAGATTTTACCTACCCTTTCCCCTTCAACACAAAAATATAAGCTTAATCCCAAGTTCCTTTCCCTGTCTAATTTTTCTTCATAACGCTCATCATTATTTTGCAGGCTATATGTTTTGCTCATTTATGGTGTATATCATCTGTCTCACTCCACTAGAATGCTGACCCTACAAAGGAAGGGTTCTGTTTTCTTTGTTTACTTCTGTATCCTCAACAGGCCTTGTGCATAGTAGGTGCTCAATCAATATCATAGAAAAATGGTTCAATGAATTATCAAGGAAAAAGACAACTGTCACAAATAGTTGAACCATCAAAATGATGACTGCTGATTATACAATTCAGTTGGTTTTAATCACAAAGGAAGCTTCGACAGAGGGAGGGAGTACTAAACTGGGGATAAGGCACATCTAGGCTGTCACTCTGTTATCTGAGCAGGTCACTTGGCCTATCTGGGTATCAATTTCTCATCTTTAAACAAGGAGACTAAGATAGAAGATCTCTAAAGCACCCTCCAATTCCATCATTCAGGCATTCATTTGCTTTTTATTTCATGGTCTGTGAGAGACTCTAAGGCCAGAGTCTCAGGGAAAATAAAGATGGTTTCATTATGGTATTTTGCACCTATCATATATCATAAAGTACGGTGACAGGAGTTAAATCACAAGAGATAGGCCAAAATAAGAAAGTATAAGGTAGTTTAAAATAGAGCCAAAAATAAAACAGAGGAACAAAATAGGGCAAAGAAAAAAAGAGAATAAAAGTGGAGGTGGGGACTATTCCATTGCATAAAAGGAACCACATAGAAAGGATGATATCAAGAGAGATGGATTTCTAACAGTGTATGCTGATCACAATCACATAATGAATCGTGATTTACAACACAATTTTTGCAAATAGACTTGGTATATTGAATTGTTCTAACAGGTCATGTTTTTAAATGACTTCTGAATCTTTAATAATAATAAAAAAACCTTAACATGTGGACCTTGAGATTACTGCCTTGCCATAAAACAAGGTGATTTCATTTCCTTAAAATGAATTATTCTCTGTGAGCCACTGCAAGGCCTGTGGAGCACTATTCATACCAATTCTCTTTCTTTACACACTTTTTGCTCTTCTCCAATCATAAGTCATTGCACCAACGGAATTTACACTTGCGTATAAAGTGTCTGGTGCCATGGACGTATTTACTGTCACTTTTTATAAAAAGACTATATGTTTTCAGCCATGACAAGAGACCAGCTGGCTAATTTAGAGTGCCTGCTGAACATTTGAGGAAAAGTAATCGTTTTCTTTTTCACTGGCATATTTAGAAGGCACATGCTGAATATGAATGATTAGAAATACAAGAATTGTACAGATGTATGGGGGGTATTCAAATGTTATCATAGGAAATGCACAGCAACCCTCTTCATGACTCTGTGGTGCTTTAGACTAAAGCAGTTCAGAAATGCTTATTTTTAAAGCAACAGATAAAGGTTTTAAAACTGATTATCTGGTATTTTACACTTTTAAAGGACAGTTTTACTGTCGCTAATTGTATCTTCTTAAAAATTTTATTAATTGACATGGGTTCTAAGTATAATAGTCTAATTATTAGTAACCACGGTCCCTCTATTGATTATTCAGCAACCCAATGTGTGAAATTTCATTATTATAACATTCACACGCTTAGCGTTTAATTTCAGAATCCAATTTAAAACTTAGGAATCCTCTACCATGTCTCCAAGAACAAAATCATAATATGATTCCAGTGCAAAATGAAAAGACTACATTTTATTTAAATTTATTTTATTTCATTCTTTTCAATTTCTATTTTTAATGGTATAAATAAAAATAGTACTGCAATGATGTATGCATATACTATGTAAATAAACAAATATGCATAAATTGGAGAGTACATGATTAAAACTACACAGCAGTAAAAAAGCAAGGTACTGCTCTAGAAAATAGTAAGTCTGAAACACCGTCATTTCTATTTGCTGCCAATCACCAGAACATATTTAACTTACCAAATACTTTTTATTAGACAGGCATTATGCTAGGCATAGTGTGTAGAATTACTAATACTAAAATGGATGGCCTAGGGTTTAACAAACTATACACCATAAAATGAACTCAAATGAAATAATATAGTATAGGAACTAGCATGTCACTTCTCCAGAGATCCTATTATGTGGCTGCCTGAAATATATGAGACTCCTAAAGGCAGCAAAATCAGGCTGCTGTGTTGCCAAAATAAATGCCTTCACCCTTCCATTTTAAAACAGTCGTCTCTTAGGTTCTGGCTCACAATGTCTCCTAATGATCTTGATAGATAGCTTTCCAGAATACTAGAGACAAGTTAGAAGGGGTTAGAGGGTATAAAAATTAGGGGATCAGTAATAGGAGGAAACAGTGACAACTGAAAAGTAAAGGAAGATGTAAAAATAAACTCAACTGTTATCTCACATTATATTAAAAAATTAACTAGAAAGAGATCATATCTATACATGAAAGCTAAAACTTTAAAGCTTTAGAAGAAAATGTGAGACAAAGTCTTTGCACCCTTGATACAAGGAACTATTTTTTTAGATGTGACACAAAAGCATGAACCATAAAAGAAAGCTTTGATAAGTAAGACTTAATCAAAATTTAAAACTTTGCTCTTTGAAAGGCACCATTAAGAAAATGAAAAAGCAAACCATGGGAGAAAAAACCCCCCATACATATATCTGACAAAGGACTCATCAACAGTAGTTATTAAAAAAACAACAACAACAAACTCTTACAGCTCAATAATAATAAGAAAAAACCTCTAGCTAAAACAACAAAAGATCTGAGCACACATTTTATAGTAGGAGATGCAAGAATGGCCAATAAGCACATGAAAAGATGCTCAATATCATTTGTTATCAAGAGAGTACAAATGAAAACCACCATGATATAGAATGGCTAGACTTAAAAAGACTTATCATACCAAGTATTGCTGAGGATGTGAAACATCTAGAACTCTCATCAGTGCTAGTGGGAACAAAAATTGGTACAGCTACTTTAACAAAAGTTAAACATACAATTACCAGACGGTCCAGCAATTCCACTCCTAGATATTTGCCCCCAAAATAAAACATAAGTCCATTCCAACTCAATTCGAAGTTCCATGAAGCAAGGTGTACCATAAATAGATGCCTCGCACAGTACTTAAAACCTGGAAGATGGTCTTAAGCAGGCATTAATTGAATGGATGATGACTAATTAATTGTATGCTCCATGACTGAGCATGAAAGTGTATGGTATATTAGAGTGACTTACATTTTTGCTTTTGTTTTTAAGCTGTGAACCCCATTCATCAATAGAAACCTTATAAGAAACCCCAATAGGTAAAACAGAAAAACCAAACTCTGCCCTGCCAGCCCACCCCTCCTGCCCTCCATTTGCAACCAACAAAGAATCTCAACATGGAGTTGGCAGGACCTGACAGGAGTCATGAAAGATTGGCAGGAACCTGGGGAACTCACAAGGGAAATGGCAATGATTAGAGGAGGAATTACATATGGATCAATGGAGCAAAGCCTGGGTACATGGAATGGGGTTTAGTAGTAAAGTGTTTTTCAAACATACTCCTTGACTTCCTGCTTTATCTTTAGGTATTATTTCTACCTCCCAAAGCCTAAAAATGCCCTGTAGTATTTCTCTGAGCCTTCTGACTATATCAAGAAGAGGAAATTTATGCTGATTTCATGCTTTCGTGGCACTACTGTCCTTCATCAAAGCAAAAAATGCCATAAATTGTAAGACACTATTATTTTATGCAGCACTAAATAAAATGTTGCCAATTAAGTATGGCATGGTGCTCTCTTGTCACTTAGAATTCTTATTTTAACCTACTGGAATGAGCTCTTCTAGGGTCATTGACACATAGAAGACATGTGACTGGTGATCATGATCTTGACCTCTTTAAAGGTATCTTTAGTACTGACAACTTATTTCAAGAACACCATGGTTTAATTAGCATAACATTGTAGTCTCATCTTTACCCCCTGACTGAATCACATGTTGCAGGAAGTTAGATGCCTTCTGTTTAAAGTCAGCAGGAAGTTCAGTGGAAGCCCAATGCTTTAATGCTAAGTCCTACACAATGAATGAATCAGTAATGCCAGCCTCTTATTGCTTTGACATTTCTTTCATCTTGTGCAGATTGTATTTTTTAAATAGCTCCCAGCCCATGTGCTCTTCTAGGATTTTGCTCCCCAATCAAAAGGTGAAGTTAACTTCCCTCCCACTGAATCTGAGCAGTCTTCTGACTTGCTTGTAGCCAACAAAATGCCTCAGAAGTGATGCCACACAACTTCTGAAGCGAGGTTGTGAAGGTGATTCAGCTTCCATCTTCCTCACTGGACTACTCTCTCTGAGTGCCTTCAGCTTCCACATAAACCGTCCAACTGCCTCAGGGCCGTCAAAACATTTCAAAGCCCAAAGCAACCCATGAGGAGAAACCACAGGGAGAAGCTCTGGGACTACATGAAGTGAGACAGATGCCTGACCCGCCTCCAGGTGCTTCAGTTCCCTGCCGTCCCAGCTCTAGTTTTCTTGTGATTGCCACTGCACAACAGACCATGAGCCAGAAACACCCAAGCAAACCTTTCCTGAATTCCTGTCCCACTGAGACTCTGAGAGACAATAAAACGATCGGCATTGCTTTAAGCCATTTGGTTTGGGGGCTGATTTTTTATGTAGCAGGAGATTACTAGAATACATCTATTCCTAGGAATCTGGCAATTTCTCCTACCTTTAGTTGAATTGCTTGATTTGTGCTCTGCATTCCTTTTTCAGGTATCAAAACATAAGTAGCCGCATCTACTTGTAGGTATAATTTATGTAAAGCATTTGAGTTGCTGCTTCACAAAAAAAAAATATGAACTTGTGGTCATATTTACTTAATTAACATAAATATTTGCTTCACTAACATATGCCTCCAAGCACTATATCCATGCCTCTAGCTGTATGGTTGATATCTATATAACTATTTCTATCTATATCTATATACATCAATATATCAATCAATACATATATCAGTATGTATGTCAATATATATCAATATCTGTAGTATCTTCAGTGAACATAACCCAGCTGAAGTGAAGGCAATCTGAACCGCCATGGGCAAGGTCGAGATTGTGCAGACAATCACAACCAAGTCATGACAACTACCTGGTCGTTGCTGAAAAAAGATGTCATTCATTTTAAGATACATCCCAAGTTTAAGATGTTAAAATGTGAACTTTTGGAATTAGAGTAAATGAAGTATGGCATTCTCTGTGCCTCTCCCATGGCAGGTGTCATATATAATTGTTTTGTTTTGTATTTTAAGTATTTGTGTACACTAGTGTTATAAGTGCAATTTGGATCAGTCCATTTACTTCCATATCTCTAACAGTTCCAAACTTCCTGTCATGCATACTGCTTTGCTATAGGTGAATCAAAAAATCGTCAAGATAGACTCTATTTTAATATCACAGGTTGGGACCTCAAGTCCTCAGATCTGGTTCTGAGACTTGTTCGACAATTTTTACTTATTTCTGCCTAGCTATGAGTTTCATTTCCCACCATGACTGTTCTAAACCTGTCCTGTTCTTAATTTCCCAAGCTCATTCCCACCAACTTGAGAATTGATAAGTAAAAAGGCTACAGGGGAAAGAACCAAGATTTGGTGGCAAACAGTGTTGAGTGTGCAGACTGTGTGGCCTTTGGTAAGCAACTTAACTTTTCAAATCTCTAGATCCTTTTTTTTTTTTTTTGTAAAATGGGAGTATCATTACCTTCTTGGAAGGGCTATAGTAAGCACTAGGTAAAAGTTTTATATAAACTACCTAATATCAGAGTGCCAAGCCATAATAACCTTAGTTCTGTTTTTTTCCCTTATACCACCATCTTCCCATATTGCCTCTTATTTTGTAGGGAAGATAAAGATCATCTTTTCAATTGCTCTCCATTTCATCTAAAAATTTACCTATATCCTTACTGTACCTATCTTCATTGCCTCTTATCTGATTGAGAATATCTCTATTACTTCAGAGAGTGTGAACATAATAACATTATAGTATCTCAATATCTTCATAGATAGATAAGGGATAATGAAAGTAGCCACTCATGGGGTTGTTTATTAGGATTTAATCAGTTACTGACTGCATCTTAAAACTTTAGGTCATTTCCTGGCACGTAGTCGGTGCTAAATAAATGTTAACAATGAGTTTTGGCATCTTGATTTTCTCATACCTTGCCTCTGGCAGTGAACAGGCTCTGCTTAGTGGGTAAATCCAAATGACTTGAGGTGGAGAATCAGAAGGGAGATGATGAGCTAAGCTGGAGTATGTGTAATATTAGAAAGAACTAGAAATGGTTGTTAAAGAGGTGAAAATGACTTCTCTGTCACTTCAAACATGGCCAGATCTTTCCTTCAGTCTTAGTCCCATCACTGTTGTTCTTCCCTAGGCTCTACCTTGTAAAACCTAATGCAAATTGTGTTTTGAATAAACATTCAATAAATATTTGTTGATGAACTCTTGTTTTCAATAAGTTAATGAAAAATGGAGTTTGTAGACAGAATTTTACCTTAGTCAACTGTCAAGCGTACATTTTTAAAATTTACAGAACCTACTCCATGTACACCAGGACTTGGCCCAGGCTCCTAACCGTCTTGCATCCTTATGTACATCCATTGGCCTAGGAACACCTAACTAACACACTTGGTGGTAATTCTATAGCAAACCATCAACCCTTCTGCCCCCAGACACCACTTTTGCCTTTAAAGATATAACAAAATGCAAAAGTTAGATTTTTATTTTCTTCCAAATAATGATTAACTTTATAAAAGTTTTTAAAAAAGATCTTTCATTATTGAATTGTCCAATTCACTAGCATTGTTTGTTTATTCATTTCTCCTATAACTTTGGACTTGACTGACATGGGTTTAAACCCATTGTTACTACCTCGTAGAAGTTATTTTGCCTTACTGTACAATTGCTTTCTTCATATATAAAATACAATCAAGTAGGTAATTTTGAAGATTACATCAGATAAACTTTAAATCAGGTAAAAGAGCACCTTGAATAAATTGGTGATTTAACAAAGCTGAATTTCATGGCAAACCTTTTCCAATTCCTCCTGACCTTTTTTTTTTTCTTTTCTTTTCTTTTTGTTTTCGTATGTGGGCATGACTATAGGGAGAATTTTAGCATGATGTCAACGGTGCATTCTGCCTTCTTGTGTCTGAGCTTTAGAGCATTAAAGCAACAACAACAAAAATTGCTTACATTTCTGGCATCTGATTTGAAACCCCATCTATTCAATCTTTAACAATCCGTATATGTGTGTAAATATTTCTCTCTGTCTTTTCAGAACAGAGTTTTCCTCAGCTTATCCTCCATTAAAAGATAGGCTTTAGAGGATCTTTCCTGATAATCTAGGAGACAGGATAGAAACCATATCCAAGCCTATATATACTTGATTAACAAAGCCTTTGAGATTACTATAAAGTACTCTCTCTAAATTTATATCCTAAGCTCCTGAGGTATCTAAGGCATTATCTACATTTATTTTAAATAAAAACCCTTCTGGGTCTGTGTAAGGAAAATCAGTAAATTTATGAACAAAACACCATCCAAGGCCTCCGAGATGACAGTGGAGAGATAGTCTCCATATTGTGACGACTAAGGGCAGTGTAGACCATGGTCCCAATTATTATCTCCAAAATTCACCAGTGCCTTGACCATCTCTTTTTCATCCCTCTTGCCATCAGTCTACTGACTTCCAGGGAATGAGACTCGGCATCTCATTTAAATGCTAGCCCAGGAGAGGCCAGTAACACAGCAGCACATTCCTTCATGCCCTATGGCTCAGTTCTTGCCTTTGTTAGTTAGAGAATAACTTTATCAGTTATAAGCTCCCTCTTTCCCGAGCTCTATATCCAAGAAGGCTGAGAGAGTAACAAACTCCATCTCTTCCACATAAAGCCCATTTTCTCTGTTCAATAATTCAGGCATGTCTACCTCTTCTCTACTATTGACACTAGAATCTCTCTTCCCTATGTCCTTGTGGAACTCACTATACTTTATTCAACAAACATTTACTGAGTACCTACTATATGCCCAGAATAAATTCAGAACACAGTCTATGAGCTCTATCTTCTGAATCACATTTTTTTCCAGTTCTAGTCTATTCTGTGGCCCAGGAATTAACTAACTCCATGGTTCATATATTTAAGAATCATTAATTTATACTTATCATATTCATATAGACAGTATCCAGCTCTAATAATTCAGCTATTGTGACACTCTTCTGTATGCAGCAAGAATAAAGAATTTGTCTCTAAACAGAGAAATGTGATTTAAATAAGATGCTTGGAATCCACAGTTAGGCATGGCAATAAACAAATTGCCAATGGCACCAAAGACTGACTTTAAGCATTGGCCTTGTCATTAAGCAGCAAAGAGGCTTGGAATAAGTCATGTATCCTCACTAGAATTTAATTTTTTTATATGTAACATAACAGATTAGCCTGATGACCTCTCTGGACTTCACTCTAAAATTTGATTCTGCCATGTGTCTCATTGCTAAATATGTTTTGTTATTTTGTTTAACATGTAAAATAAAGAGAAAATATTTTTAGAGAAAGCAATTGGCTGCTGAGCCAGCCAGTCACATTTATCAATCCCACATTATGTGCTTCTCACAGAATTCAACACTGGGGAGGATTAGCATGTGCTTAGTTTGGATTCCCCAGAAGACTCCAAGCGAGGATTTGTGTTTAAGTCATCTGTGAAGGAAGTACTCCTAGCAGAAACTGGGAAGTGAGTTGGACATGTTGGATAAGGAATGGAAGAAGCCCAGCAAAGGTGCAGATCCTGAGCCAGGCTATGAAGTGTAAAATATGCCTCAGGACTTGTCCAACTCCAGGCAAGGAGGCTGGGCTTCATGCTTATGATGTACTGAGACGTGGTTGGCTAAGGCCTGCCCTGGGGAGGATATAAATCCAAGACAATTCTGGCCCTCTGAGCAAACTAGCAAAGCAGCTCCAGTAGCCTGAGAGTGGTCCTCTGAGGAGTGTCATGGGTACAGGCCATTGGAAGCAAATGGAGAACAAGCAATGGGGGACAATGGAAAAAGAATCCTAGGGATCTTAGCAGAGCACCGCCTATATCCACTACAGAGCCTATCAGTGAGGATGCTTCCAGTTACTCACAAGAGAAAACCTAATTCCAACTCTCCTGATCAGTGAAAGGAATTAACTGGCTTCATTCAGAGGTAGAGTAGGTTTCAGGTATGGCATATTCTGGGCTCCAGCACCCTTTTCCTACAATTTTCCAGGGTTTTGTAACTTCTGGAAGTTGGGTTGTCTGGGGACGATCAGTATCAATACTCTTCCTTCATATTTTCTCTTTCCCAACCATAAAGCAAAAGTTTAGGGCTTTACTCTAACTGGAATATATTAGGTCAAATGTCCTCTCCTGAATCAATGTCTGTATGTTCCCATGAATGACCAAAGCCAAGATGGGGTCAATCAAGAACATCTGTTACTACAAAAGAAAGGAGTGAAATGACTCAGGAACAAGCAAAAAGATCCATTGCCATTTTTGCTAAACCAAAATCCTCATATATCTTCCTCCCCATACCCAGGTTCCCCAAATCTCCACCCCTAAGTGGAAGTAGTGGTTCTCAACTAAGCAACATGTTGGACCACTTGATGCCTGGTCTCTCCCCTAGAGATTCTGATTTAATTAATCTAGGTGCAACCTGGCCATAAGAAGTTCCTAGTAGTTCTGAATAGCAACCAAAGTTGAGAACCACTAGTCTAAAGGGAGACAATCAAGTCTCTTCCAGTTACTAGCACCTCAAGTGTAGGATTTCTAGATGAGGTACTTTTTTTTATTTTAAAGATTTTATTTATCTATTTAACAGAGAAAAACACAGCGAAAGAGGGAACACAAGCAGGGGGAGTCGGAGAGGGAGAAGCAGGCTTCCCGCTGGAGCAGGGAGCCTGACGCAGGGCTCGATCCCAGGACCCTGGGAGCATGACCTGAGCTGAAGGCAGATGCTTAACGACTGAGCCACCCAGGCACCCCAAAGTACTTTTTTTAAAATCAAATTCTGATATAACTCCTATTGATTAGTGATAAGTCAACAAACTTAAGTTACCCATTCCCTGCACTTCCCAGCATACAAATGATGGAGAGAAGATGATAAGCTACCATACAGATCTCACTTGTAAAAAGGAGAATAGGAGGCAACATGGAGTGGTTATTGGTTCATAGCACATTCCATATCCTGCTGGACAGGAACACTGAGTGATTCTTGCCTTGCATGAGGAGTGAATGGTTTAGTTGGCCAATCTTGTAGACCCTAGTTCTACTCTCCGGGACTATCTTACCTATCCTTTGTCTGATAGGGTTATGCCAAAGATGGACATTGGGGAGAATTCTCTTTTTGGGCTTGTATCACCTTGGGGGCCTATCTGGAGACTGTCCTAGGGTTGAACAAGAGCCTAACCCTTGGCTTGGGGTTTCTTTGGAAATTCTAGTCACTGGGAGAGGATCAAGGATTAGATTTCCTTCAGATATCAGCTTTGTCTCCTGTGATGGCTCCTCCATCCTGCTTTTGCTCCAACTGACCTAACCCTAGGTCAGAGAATTTTCTTTTTTCTTTTCTTTTCTTTTCTCTTCTCTTCTCTTTTCTCCTTCTCCTTCTTCTTCTTCTTTTTTTTAATCTGGTCAGTCTTAATCAGACTTTTACCAGTCTAGGAAAGAAAGTCACTTGCAGAGAGTGCTTCTTTTAGGAAATCTATAATGCTTTAAATTTCTTTTTCAGATTGGCTAGTTTTAGTCCAAACTTGTCACTCTCCTGAAGGATTTTAATGAAAGCTGAACATTTTCCTACTAAATCACTGAATATTGCAATTTTGGCTAGCACTTGAACTCTATTGTAAGGTACAACAGGGAATCATTTAACCAGTTACAGAATCATTTAACCAGTTATATATAATTATATATAGTGTATATAACACGATGTATATATTATATATGTATAAAATAAAATTTACCAACTTCTGGTCATAGAAAAAAATTTTTCCTCATTGCTTACCTAGATGCAGATAGTGCAATATCTTAGGATCTATGATGTGTAAGGCACCACTCTTAGCACTAAATTCTGTACCTGGTAGGATGCTTTTGGTTACAAATAACTGAACATAACTACAGTCTGGCTTAAGTCATGAAGGGAGTTGATTGGCCCATGTCACTGACAGTGAAGAGGTGGGGCTTTGGATGCAGTACAGCTAGAGGTCTAGCTCTATTTCTTGCAGTTCTTCTTATCCCTTCACCCTTATGGATCAGCCTCACCCTCAGGCTGTCTTCCCTTGTGGCCATAAGGTGGCTGCAGCTAAAACTCAACATCTATCCTTCTCTTTCCAGATCACGTGTGCTGGGTTTAGAAGGGCAGTGGGCAGATTTTTCTCCTCATCGTTAAACAAAGCCCAGAGTTTCGCTCTAATTGGATAAAGTTAGATCACATCATCACCTCTGGGTAGTAACTATCGTAGGGAGGACGGGACTGCTTCGATAGATGCAGGCCAAGGGCTTCTCACCCGGTAACTGGAGTGGAGAAACTCCAATGGACACTGCCCAGCTGCTTGTCAATGCCTGAAGAGGCAGCCAGCAAGGAATACATTCAAAAAGAGAAAAATAACGGGCGCCTGGGTGGCTCAGTTGGTTTAGCGACTGCCTTCAGCTCAGGTCACGATCCTGGAATCCCGGGATGGAGTCCCACATCGGACTCCCTGCTCAGCAGGGAGTCTGCTTCTCCCTCTGACCCTCCTCCCTCTCATGCTCTCTGTCTCTCATTCTCTAAAAAAAAAAAGAAAAGAAAAATAACAATTGGCATTTACTCATATTTTAGATGTAGATGAAAATACACACAACGTAAATGAAGAACTCCTGTTTTCAAGAGCTTCCAAGTGAAAAAAAAAGTATCAAAGTGATAAAATAATCCCTTTGTGGTCTTAGGGAGTGTTTTTCTTTGTCTAAGGAAGCATAAGTGTCAAAATCTGTGCATCTGATTTTTGGAGCTTTTCTGATCTCCCGTAGGTAAACAAATAATACTTTAAACTTACACATGTTGCTATTTAACAGTATTTTTATACCTTTAAAAAATATCCATAAATGTAGTGAACTCACATAATAACACGTGGCAAAATCCTGGGAACCAAAAGGTTAACTCTGGGGAATGCAGGTGTGTTGACAACCCTGCATTCACAAAAGCCAATCCCGGTTATCATTTTCAACGCTTCCCCTCTCTCTGCTTCTTTTTATTCCTAAATGATAAAGCTTCAACATGATAATCTACATGAAGCACCCCCATAATCATATTAAGATTAAGGAAAATATGTATGAAACATTTTATTTATGCTTAGTGACAGTGAGCAAAGAGGAAATAGGCGGAAGAATTTTTGTGACAGTTTATATTCCAACAAATAATCACATGGTTTAAAGTGTACTCCCAAAGCAGATTATACATTTTATGCATTTAATTATAATCATACTTTCCTCTTATCTGATATGGATATCTTCAATTTAAATATCAGCTTAATTGATGCCTATCATTTAATAATCATACTATGATCCGGGCCAATTATAACAATTCTTTCCTGTAAAACTAGAGTTGTTAGAAGATGTGGAGTAGGAAAATGTTTAAGTCCTGACATAAAAATGTCTATGATAAAACCAGGGGCTTTGAATTTCATGGTCCTTTAATATTGCTTTTGAAGTAATGAAAAAACCATTTTCCACCACTTGCTTCAAGGACTCCACTAATAACATCTCCCACAAAAGACCGTTCTTTTTTAAAGAAGGATATTGTGACGTTATTTTAAAGCATTTAAAATTATATAACAAACTTTTACTGGAATTTCTCAGTCTACCTTTTTCATTCTCCCTAATGAAATACTTTTTAAACAGGTTACTCATCTTAACCTTATGGAAATGCCGATGACAGAGCATCCATTATTTAATTCAGTTCCAGAAATAAAGGATAACAAGTTGGGGGTGGTAGGGAGGAAGGATGTTATAAATAATTTAAAGAATTAGGAAAAAGGCCTTTCTTTGGGTCTAGACTTCAGGTTCATCTTAGGTGGCAGAAAAATGGTGAATTGATAGCCTTGGACTTGTCCCCGGTGGACACTTGCCCTTCACACCAACCTTCTCTTTGGATGGATGGCTGTCCACTTAGGAAGGGACCTGGTGGCAGAGAAATCACCAGGGCTTAAATGGGTCAACTGAATCAGCAGTGATCTTTGCAGACATCTGTGTGTTAAGCTCTGTGTGTCCTCAATAAAGTCAGCCACACCAAGAAGTGGGATTTCGGGAACTCCTGGAATAGGACTGTCTAATTAAAAAATGGTTCAAGATGAAGTTTCCCAGGAGCACGGAAATCCAAGGAGAAAATGAGTTTCTTCTTTTAATTTCTTATGAGATCTTTGGCTAGGAAACTGCAAAGGGTAATTATGCAAAATGCACGTGAGGATGCCACAGACCGTCTGGGCTGAGCGAAAGGTGACTTGTAGCAATAACCCCAGGCTTTGGGTTTGTGCAGCTTGATTTTCCTGGGAGGATCAGGTACTAGAATGGGGAGTGATTCTAGGAAGTGACCAGTGGGGAATCAGAGGGCAGTTCTACCAGTCAGTGCTGAAAGAAAGAAAGAAAAAGAAAGAAAGAAAGGAAGGAAGGAAGGAAGGAAGGAAGGAAGGAAGGAAGGAAGGAAGAAAGAAAGAAAGAAAGAAAGAAAGAAAGAAAGAAAGAAAGAAAGAAAGAAAGAAAGAAAGAAAGAAATGATGGAAGAGAGAGGAAGAGAGGAAGGAAGGGAAGGAAGGGAAGAAAAGAAAGAAAGAAAGAAAGAGAAAGAAAGAAAGAAAGAAAGAAAGAAAGAAAGAAAGAAAAAGAAAGAGAAAGAAAGAAGATAAATGAATAAACTAAGTAAAAATCTGTCTCTAAAGAAAGACTTTCCTGTAGTAATGGTGGAGGGCAGAGCTGTCTTTCCCTTCATCACATGTACTTCTTCACTGGTTCCCTTCCTTTTCATGGGAAGAATAATAGTACACAGCTTTGAACCACTGTCAGGACTTCAGACTAGTGCCTGGCATATTCATAGGTTAGCAATCCTCCTTATTGTTAGAACGTGATTTTGTCTATTTACAGATGCTGATGGTGACTATCTCTTAGAATGTCCAAATGGATGAGCCAGCATAACCAATGTAAGTGTTAAAGAATAGTTTCCTAATATTTTATGGCCTCATTTCATTGGAATCATTACATTCCACAACACCGCCTGGGTCAGACCTAGTTCTATAAAATAAGTCTTACGTTCCAGGCCAAACTAGATGAAACTTCATCTTGAAACCTTTTTAAATTAGCTGGCCCTATTCTAGGAGTGTCCACAACAAATGACTTCAAATGAGTTATCTGAAAATCACTCAAATCTCTTCAAGGTAAGAATGTCTTTTAAATGTCCTTCTCTTCTGCTGATATTTGAGTTGATTCCTTCTTCCTGTCTTCATTTTGCTTTATTTATAAAAGCTGATCTATGTATAAAATATTTCCATTTTTTTTCCTGTTGGGCATGAGGGAAAGGTTACATCTGAGTTAGCAGGTGGGATCACATAAAAGACAAGATGGCTAGTTTATTTCATGGAACACACAATCATAAAATTTTAGGGCTGACATGGCCCTCAGAGAACACCTAACCCAAGTACTTCATTTAAAAAGTGAGAACAAAGAAGCCTCCTAGGCCATATGCTTAGTGAATCAGAAATGTGGTCATTAATATAGCACAGTAATTGATCCTAAATATAGCTATATAAGTATAGCTATATAATATATAAAGCTTATATATAGCTAAAATAGTGAATACTATTTTGGTAACTATGATGCATTTGGTAATCTTGACTGAAGACTTCTTGTTAAATTTTAGAATTAGAACCATCATGTTTTCCATAGTGTAACCATTCTATTCACAAAAATAGGAAGGATCTAATCTTGGTAGTAATCACCACATTTAATTTGAAAAGGGGGAGAAGTTCTTAAAATATTTTTAAGTTAGAGAATTTATTTGAAGTTATAGTCAAGACAATTTTTTTTTTAAGATTTTATTTATTTATTTGACAGAGAGAGCACAAACAAGGGGAATGGCAGGCAGAGGGGGAGAGAAAGAGAGAGAAGCAGGCTTCCCACTGAGCAGGGAGCCTGATGTGGGGCTCGATCCCAGGACCCTGGGATTATGACCTGAGCCGAGGGCAGATGCTTAATGACTGAGCCACCCAGGCACCCCAAGACAATTTTTTTTTTTTCAAGGCACATTTAATATCAAGAGTGTAAGGGCAAACCTCTTGGGTCCCCTCCCTCCTTGGGAACTTCATACTATCACTCTGCTATCGCTCAATAAACGTTGCTTTGCTGCCCACCACACACACACACATACACATACACAAGTGCAATAGAAAAGGCCCAAATACAATGAAGGAAACACATTCCCCCATTAACACCAATGACAATGCTCTTTCAACATGTGCCTATTGAAGGCAATGGGGATTTAATTTCATTACTGAAAAAAATAACTCAGTGAGTCTCATCACAGCCAGTATCCTACTACACTTTAGTAGTGAAACAAATGTTTATAATGCTTCAAACAGTTTCAACCTGAAGTCTGATACCGTGCCTTTATGTTTGTACAGTCCTCAGCAAGATTACCTACAGCATTAGCAACCATTCAAAGAACAATTGATAAAACCACATTGATTTAAGGCTCAGTCAAGTAATATAGAGCCCCAAACTAAATGGTTGAATATATGAACTACTTGTACTGACATCTACTATTTGATTCTCTTTTGACAATTATATTGGTTCTTAGCAAAAACAAAAAACAAAAACAGAAAAAACAAAAAAACTCTTTAAAGGCAAAATTCACCTCATTTGAGTTTTGACCCAGAAGTTCAACAACAATCACGAAGTCCACAGTCTTACTGGCAAAACTGATACACAGTGTCTCTAAGTCACTATGCTCAAGGTTAAGCACATACTCTATTTTACATTTTACTGGAATTTTGCATGTTCAATTCATGATTTTAAGTCTCTAGCTTCTCATTCCTCCAAACTGTCTGAAGACACAGTGTGCCACAGACTTAGGACTTTCATTTATCCCTCTATTTTCTTTTCAGAAAAATTTCCCAAGGGTCTACATGTTCTGGAAGGGGAATTTTTTGGAGGTGGCCACTTCTTTGGAATAGTTTGGCACCTTCAGTCCTTTGAAGCAAGGGGAGAGGGAAGAGAAAAAAGCTGAAAGACAAGGTTCATCTGGTAAGTTTTATCTTAACCATTACAAGCTAGATAGTATAAGAATGAGGCCTTTTTTAGCTCCAAATGTCTGAGTCTTGGTGTGGAAACTGAGTACTTGGCTGTCCCACCACAGCTCTCTCATAGTGGGACTCTCAGGGAAGTCTTGACTGGGGAGTGTCTCGTAAACTTGCACTCAGTTCATTTTGGGCTTGTTCCAGTTTGTCTTTAGTCTGTTCCAGTTCACCTTTCATGTTTAGGAAAAACAAGCTGATCATGGGGTCTACCACTGTTGATCTCAGTTAGGCAATGCTAGGCTGTTGGACTTGCTTGAGGTGTTGGATTTGAGGAGTACACTCTTGTATCTCTTGCTCTTTGGTTGCTAGTCGCATTACAAGGATGTTTTCCTCATTGTGCTTTAGTTTTTCTTCAGACTCCCTTAACTCAGTTACATCATTAGAATTAAGATCTGTGTACTTGCCCTCTAAAGCTTGGACATATACTTCATATTGTTTCCATCTTAGAGTTAACTCATCTCGTGTCATAACCGTGAAGGCTGTTTTACTCAGTCGAACCTTTGTGGGAACAGGTTCCTCCATGGTCACCTTGCATCCTCTCCGGACAGAGGCGATGCAGACACCACCCAGTCACACTACCGTGGGCCCCCGCTCTACCTCCCACCGCAGCCCCAGCACTCCCCTTTCTTTGCCAAGACATAATTTTTGAAAAGGAAGATTATTCATAGGCTTAAGGCTAATCATTGATACCCTCAAACTTTTCCTGTACTAGAACTCGAAAATATAGTTAGCTGTTTTGCTTTTGTCTACGACTATGGAGAATACAAGTTGTAGAGGGAACCTGAGTTCATCTCCATAATATTTGAAGTTCTCTAAGTAAAAACACTCTGTGGGATATAACTGGCTAAGTTTTCATGACTGGGCTCAGAGGTGGTGGTCGGAAATGTAACAGGGTTCCCTATATGTATTTTAATCAAGACACATCATACATAGTTTAGCAGAGTTTACTTTTTCATATCACTACTGTACTTTGCTTCCTTCTAAACTCTTTTGGACACATAGTTTTGAATGGTGATTTGGCAATAAATGCTGTAATTCAGGGCAACAAGGATATAATGTCTAGACAAAATAATGTCATAAAATGTGTAGAAAAAAATCATGGCCTTGACTGAGTGCTGCATAATCAGTACAGAATTTCTGACCGTTGAACCCTGAATTTTCCACATTGATGAGTGGGTAGTTACATTCATTAAATTGAGTAAAAGTGGTCTGGCTTAATCCTGAAACAACAATGAAAATTTAGAGGCAATGCCTTGACATGACATGCTGGAAACTGGCTTTCTATTTGTAGGTGATTTAGAGCTCTTTCTTTCATAAAGTTCTTAAAAAAAAAAGATTTTATTTATTTATTTGAGAGAGAGAGAGAGAGACAAAGAGAGCACATGCAGGGGGAGCTACAGAGGGAGAGGGAGAAGCAGGCTCTTCACTGAGCAGGGAGCCTGACACAGGGCTTGATTCCAGGACCCCAGAATCACGATCCGAGCCAAAGGCAGACGCCCAACCAACTGAGCCACCCAGGCATCCTCTTACATAAAGTTCTAACAAGAGGGCTATCCTTTCCTTTCTCTAGCATGTTCCACAGAGAATATTTCAGTGTCTAGATTACCAAGGGAAAAAATACACACCTGGACTAAATAATAACAATTATAAGACTAATTAAAGGTCTGTGTACAATCCCAAACCTCAAATCCTTATTGAGCATGCAGACATGGATATCAACTTTCAACTGCAAATCACAGCAGCAATTAAAGGAGGATAAAGCTAGTAAGAATAGAAAAGTAACTTTTTAATCCATAAGGACATACATTTCTAGGAGGCTCTTTCTGGCTTTTAATGCTGGCTATAGGAAGAGCACATGAAGCTACCTGAGTCTGTGTGGTGTCTAATTTGTTTC
Organism: Mirounga leonina; assembly: GCF_011800145.1. NCBI lineage: Eukaryota > Metazoa > Chordata > Mammalia > Carnivora > Phocidae > Mirounga > Mirounga leonina. The sequence goes on along the minus strand of NW_023270807.1, from coordinate 98,421,312 downwards.
CCTTTATCTTATAGCTCTGATGAGTCCTCAGGAAGTTAGGTCAATAACCAAGCCCAAGTGTCTAGAAGATGCTTGGGTAGGTCTGCAGTGGTCCAGCCATTCTAGGAAGAGCCCCCTCCCTGGTAAGAAGCAAGGGGTCCCATGCTGGTTCATCAGCACTTTGATTCTTGAAATACACAGTAAAGGATTCTCAATAATCAAGATCATCTGATGGCCCAGGATATGAAGTGTCAGACCATTTGAGGAATCGATTCCAATTGATCTGATACCGAAGAGTAAACTTTCTTTCAGAAATAGTTTTCAGTATCTGAGCATCAGAAAGCAAAGCACTGGGGTTACCCTCTGCAGCATGAGCGGCAAGAAATACACTTGTTCTGATGGGCAGACATTCCCATGCACACCATCTTTCATTCTCCTAGCTATTTCTGGAAAGGCATCTACTGTGCCCTGAAAAACATACAGATTAGGAGCTACTTCTTTACATTTTGTGACATGAAATGATGCAAACTTAGTGTCTTTTTAAATCTCTAGCAAAACATCAAAAAGGTTGAAGGCAGGATGCATTCTTCAAGGGCCACACTGAGCTCTCCGCATACAGGGCAACCCTGTAGGGTGGCTTCCAGTAAAGCCCCGGGGTTTCTCCATGAAGAAACATCATAGCAGATTTTCATACCTTTTGTGAAATTTAAATTTAGAAATAAAAAATAGACAGTGAATAAAGGAACATCAAAAGAAGTAACACACATCCATCAAATATCCTACGAGCAGCTAGGGAGAGAGTGAGGGACCACAAACTGTGAAAAGCCTGGTAACCAATGATTCAAGGCCCTATGTTTTATTTAGACCCAATTATAAATACATAAAAATATTTTTTCCCTCCAAATAAATATATAGAATTCTAGGAAGCAGTCCCAGGAACTCACTCCGCCCTCAGGCAGAGGATATATTCAGGCATCAAACACGTGTAATTTGCCCTTGTGTTCCTGTGACGTCTACACTCCCTGTGATTACTGCTGGCTACTACTTTCTTCCTTGCTTTCCATTCCTCCTTCTCTGTGTCTCCTTCAATCCCTTTCCCTTCTGCTCTTCTTCCTGTTCTCTTTGCCCTGCCCTCCTTCCCTTTTCTCCTGTCACAGGAGACTATCCTCATCACCAGAAGCAACGTGTTGAAAAAAATGAGACAGCAAGGAACCAACAATGTACTTGATAAAACAGGAGTCTTGGCTGCCACCAGATCGCTCTGGGTTAAGCCCCTCTTTCTACCAGAAGCAACTTTGGGAGTTGGCAAAAGAACAAAATGAAGAGTGTCTAGTCGCAGCCTCTCATTTGGGGATCACAGAGAACCAGGAGGGTGAAACTGGCTTGCTGGGTCCCACTGTGAGACTAATGATGAAAATTCCCTGATAAACTTAGATTTTTTTAAATGGTCTCGCAGAACATTTACTCAACAACAGAAAGCTTAAGAACAGATGTCACATGCAATAGTCATGGTCATCATCACCTTACCGGTGAGTGCCTAGAATGAAAAGAAGCAATGGGCAAAATACAGATGTTTTCCCGAGGCTTTACGTGGAAAGGCCAAAGAGACTGGCTTTATGTTCTGCATTAAAACAACAACAACAGCAACAACAATAACATCAACAACAACAAAACAACAAGAGAGAGCGTGACACTTTGTCTGTGGAGTAGCGTGAGTTACGGCGGGCGGTTTTTCCCTCTGCCCCAAGGACAGGCCAGGAGGCGTCATGGACAGCTTGGATTAAGAACTAAGATTTCTCTTGAAAGATTTTTAAGGCCTGAAACACACAACTACCAAGGGAAGCTGTGAAATTTCTTTTTTCTGGCAGCCTTGACGATTGTATCTTTCAGGGTTGGTTTACATGCAACGTGGCTGTGACCTTGCATTACCCTTCAAAGCCTCAAAGAGGCTACGATTATGCAGTTTAGGGTCTGACGTTAGTCTGTGCGCTTGTGATCACCGTGTTTTAAATTCAACAGGTTGGAAAGAATGCAGCATTGTCCAAGTGCTGAATATGATGATATCAGTTTGGATTTACAAAGCAGCCTCATATTCAACCTATCCAGGCCATAGAAACCTCCCCACCAATTTGGAGGGGAGGAAAAAGAGACACAGGCAGGACAGTGACTTAGTAAAGTGTCCTCTGAGTCCCAAGCAGGGTCGACCTCCCAAGAGTCCCAGCGCTTGCACTTTCCACAGCGTATCTGCCTTGGTTCTCAAGGAATTGGGACTCTGGTCACAGCTCTTAATTATTTTATTTTATTTTTTTAAAGATTTTATTTATTTGATAGAGAGAGACACAGCGAGAGAGGGAACACAAGCAGGGGGAGTGGGAGAGGGAGAAGCAGGCTTCCTGCTGAGCAGGGAGCCCGATGTGGGGCTTGAACCCAGGACCCTGGGATCATGACCTGAGCCGAAGGCAGACACTTTAACGACTGAGCCACCCAGGTGCCCCCACAGCTCTTTATTATAAGAATAAATTATACAGGAAAACAAGATTCTTCATTTATATTTTCTATAAAGCTGATTTTTAAAAAAAGATTTTACTTATTTGTCAGAGAGCTAGACAGAGAGAGAGAGAACACAAGCAGGGGGAGGGGCAAAGGGAGAGGGAGAAGCAGGCTTCCCGCCGAGCAGGGAGCCCCATGCGGGGCTCGATCCCAGGACACTGAGATCATGACCTGAGCCGAAGGCAGATGCTGAACCATCTGTGCCACCCAGGCGTCCCAAAGCTGATTTTTATTTAATTGTTATCTTTTTAAAAATTGTATTTTTTAATAGTGTTTTTCTGAGGACCACCCAAATCAGAATCTCTTATGCTTGTTAGAAAACCCATTTCTAGGCTCTGCGGATTGTGTGCTCAATTAGAATCATGGGGGACCCCCCCTCCAAGTCTGCATTTTAAACAAATACCCTAGGTGATTCTTATGCATTGTTCTAATTCTTAAGTATTACTTAAATCAATTCTATAACCGTGCCCTAAAAATCACAACAATTTAATTGCTTTCAAAGAACAAGAACAACAAATGTACGGACTGTACTGTTGCAATAAAAACATATCATTAAACAAATAATACGGGAAGATGTGCTAAAAAAAAAAAAAAAAAGACAAGAGGCATACTGTCTAAAACCTTTTCTCCTAGTGTGTAAATCCTCTCTTCGCTTCATTTTCACAGGTCACATTGATATTTATGAGTCTATGTGCAATTTCATAGCAAATTAAGAGTAATCATCTGCCTCCTTTCTCTGACTCAGTTTTTATGGGATTGACCCTGCATATATTCAGTATTATTCTTATTGTTGGACTGAAATCCTCAAGGAAAAGCAACATAAAAGCTTTAGGAAAGGCCTTCTCTGTAACCAAAGGACTAACACAAACCACCAGAAAAATCCATCAGTGATGGAGGAAAGTTAAGCTTTGATAAGGTTAGCATAAAATTCAAAACTGCCCCACATCCAAATCTCCCAACCTTGACTCCGAAAAGGGGCTTCTGTGCAATTGCCGACTCCTTACAATTTTCGAATGTGACCTTAAATTTGACCTCTCTGTAAGCATTCAAGCCCTGGCTTCTCTTGGCAATAGAACCAATTTAACAATTTAACAACCTGAACAGCCTTGATGACAGAAGTTTGCAAACAGAAGTATTATGAATGGGTTTTGATTTCCAGCTGATGAAGTTGTGCACGGCGCAACTGACAGATGTTCGCTTGTGAAGGAGTTAACATATGCCGGAACTACCTTTCCATACATGGTGAGAAAGAAATAGCCATTTCAAATGTACTCTTGCCCCTGGCCATAGGCTCTTTATGTAGGAATGCCATTTTGCACAGCAAAATCTCAAAAGCAGGAACAGTAAGACAGGAGGATTTAACCAGGGACAGCAAGAGATCTAATGAACAACAATCCTGCCTCCTATTAAGTGAAAACAAATTTAAAGCCATGCCAGGTAGCCAGCTGCCTTTTTACTTTATAAGATCAATCTTTCAACGTTATCTGCCAGAAATCATAACACAAGACTCTAATGTGACCAAATCCAAGCAGAATTAGTGTCAAAAAGCTGTATCTCTTGCTAATTCACACTGGTTACAGGGAATGCACTATGAGTTATCACTAGCGGATCTGTGGACAGACTCATTCAAGGAGATAACAATAGGAAGATCATCTGTTCATTTATTGTGGCATAGCTATTTGCTTCTAATTAATTATGAAAGTACCACAGGCTACCAGTCAGCATGTGACAGCTGGGGTTTTGTCAAAGCAAAGATATGGCAGTAATTTGAGAAGCTGCAATAACTCTGGTATTAAATTTTTACAAAGAAGTGAAAGGGGAGAGAAATCTGGATATTTTTTGTAAGATCTTTAAGTAAGCATAATATCGAGGGTGCTACAGCGCACCTTTCATCAATTTTAGACTAGGGACAGAGCCAGATAAAAAAATGTGATGGAATTATTTTTTTTATTAGAGGATTTGCTCTGAATGTGCCACCTTTAACAAGCTAACCTCTGTCGCTGCACTTCCATGGGCCACTTGTGGAAGGTAAATTGGCCCAACTCCTCTGGATGCCATTGGCACAACATATATGGAGCCTTAAAAATATGTATGCCACGTGACCTCACAATTTAAGCCCTAGGAATTTAATCTAAGCAAATAATGATAAACATAAAGTAAAGATGAATTACAGGGTCATTCATAATGGCTCAGTTTGTAAGAGCCAAGAGTGAGAAGCCACACAAATGTGCTAAAAATGAAACACTGGTCAAACTATGGTGTAACCATTCAATGCACATTTGTAAAGACAATTCAGCATGGAAATCCTCAAGATATATTCCTTAATTATTATTTATATTATTTAATGCTTTGGATATATTATTTAACAGAAAAGAAGTCTAACCAAATTCTATAGTTGGTAGAATCCAAATGTGTGTGCATTACTGAGTTTTGGTGAATTTCCCAGACCAAGGGTTTATCTTAAGAATGCACCTAGAATGAAGTTGGGTCTGAGCATTTCAAGGGACAAAAGACTCTACAGGGACAGGTGGTGTTTCTACATGTCCAGGAAGGGGTATGTACAAACTCTATTATTCCAGGACATTAAATCCCAGCCCGTGGGTTAATCAAGTCCTCCTCTCACCCCTTTTCCACTGCTAGCACCCCACTCACAGAAAGCACTAGAGAAGGGGTCAGAAGTGAGCAATGGCTCTGGTATTGTTACCACTATTTCTTCATATTTCTTCCTAGATGACAAAGGGCATATTATTTAAGGTCAGTGATTTTCTAGTCTTACCATTTTTAAATTTTCTTTATAATAAAATAGTACATATATTTAGACAACATATGCAAATTTATAAAGTTCATTAAAATATATGCAAGGGACTTCCAGAAGGCTCCAGCAGTATGGAGGACCAAATACCTTGACTGTGTACCTTCTTGCTGAAAACAAGTAAAAATTTCTAAATAAAATACTGAAAGTAGTTTATGACTGGAAGGCCAAAATCCAGTGAAAGGAAGAATCTGAAGAGGTAAGATACATGCTGAAGGCAGCTTGTCTTTGAGGGCTTTGCCAGAAGAGTGAACTTGAATGTTGGCTTTCATGGTCTCATGAACCACACAGGGTGGAAGACAGACAAAGCCAGAGTCCACCTAAGGTCTCTAATATGAGGTCCTACAAAAGGAAGTATCTGAATGGCCTACATGCTGAGTGTAAGGGAGAACCAGAAATCCATTCCCCCCATGAGACTGCGAGAAAAAAAATCATAAAATGGAGAGCACCAAGAGCACAAGTCTCAGAAAGAACAGGCAGTATGACTAGACCTGCAAGGTTTTTGGATATTATAATTGCCAAGCACAGCATATAAAATAATCACATTTAGTATGTATTTAAAAACCTAGCAAGTTTGTAAACATGAGTAGAATGGGCAAGTGACTTAAAAAAAAAGGCCAAATATTTTTAAAAGAGCTAAATAGAACTTCCAGAAATTATGTAAAGTGTCTTCAGAGTTAAACACTTGGTTGCTACTAGTTTTTACATATAGCTGAGGGAGAATTAGGAAATTTGAAACTAGATTTGTAGAAATTATAAAGAATGAAACACAGAGAGACAAAGAGATGAGAGATGCAAAAGATAAGTCACATAATACAGATATTAGAGTGAGAAGGTCAAACATGGATCTTCTTGGAAATCCAGGTGGGAGTAGAGAAAAGGGGCTGAGGCAACAATTGGAGCATTAATGGCTATGAATTTCCTTAGTTTTATACTATTTAGAGTATAATTACTGTTTTGAACTTTTTGTATTGAAGAGCATAAATAAATAAACCTAACGCATGGAAGTAAATTGCACAACACCAAAGACAAAGGTAAGATCTTAAAAACACAGGGATGGATCAAATCACCTACAAAATTTAACAATTTGATTGAGAGTTTACTTCCCAACATTAACAAAAGAAAGGTAACAGCAGTGGAATATCTTCAGTGTGCAGAGAGAAAGATAAATGTCAAACTAAATTTGTAGCCTTAGTGATAATATCTTTCAAAAACAAAGACAAAGGAATTTTCAGATAAAGGAAACCTAGAGTCAGCTAGTGAGGCATGGAGTTAGAATCTAAGATCAGGGTGCTAGGTGTGCTCATGGTTACCAGGGTGCCTTTGCTTCTTGGCCTTTTCAGTGAATAGAGGAGAGAGTATCTGCATACCCACACAGGCAAACATATACCTATGTGTACACATACATGTTTGCATATGCACATATTACATGCATTACACATATGTATGTGTGTTGTAGAAATAATGAATCTACACTGATAGTCCCAATTCCAATCCATCCCCACATGATTCTTTCTTGCCCTCATTCCATACATGTATATCATCGTGATAAATCTGGCTCCCAACAACACATTTACTAACTTGTTGCATCCTATCATAGATATAAATTATTTCAGAACTGTTTTACCTATACCATGACAAAAGCCAAAATCTACCAAAATGATTCCCAGATTTGTTTGCAGTACTTTCCCCATAATCTTGCCCAAGACAGAGAGTATATGGTCAAATACTGTGTTCATAAATTACATCAATTAGTGTTTTTTTTTTTCTTTTGGGATGCTTATGGAATTCATTTAAAATACAATGAAGTTCATTTGTTTCAGTCTGCTTTCAGTTTTAGTTTTTCCTCTCTTCCCAACCTTGTTGATTTAATTTTATTTTTTTGAATATGTAGAACATTAACATGCTTCCAAAAGTGAAACTATACAAAAAAGGTATATTCAGAGAAAAGTCACTCTTTTCCACATTTCTTCCCCTTGACTCCCACCATCACTTGTAGGTAAAAAAGTTACTTGAAATAAAAAAGGTTAATTTATCCTTCCTGTGTTTCTTTTTGCAATGAATAACAGATATATGAATATATTCTTACTCCCTTTCCTACACAAGAGTTAGAATGCCATATATCCTGAGGGTTTTTTTTTTTTTTTTAGATTATTTCTTTGAGAGAGAGAGAGAGAGTGAGCTTGTGTGCATGTGGTGGGCGGGGCAAAGAGCGAGAATCTAGGGCAGACTCACTGCTGAGCACAGAACCCGGCACAGGGCTCAATCCCACGACCCATGAGATAACGACCAGAGACGAAACCAAGAGTGGGATGCTCAACCAACTGAACCACACAGGTGCCCCACTATATATTATCCTGCTTTGAATTTTGGTTCTATGGAGGCATCTTGCTTCTAAAAACCTCAAGAATTAAAGAACAGATCATGATAAAAATTAGAAATATTTAAGGCAAAATTATAATGATGACATTGAATATCAAAACATATGGATGCAGCTAAAATAATACTCAGTGAATGAATCAAGTATTCATCTTAAGAAGTCAGTGCAAAAGCATCAGAATAAAAGTAAGCAAAACAGAAGGAAGAGGGAAATGAGAAGAGAAGTATGTTTCTGTTTCCCTCACAGCTATGTGTAGCCATGGGATTAACTTTGGGTGAATGAGATGTGAATGAGTCTGAGAAGGGCAATTTCTTGGTCATCTTTCTAAGACACCTGGTCAGGACTCTGCTCCTTTTTCAAGTAGCTGAAAAGTGCCATGATGTAGAAGCCAAGAAGAGAACACATAAAGCTGTCCTGCCAGCCATGAACACACTCAACTACTCCAGACTGTTACCAGAAAGAAAAGTAAATGTCTATCTTATGTACAATGCTGTATGATGAATCTCTTTGTTATAGCAGCTTAGTTTCTAGATAAGTTAATACAAAATAGATATAAGAATCATAAATATACAAGTAAACTCAATCCAGCAGATCAAAGAAGAAAAATAGCACGATGATCTCAATAATTTTGTTAAAAAATGTTGGATAACATTGAAATGCTTAACACAATAAGGATAGAGAAGAAAAAGTATAGCTACAAAAAATTAAGTACTAAGCTGAATGTAATTCATTCAAAGGATTCCCTTTACCTTAAGAACATCATGAAATGTCCTTAACATTAACTCCTGTTAAGGGTGGTACTGGAAGTGGAAGCAGCATAGTAAGGTAAGAAAAGAAATAAAATAATTAGAAAGCAGGAAATATAATTGTCGGGGTGCCTGGGTGGCTCAGTCATTGGGCATCTGCCTTCGGCTCGGGTCGTGGTCTCAGGGTCCTGGGATGGAGCCCCGCATCGGGCTCCCTGCTCGGCAGGGAGCTTGCTTCTCCCTCTCCCACTCCCCCTGCTTGTGTGCCCTCTCTTGCTATGTCTCTGTCAAGTAAATAGATAAAATCTTTAAAAAAAAAAGAAATAAAGAAATATAATTGTCCTTATAGGCTGACAGTAAAATTGTCTATAACAAAAATCCCAAGGAATTACAAATAAAGTATTATAGTTCCTAAGAAAGTTTAGTGGATTATCTGGATAATTTAAATTCCTTGGAGTTGTCTAGATAAATATACCAATTACATTTCTTCTATACATCAGGGAAAAATTTTTTTAGGCTTATTTTTAAGTAAACTCCACACCCAATGTGCGGCTCAAACTCACAACCTCGAAATTAAGAGTTGCATGCTCTACCAACTAAGCCAGCCAGGTGCTCCCATCAAGGAATAATTTTAAAAGATACCATTTTTAGGGGCACCTGGGTGGCTCAGTCATTAAGCATCTGCCTTCGGCTCAGGTCACGGTCCCAGAGTCCTGGGATTGAGCCCCACATCAGGCTCCCTGCTCCGCGGGGAGTCTGCTTCTCCCTCTCCCACTCCCCCTGCTTGTGTTCCCTCTCTCACTGTGTCTCTCTCTGTCAAATAAATAAATAAAATCGTTAAAAAAAAAAAAGATACCATTTTTAGAGTGCCTGGGTGGTGAAGTTGGTTGAGTGACCTACTCTTGGTTTCAGCTCAGGTCATGATTTCAGGGTCTTGAGATCAAGCCCCACAATGGCTCCACGCTCAGTGGTGGAGTCTGCTAAAGTTTCTCTCTCCCTCTCCCTCTCCCTCTGCTCCTCCCCATGCTCATGCACTTTCTCTCTCTAAAAAATAAACAAATAAATTTTTTTAAAAGAGATACCATTTATAATAATGTAAAAAATATAAATTTCCCAAGAATAAATCTAGCTACTTTTCTAGCACATGGAGAAAATATTTAAATAAAATTTTCTGAAAGACTTCCCAAAATTTTCCTAGTAAAGACTTCCTTTCCCACACCCACCAAAAGATATACTCTGTTCAGAGAGAGCATGACTCAAAATCATTACGAGGCTAATTCTTAACGAGTTGACCTATTGATTCAGTTCCAATCAGAATTCCCATCCAAACCCGAGCAGGGATTTCTTTTTGTGTATGTGGAATAAAAGAATAAAATAAACTCATTTTAAAATGTATATGGAGGAACAAAGGGTCAAGAATAGTTAATATAGTTCTTAAAAGGAGAAAACAAAAAGTGGGGAACTTAAGTTTATGAGAATTCAAGGATTGTTATAAAATACACTGAGATTGGGTGGTTTGGGAGCACACAGCTGGGAGACCTGACTTACTTCACAGCTGGTGCCCCTGATTAGTAGGCAGAACATGACTTTTTTTTTTAAGATTTATTTATTTATTTGAGAAAGAGAGTGTGGGGGAAGAGGCAGAGGGAGAGAATCTTCAAGCAGACTCCCCGCTAAGCGTGGAGCCTGAGGAGGGGCTCAATCTCAGGACCATTGAGAGCATGACCTGAGCTGAAACTAATAGCTGGATGCTTAACCAACTGAGCCACCCATGTGCCCAGAACACAACTTTTCAACAAAAGTCATTAGTCATCTAAAAAATTAAATTAGATCCTAACCTCACACCATAAACACACATCAATTTCAGGCGGATTAAAAACTTAAAATGGAACCCAAAATTACAGAACTTTTGGAAGATGACCTAGGAACTATTTTATGACCTGGGTTGGGGAAGCACTTTTTATCCAATACATAATAAACCTCCAGAGACACATTGGGAGACACTGAAAGGGTAACATTTTAGGGCTCAGTTTCTGCAAGTAACCAAAGAAAAAAAGACGCCTCACATGGGGCAAAAGGATGTCCAAAATCTAATTCTGGCAAATTGCAGTGTTTGGGGAAATCATCAGTGATTAACCAGCCAGTATAGGCTTCTCAGGCAGGATTCCTCCTTAAGGTCCTCATACCGCGGTGGACTGACTACACTGTCTGACCACAGCCAGCTAGTTTTAGTAAGGCAAACCAATGAAAAATACCATCAACATACATCAACAGGAAATGTGCAGTTCACTGAAATATCTTGCATAAGCAATTAAATAAATATTAAAGGTTAATATTGGGTCACGAAGGACATACTTTCCTATCAATATTAACAGATATAGTACATTAACACCTGAAAGCTACACTTAACATTTTTATCTGTGAAACAGAAAGAAGTAATTCCTAGAGTATATAAAAATGATACATAGCTAGAGACCTCTGCCATGAGCTACCCCCAAAATTATTTGGTTATAAGACAATGAATCATGGAAGTACACTGAAAGCTGAGGCTTCAGAACATAAGAATTTTTCCTCTAGGCCAGTCCTCACTAGCTGGTGACCCTACAGTCATTGCCATAAATATTTTAATCCTTGTGTTCCCTCCCATGAGCTACCTACTCATAGAGGCTGGAGGGAAACGGAGCTACCTGCTCATAGGAGATCCATAAAATCCAGTTAACTGTGAAGAATGTCTTCTCCTTTTCTCTCTTCCCTCCTCCTCCCATCCTCCCTCTTTCTTCCCCTCCCCTTCTTTTTCCTCCTCTTCTCCCTTATTTTGTAAAAACAGAAATTACTGACAACTGAAGACAATTGAGGAAAAGTTATTTTCTTTAAAAAAGGAGAGAGAGGAGTAAAAACTGAATTTGGAACATATTTTAAACTGATTTTAATAAATGAAAAATACAACCCTAATGTGTCTCCAATATCAGATGCTTATTATATTTTCAGGTGTCTTGGACATTTTTTCTCTGTATGCTGGAAAGAGAAGAGAGCCCTATTCCCCCTATCTAAATAATTTCAGGCACATATCAGATCAATAAACGAGAGCTGGCATAAAACAATGATCATTTCATAAGGACAAGTCCTTGTGAAATAGTCATAAATGTCTAGACTTATAGCTGTGACTTCTTTTATAATGACAGCAGATCTGAAACACAAATTACTTTCTTTCCTACAAAAACAACTTTGTAATACTGGGTAGGAAAACACTGAAAAAGCAATTTTAATAACTATCCTGAGAACACATCGGCCTCTACTTTCAAGTTTCTAATTTATGCACTCAATTCAAGTGAAAGAATGTGGATACTGCACTGTTCCTGTCCATGGGCCCTCTCCTTTTCAGCCTCAGTGTCCTCAAGCTAACTTGGCTCAATGCCATCATGCAACTGAGGGGACCCCATTCCGCAGGTTAGTGAGTTCTGAAGATACAGGTCAAGGTCATCAGTTGGCATTAAGGTTAAAGTGGTCTTTCTGGACTAGAAAGTTACCAAGGTTAATTGGGATGTTATATCTGCTTCTATTCACTCTACTCCTGTGCATTAAGACATGCACATTGATAAAAAAAAAATATGTCAAAGACTCCTTGGATAGAAAACCACAGGCCCAAAATAGTGTCACTTTGGCCAGGTCACCAGGGTCTTCATACCTAACCTACTTGCAGTTTCAGCCTCCCCCAGAAATGTAACTCTTGACCATTCAATCAGCAATTTTCTGATAAGCACCAATGTGGTCATCTGTCACATGGACCCTCTCCATCCCCCAAAGGAAGATGAGGAATCCACCTAAAGACTCTCTGCCCTTCCACCTCAGAGAAGGTGACCTGGCCTAGAACAATCCTTTTCTTTTGCTAATAACTTTCTGGCCCCACCCTCCTTCCTATAAAAACCTACACAACATCTCTGAGCTCCTCTCTACTTGCTGGATGGAACGCTGCCTGTTGCATGAATCACTTAATAAAGTTAATTAGATCTTCAAATGTCCTCAGGTGAATTTTGTTTTTTTTTTTAATGGAGACTTTATAACTGTATTCCCCTTCTGTCTACCCTTCCCTCCGGTGTCTTTTGGACGTCCGTTCCTGTGGAGCTGTCTCTCCATTCGTGGGCTGGCATCAGCAACGAGCAGAGCTTGGAATCCTTGGGCTGACTCTTCACATGCCTGATGCACAGCTCACACTCGGGGGTTTTGCTCTCAGTAGTCCCTGCCATTGCCTTGATCCTGCTGTGGCCTCTTCTGAAAAGAGATGATACCATCTTTGGACAAGGACTCAAGGGAAACGGATCCAGGTCACCTATTTTGCCTGAGAAGGCACAGTACTTTTCCCATTGAAAACTTTTACAGTTCTCATTAGATCCCCACCTTCGCATGTGTTTTAGGTGTTTTTCATCTACCATCTCTTTGCTTATATCTTCAGGGTTTCCCCCTTAGCTGGGGTTGAAATTGGAGCTACAGGAATAGTAATGTGACCGGCCACATTTTGAGATATTAAATTTGCAGGTAGTCAGAATTTTGACTCCTGAGCCCTCCATCCTTTGGTGAGATGCCACAGTTCTGTTCTATTACATGACGAAAAGACTACAGATGTAATTAAAGTTATGGGCCTTATAATCGGGAGATTAACATGGATTATAGGATGCACTCAATCTTATAGCAGAGGACTTTCTCCATTTGCAAGCAAGATATATCAGAAGAGGAAGTAAAAGAGATTCACAATGTAGGAGGGACTAGGCCCAGGGCTGCTGGCTTGGGAGATGAAGGGGGCCATGAGCTAGGGCATGTGAGCCCCCCCTAGAAGCTGGGAATAATACCAGGCTGTTAGCGGAGAAGGAAAGGGGGACCTATAGCTACATGGAACTCATTTGTGCCAAAAGTGTAAATGAGCCTAGAAGCAGATGACCGCCCATCCCGTCCCCAGGGCTTCCACATAAGAGCCCAGGATGGCCAACATCTTGATTCTGGCCTTGGGAAGCTCAGAGCAGAAGAACCAGCTGAACCCACTAGGACTTCTGACCTACAGATCTGTGAGATACCAAGTTCGGGCTGTTTTAAGCCATTTAGTTTGTGGTAATGTGTTACAGAAGTAATAGAAAACCAGTAAAATAAGTTATTGCTTTTCTCATAATTTCCTCTCTCTCTTCTCTCCATTCAAACAGGAAGTTGGTTCTGTGTTCTAGTTGTGGGGAGCCATGAGGTATGGAGTGTGCCCAGAATTCGTCAGCACATTTTTCCGGCTTTTGTTTACAGAAATAGAAGATTGAAGGGAAAAGAGGCCTCTGGGCTTGGATAGGATGTCCAAGTGAAGAGAAACCAGGGGGAAAGCGGAGAGTGTCTTCTGAACCTGAGCTATCCCTGGGTTTGTAGGCAGGAGACTGGGAAGCAGGACGAGAGGGATCACCAGAAGGGTTCTCAGGACCTGGTAGCCCAAAAAAGGACCCACTGCCTGGAATGAGCTAAGTGGCCGGACCAGGTGAAGAGTTGACACTGAAGCATTATTGGAAAGCCCACAAATGATGTGAAGCCTGCCTACTGCTCCTTAGCTAGTCCTACATTGTCGGTGCCTCTCTGTTCACAGGGAGAGCCTGATGCAGCCCGCCGGAGGGCCTCCTGAGCCGGGGCAGGTGTGTCCAATAGTCCCACCCACCCCCTAACTACAACAAAACCGTGGTTCTCGGCCTTCCACGGTATCCGGGGGTGGTAGGGTGCGCTTTCCCTGCTCTCCCAAGTCACGCCTGCCATGGCCATTCGCCTTGGTTTCCCATCTGCCTGATTGTGGTGCTTCTGCTCCCAGGCTGCCCCGTGCTCCCAGTCCCACCTGCTCCAGCCCATGCCGCCCTGTTTCAGGCCTCTGCAGCCACCTGGGGGCAGAGGGCGGGGCCGGGGGGGTGTCCTCAAGTAACACCCAGGAGCTACGGTTACACACTCGCAAAGTAGCAACACCTCCTGGCTTTCTTCAACCTCCAGAAATACCAGCACGGAGCAGGTGACCACATATTTCCATAGTCAGACTGAGGCACTTCTTCTTTTTTTTAAAGATTTTATTTATTGGAGAGAGAGATGGTGAGAAAGAGCATGAGCATGGGGAGGGAGAGGGAGAAGCGACTCCCCGCGGAGCAGGGAGCCTGACGTGGGGCTCGATCCCAGGACCCTGAGATCATGACCTGAGCCAAAGGCTTAACCGACTGAGCCACCCAGGCACCCCTGACTGAGGCACTTCTGATAGCGAAAGCAGGAGCGATTGCTCATTATGCCAGGACAGCAGGCGTGTAAACTGAGGTCATCCCAGACAAAGCAGCGTTGTGGTCACTCTAGCACAAAGGATCTTTCCTTCGTTTTGCTTTGTTGGCCACGGTCCCTGTTGTCTGGTGTGCTGTGACAGGGGTCGCAGTGTGCACTAGGTGGATATGTCAGGGGCGGGGCATGTTCTAAGTGATACACTGTGCTGTGCTCAAGATCTCTCTGCCTCGCCAGCCTCTTGTTCCTTGGGCCCCGCTGGGCTCATTTTCCCATCTTGTAGTTCAGGTCTTCACTGGCAAGTGCCTTGTCCCTCAAGCAGATAGCTTCATGTCAGATTATCCCTTCATCCTTCAGGCAGACCTGGGCCTGGACACAGGGATACACACTGCGAACCGTCAAGCCATCCACTTGCACATTATGGGCTTAGGATCACACAGCTAGAAACCATTTGAGCTGGAACTAGATTCCAATTCTTTTGAATTCCATTCCTGAATTTTTTTTTTCTTTTTTCTTTTTAAGCACCGTGAAGTTCCAGGTGGCTAGACTGTGGGCTTCTTGAGGGCAATATCTGTAATTCTTGGCTGGGCCAGAACCAGGTTCTTAAACTTTCTTCACCAGGCACTTCATTCTTCATGCATATCCTAAGAGAATTTAATGACTGAACCCACATAGCTTTCCAAATATAATGCTTTATCTATGTATCCAGAGAAATAAAATGTAGCCACTTCAGAAATTACTGTTAACCAGAAGCACAGAAGGAAAATTTCACCGAAGCTGAAGTTTTCATTACATGAGAACCTTTTAAAAAAATTTATTTAAATTCAATTTAGTTAACATATAGTGTATTATTAGTTTCAGCGGTAGAATTTAGTGATTCGTCAGTTGCATGTAACACCCAGTGCTTATGACATCACGTGCCCTCCTTCATGCCCATCACCCAGTTACCCCATTCCCTGCACCCACCACCCCTCCAGTGACCCTCAGTTTGTTTCCTAGAGTTAAGAGTCTCTCCTGGTTTGTCTTCATGAGGAACTTTAATAGCTACTTAGCCTGACGACCCATGTCACTGGTCATAGGAGATGAAGAATTTCCTTAATGGCAGGTGGAATAAAAGAGTTTGGAACTTAGACCTTAAGAACGGTTGGTCTGTGTGGTTGTATCTCCATAGAGACTTACCTGGTTCTCACTACAGAGTGTGAGGATTCTAATGTCTGTGTAGCCTTCAGAAAGAGTCATACATTTAGATTTTATTGCCACAAAATGATCAGGTATAATTTTATAAGGTAAGGTCAGAAAATATTGCAGCCTCTTGTGCTCCCCTTTTAGAGCTAATTTATTCAGTTAAAAAAAGGAAGAAATGTGTCTTCAAACAAACAGACTAAATTAGACCTTTCAAAACACTTGTCATTAAAAGATGGTTTGTTGAAACTTCAGACAGGTTAAACGTATGCCACAATTTGAGTGAAAAAATTAGCTTTCCAGGGTTGCAATTACAATCCTACTTAGTTGCCATGGTGATCACACAGCATATGGATTTTGTCAGATAAAGACATCAGGGCTGGTGAGAAGGGACAGTATTTTTTGAATCACCACATGCCAAGTGTCAATTCTTTTGCAGTTCTCTTGCAAAAAAAAAAAAAAAAATTAAGGAAAGAAATGTGTCTTGATTTGGAGGGGGGTTGGGAAGAGGAACAAGGCTTCGGAAAAGCAAACAAGGGAAGATTACTAGAAATGTTTAAAGAAAATCTGAATTTAAAATAACTTGAACGTGAATGTCCAATTGTATAATAAGGGCTCCTTGGCATTTCAGAGTTAGAAGCACCTGCTATTTAACAAATGCATTCCAATAATGGGTGGCCAGTGTGTTCCAGTTTCCTCTTCTATTCTGGTTTTTCTTATATTTATATGCCCTTTCATTTGAATGTTCTTTTCCCCTTTTTAACTGTATGTGCCTCTAGGGTTATTTTTGTTAATGCTCTTGTCAAGAGGCTGGGCCAGCATAAAAACTATAATGTAGAAGAAGAATGTCCCTGGACTAAAAAATGGGAAATGACCCCAGATGAATTTCTTATTACAAGAAGGAGAAGGAGAGAAAAGACAAAATACTCTGTGAACTCAAAACTCAGAATTCTCAATTTATAGTTATCTTCATTGATCATTCAGAACTTACACACTCATGATGATTACATCTGTTCTGCCAACATGAAAGTGAAATTGAAAGATTGTGTCACATCTCTGCTGTGGTATGGTAGAGAGTCCCAGAGTCAGCCAGCCTGGTCCAATGGCCTAACTGGTTGTATGATGTGGTGTGGCAACAACTCATCAGCAGCCACATCAATCACTAGCTCCTGACCTTGTGGCCTTTACATTTTAGTTGGTCAAGAGGAATAATCAACAGACAACAAATAATACATAGGATATTTATAGAATATGATAAGAACTGGGAAGTAAGGAAATAGGGGTCTTAAAATGAACAGTCCAACCTGGGGGAGGAGGCAAGTGCGTGGTGAGACAGAGCCTACCCCAGATGAGTGTCCTGAGAACACTCAAGGAAGTGATCTTGGAGTTGGGATCTGATGAAATAGACATTGGCAGCCAAGCAAAGATCTGGGGAAAGATTAGAGCAAAACAACAATGCAAGCACTTTGTGCAGTCAAGAATTTGGCTAAAGCAGAACGAGGAGAACGGAATACAAGAAGTTTTAGACAGGGGAGCTCAAGAAGGGTCAGGTGGTCCAGGATATGGGGTTGGACGGGGTGCTTTTAGGATTTTTTGCAGAAGTCCCAGCCAGTGTTTGGGGCTGACTTTACAGATGAAGGGATGGAACTCCCTGTTCCTGCCCCTCCACTCCTCCTAAGATTAAGTGATTCAGCAATGGTATCCAAGTCTTGATGATCATAATAATAGCTTGGGGGGCTTGTTAAAAGTTCAGGTTCCTGAATCCTCTCCCAGGCTTGCTTAATCATCACATGATAGGGGCCAGAGATCTTTCCTCCCAGATGACTCAGCTCATCAGCCATGTTGAGATGCAGGGCAGGGGAGCAGGCCAATTCTACTGAAGTCAGTAAGACCAGGAAATGTGAGGGGAAGGTACTTCTTACCTTCACAAACTGGGGAGGTCAGAAGGGGCTAAAGTCACCTGTGACCAGTGCATTTGGGCTGACTCTCTTCCTTTCTCTCTTGTTGTTCACACAGTAAGACTCCTCTGGTGAGGGCTTTATGAATCTAGGTTGCCCTTACAGTCCCAAATTGCCAGTCTGTTTACGGGCTTGGTGCTTCTCATTGCTGAAATGGAGATGATTTCTCAGAATGGCAAACTTGTCAGGGTATATAAATAGTGCGTCTGTGTCTTTAAATAGAAAGACATTAGGGGATATTAGCCCAGACTAATTATACAGATCAGTTATAGCTAATAATTAAAATTTGCCTGAGGCTTTGTGGGAGGGTCGCTCTTAGGGACTAAGGGTTGGTTTTCTCTCCCTTGTTGTTTTACATATTTACAAATTAATTTAAATGTGATAATCTGCAACATTGATAATTATAAATGCTTAACTAAATAGAAATGTGTTAGTCTTGAGATAGGCTCCTTATGAGATGACTAAGACATAATCACTGATCCAAAAATATCTCCCTATAAGTACTCCATTGCAGTCATGGAGGGGCTACCTACACAAGTGGAAAAAACAAACACAGGCCAAAAAATCCTCTCTGATTTCATTCAGCCTAGTTTCTTGGAAGCCAGTGTGGGGCTCAGAAAATGTCCACTGTGTAGACATGTATTTGAAGCTGGACCCGGATCAACATCCAATTTAATACAGGTCAGCGAACAAGTGTTAAAAAGCAAGGTCACTCGCCTGCTTCCAATCTATACTGGATTAAAAACAATGATTTAGAGGTGAAAGGCTCTGTGTACCATGCTATGAGCTCAGTGCCACTCAGCACTTTGGCTATTCTTCAGCGCTGAAATCCATGGCACCATATTTTCCTGAGGTCATCTTCATCAGACAGGATATTGCTCGGTCTCATCCTGCCAGAGAATTTATTATATCGATTTGGGGAATAAGGTTAATTGAAATGAACTTTGGGTTTTAAAGGTAGGTTTGGTGCAAGCCTTAACAATTAAAATGGAATTCTTCTCCTTTAAATGACTTGGGCTCATTTGACTGCATGGACAGTACTGTTTAGAACAGAGGCAGGCATAATTTTACAATGTGAAATGCTCATTTACTTTTCTCCTGTTGCTATAACAACTCACTTTTGAACCAGACATGGTGATAGGAAGCCTTTAAAAAAAAAAGAGAGAGAAAGCCTTGGCTTTGCAATGAATTTCACATTGGTTTTGTTTAGATTTTTCAATCATTTTACTTGGAACTTACAGCTGGAAGTACAGGAATAGATTTTACTCTTTCTTTTTTTAGAAACCTTGCTTAGGACTGAGGCTTTGTGCTTCCATCTTGTCTCGAGGGTTGCAAACAAAACAAAACAAAACAAAACAAAAAGCAAAACCAAAAAACTTAGACCCCATGCACAGTTTGTGATTTCCCTGATATAAATTATGTTTCATACTCAGATTATGTGCTATTCTTTTCCTTAAAGGTAACACCTGGGTTTTTGCTGCTTCTGAAAGAGAAATACGACTGTCAGTTCATTCTGTTTCTCAATCTTCTTCTGTCCAAATGCTACCAGCAAGACCCATGTCTCTGCAGGATTTTGGGATCTGTAAACCTCAAAATCTTGTTAAGCCTCACACAGCACAGCAACATGCTTTGTTTCTTAATGACTCCAAGGAAAAGGCAAATATTTGGCAAAGGTAGAATAGATAAATATTTGCAAAGAAACACAAAAGAGTAAATGCATACCCAACAAGATTCCAATTCTGCTTCTGTCCCCTTCTTAACAATCCCACCAATAACAGATACTGACGTAGGCCTAAAACATATGCCCTTATTTTTGGAGCATGAGGTTCTCAAAGGCCAACTTAGATGCAGGTAGAATTAAGAATTAAATTGAGTAATGTCGCCAAGATGGTGACATAAATCATTCCTGACTTTGCTTCCTCTCACAAGAACAGCTAGCATCTATTCAAAAACAAGACATCACTAGGACAATCCTAGAGCACAGGGACAGGAGTGAGGATGAAGTGCTCTGTGCACTTGAAGACCAAGATAAACTGCATTAGAAGGATAAGAGCAGGGACTACATTGCCCCTCCCCCAGGCCAGTGCTGTGCCATGCACGGAGGCCTCCCCTGAGCCTCCAATTCTCCAGTGGAAAAAGAGAATGCAGGGGGCAAGCAGCCTCCTCCAGCGCTGTGGGCCTCTTTGTGGGAGCTCCTATTCTGATTGTGCCCCATACAGATTGCAGGGGAATCTGTAGGGCCCAGCCACTGGGAATCTGATGGAGAAGAGGGGAGGGACTTGAAACAACCAGTACAGGGATCTTGGTGGACTGATTTCATGCCTTCAGTGCCCAAGCAGTAATCCCACCGTTGGCTTTGCTCATCTGCAGAACCACATTGGGGGTGCACTTTGACCAGGGAACTCAACAGGGTGCAGATTTGCCTGACTACGATCCTCTAACAAGGGGTTTTGCTGGTCCTAGAGTGAGTTTGCCCCCACCCAGGCAAGATGCTGAGTCACAGCCCCACCCATTGTAGAGAGTGCCTTCCAGCCGCATCAGGTGAGAAAGGCTGGTGATAACTCCTGAAAGCTGTGTGGCCCAGCAGCACGGTAGCCCAAAGGGGGTTAGATAGAGCTGACAGTTCCCAGAGCAAAGCCATTACCAGGCGTGGAGTCTTCCTGTGCTAGACACAGACAGGGATTAATTCATAACTGAGGCTTAGTACAGATCTCAGCCCACCCCAGCCAGAGAGTCCATTTGGGAAATTGAGAATAGCCTGCAGCAGCCCCTCCTGCCTAGCCAAGGAGGCTGAGACCTAGCCCCATCCACTGTGGAGGGTGTCTTCCAGCCCCATTTGACCAGAAGGGCTGGTGAAAACACTTGAATGCTGTGCAGCCTAGGGGCACTCAAGCCAAGAGAAGAACAGACAGAGCTAATAGTTTGAAGAGCAAAGCTAGTGGCCCTATTTGGCAAGGGAACTTGAGGTGCAGGTCAGCCTGAGGTAAGACAACAAAGAGCTTTACTGGTTTTAGAGCTACTTCTCTCACTGCACCCAGGCAGAGAATCTAATTCATAGTCCTGTTCACTGCTGAGTACAACCTTCAGTCTGTCCGACCAGGGAACCTAACCAGAGCACACGAGAAACTGCATAGCCCATTCAACAGCCCTATGTAAAATGGCACTTGAACAGAGAGCAGCCTATGGCTTACCTCATCTGCACAGCAAAACTAGTGGCCTTTCCTGGTCAGAAAATTGTGTATCTGGAAAACAGTAGGGAGGTTCCTCAAAAAGTTGAAAATAGGGGTGCCTGGGTGGCTCAGTCGTTAAGCATCTGCTTCAGCTTGGGTCATTGTCCCAGGGTCCTGGGATTGAGCCCCACATCAGGCTCTCTGCTCGGTGGGAAGCCTGCTTCTCCCTCTCCCATTCCCCCTGCTTGTGTTTCCTCTCTCACTGTGTCTCTCTCTGTCAAATAAATAAAATCTTAAAAAAAAAAAAGTTGAAAATAGAGCTGCCCTATGACTCAGCAATTGCACTACTAGGTATTTACCCCAAAGATACAAATGTAGTGATCAGAATGGGCACATGTACCCCAATGTTTATAGCAGCAAAGTCCACAATAGCCAAACTATGGAAAGAGCCTAGATGTCCATCAGCAGATGAATGGATAAAGAAGATGTGGTATATATACACAATGGAATATTATGCAGCCATCAGAAAATGAAATCTTGCCATTTGCAACGACATGGATGTAACTAGAGGATATTATGCTAAGCGAAGTAAGTCAATCAGAGAAAGACAATGACCATATGATCTCACTGATATGAGGAATCTGAGAAACAAGGCCGAGGATCATAGGGCAAGGGAGGGAAAAATGAAACAAGACGAAACCAGAGAGGGAGACAAACCATAAGAGACTCAATCTCAGGAAACAAACTGAGCATTGCTGGAGTGGAGGGAGGTGGGAGGGATGGGGTGGCTGGGTGATGGACATTGGGGAGGGTAGGTGCTATGGTGAGCACTGTGAATTGTGTAAGACTGATGAATCACAGACCTGTACTTCTGAAACAAATAATACATTTAGATGTTAATAAAAAAAGAGTTAAAAGAAAAGAAAAAAGAAAATTCAGTGTACACTCAGGCCTGATTTGGACCCCCAAACAATGAGCTGTTAAAGCCCTGAGCTCTGGCCTGCTCCCCTGCCAGGGCAGGGAAGCAAATTCATAGCCCCCTCTATTACTAAATATAGTGTCTAGTCCTAATGATTTAGTAAGCCTAACAAGAGAATTTAGGCAGTCATGGAGCCCATCCTACAGCCACATTTGGGCAGGGAACCAAGCCAGCAGTCCTATCCATCTGTTCTCAGATGGTGGCAAACCATCCCACATCCCTGTCCTCTGAGCTGAACAGTTGCCTTGCCCCAAAATAGACCACAATAGCAGGCCCCACCTGCCCAATTACTGGTAGATACACCCAGAAACCAAAATGGAGATGACCAGTGAAGAACTGTCTCTGCCAAAGCAATCTTATAAAGCCTGAAGGAGGAACCCCATTACTTAAATGTGCAGACACCAATGTAAGGAATCAAGGACACACAAAAAAAGTCAAGTAAATATGATACTATCAAAGGAAACTAATAAAGCTCCAATAACTGACCTTATAGATATGGAGATTTATAAACTGTCAAAAATTCTGAATAATGCTTCTAAGAAAGTTTAGTGAACTACAAGAAAATAGACACATAACTAAACAAAATTAGGAAAACAATGCATGAACAAAATGAGAAGCTTGACAAAGAAATACAATCATCAGAAAACCAAAGCAAACTAAAACATAAATCCTAGAGTTGAAAAATACAATAACTGCCCTGAAGAATTCAAAAGAGAATTTCAAAAGAAGACTTTGAAAAAAGTCACAGAGGATCAAAAGGAAATGAAAAATGAAAAAGAGTACAGAAAGCCCACAGGGATTATAGAACATAATAAAAAGAAACAATATTCACATTATGGGAATTCCAGAAAGAGAAGAGAAAGAGAATGGGACAAAAAATATCCTTAAAGCAATAATGGCTGAAAATTTATCTAACCTGGGGAGAAAAATGGACCTCTGGATCCAAGAGGCCCAAAGGATCCCCAAAAGTTTGAACCCCAAAAGGGCTACACTGAGACACATTATAATTAAATTGTTAAAAGTCAAATACAAAGAAAAATTTAAGAGTAGCAAGAGAAAAGAGAGAAGTTAAATATAAGAGAAACCCATATGACTATTGGTGGATTTCTCAACAGAAACTGTTCAGACTAGGAGAGAATGAGATGACATATTCAAAATATTAAAAGAAAATAACTGTCAACCAAGAACTCTATAGCTGGTGAAGATGTCCTTCAGAAACAAAGGAGACGAACCATGAGAGACTATGGACTCTGAGAAACAAACTGAGGGGGGCACCTGGGTGGCTCAGTCGTTAAGCGTCTGCCTTCAGCTCAGGTCATGATCCCAGGGTCCTGGGATCGAGCCCCGCATCGGGCTCCCTGCTCCGCGGGAAGCCTGCTTCTCCCTCTCCCGCTCCCCCTGCTGTGTTCCCTCTCTCGCTGTGTCTCTCTCTGTCAAATAAATAAATAAAATCTTTAAAAAATTAAAAAAAAAATAAACAAACTGAGGGTTTTAGAAGGGAGGGGGTTGGGGGGATGGGTTAGCCCGGTGATGGGTATTAAGGAGGGCACATACTGAATGGAGCATGGATGTTATACGAAAACAATGAATCGTGGATCACTACATCAAAAACTAATGATGTATATCGTAGGGTGACTAACATAACATAATAAAATAAAAAAACAAAAAACAAAAAAACAAAACAAAAAACAAAGGAGGGATAAAGACTTTCCTTTACAAATAAAAGCTGAGGGAGGTCATGACCACCAGACCTGCCTTACAGAAAATGCTAAAAGGAATTCTTTGAGTGGAAGTAAAAGAACATTAAGTAACATCATAAAAACACAAAAAGATAGCATAAATATCACTGGTAATGGTAAATATATAGTCTTAGATTCTGCAATATGGTAATAGTGATGCATAACTCATAGTTCTAGTTTAAAAGTTAAAAAAATGAATATAGCAAAAATAACCATAAATATAAATTAATTGGTACAAAATACATGTAAATTATAACAGCAATTACCTAAAATGTGAGGGGGAAAAGAAGTAAAAGGGTAAAGTATCTGACTTCTACTGAAGTTAAGTTGCTATTAATTTAAAATAGTGTTAATAAGTTCAAGGTATTTTAGGTAAATCCCATGGTAACCACAAGGGAAAATCTTGTAGTAATTACACAAAAAAACTTGATAAAGCAGTCAAAGCATACTGATACTAAAAGGCATCAAAACACAAGGACAGCAGGATGAGAAACAAGGAACAATGGATCTACAAAACAACCAAAAAAGTAACAAAATGGCAATAGTAAGTCCTTACCTATAATAATCACTTTAAATATAAATGGATTAAATTCTCCAGTCAAAAGACAGAATGGCTGAATGAAAACAGCCAAGATCCAGCAATATGCTGCCTACAAGAGATTAACTTTAGTCTTAAAGACACACGTAGACTGAGATTGAAGAGAGAAAAAGACATATCAAATAAATGCTAACAAAAACAAAGAGTCAGGGGTAGCTACACTTATAGCAGAAAAAGGACTTTAAACTAAAAATGATAAGAGATAAGGAAGATCATTATGTAATGGTAAAGGGATCAATATCTCAAGAAGATACAACAATTATCAATATTTATGTGCTCAACATTAGAGCACCTAAATATATAAAGCAAAAACTAACAGAGCTAAAAGGAGAAATAAGCAGTAATTAATAATGGTTGGGGACTTTAATGCCCCACTCTCTACCACGAACAGATCATCCAGACAGAAAATCAACAAAGAAATAGCAGATTTAAAAAATAACAAACGAAATGGACCTGACTGACATCTACAGAACATTCTATCCAACAACAGCAGAATACACATTCATCTTATGCGCACATGGAACATTTTCTAGGATAGACCATATGTTAGGTCACAAAATAGGTCTTAGCAAATTCACAAAGACTGAAATCAGACCAAATATCCTCTCTCATCACAATGGCATAGAACTAGAAATCAGTAACAAGAGGAAAACCGAAAAAATTCAAGAACACATGGAAATTAAACAACACTGTCCTGAATCACCAATGAATCAAAGAAGAAATTAAAAGGGAAATAAAAAAAATTTCTTAAGACAAACAAAAATGGAAACACAACATACCAGAACTTATGGAGTACAGCAAAAGCAGTTCTAAGAGAAAGTTTATAGCAATAAATACCTACATTAAGAAGCAAGAAAGATCCCAATAAACAACTTAACTGTATGCCTTAAGTAACTAGAAAAAGAAGAAGAAACTGAGCCCAAAGTTAACAAAAGAAAGAAAATAATAAAGATTAGAGCAGAAAAAAGTGAAATAGAGTGCAGGGAAAAAAGAGAAAAAATTAACCAAACTAAGATTTGGTTCTTTAAAAAGATGAACAAAATTGACCAACCCTTAGATAGACCATTCAAGGAAAACAGAGAAATGAACCAAATCAACAAAATTATAAATGAAAAAGAAGACCTTACAACATATATCACAGAAATACAAAGTATCAAAAGAGGCTGCTATGAACAACTATATGCCAACAAACTGGATGACCTAAAAGAAAGGGAAGAATTCTTAGAAACATGTAATTTACCAAGACTGAATCAGGAAAAAATAGA
Source organism: Mirounga leonina (assembly GCF_011800145.1). Taxonomy (NCBI): domain Eukaryota; kingdom Metazoa; phylum Chordata; class Mammalia; order Carnivora; family Phocidae; genus Mirounga; species Mirounga leonina. The sequence goes on along the minus strand of NW_023270807.1, from coordinate 98,395,687 downwards.
AAATTTGAATAAATCAATGAAAAGTCAGGAGATTAAATCAGTAATCAAAAGTCTCCCAATGAAAATAAGCCCAGGACTGGATGGCTTTTACCAAACATTCAAAGAAGAATTAAAAAGCAATCCTTCTCAAACTCTTCCAGTAATTTGAAGAGGAGGGAATACTCTTAAACTCATTTTATGAGGCCAGCATTATCCTGATACAAAAACCAGAAAGAGACACTACAAGGAAAAAACAAAACAGAAACAAAAACTACAGGCCAATATTCCTGGTGAATATAGGTGCAAAAATTCTCAGTAAAATGCTAGCAAACTGAATTCAGCAGCACATTAAAAGGATTAGTCCAACATGATCAAGTGGGATTTATCCCTAGGATGCAAGTGTTATTTAACATACATAAATCAATCAATGTGCTACATCATATTAACAGAATAAAAGAAAAGAATCATCTGATCATCTCAATAGATGCAGAGAAAGCATTTGACAAGATTCAAACATCCAATCATGATTAAAATCTTAACAAGTTAGGCATGGAAGAACTATGTCAACATAGTTAGAGGCCACATATGATAAGTTCTCGGTTAACATCAGAGTCAACAATAAAGGATAAAAGCTTTTCCTTTAAAATCAGAAACAAGACAAGGGTGACCACTCTCAACACTCCTATTCAACAAAACATTGGAAATCCTTGCTAGAGCAATCAGGCCAGAAAAAAAAAAAATAAAAGGTATCAGAATTTGAAAGGAAGAAGAGAAATTATCTCTATTTGTAGACAAGGTGATTTTATATATAGAAAATCCTAGACTCAACCAAAAAACTGTTTGATCAACAAATTCAATAAAGTTGAAGGATACAAAAGTAACATACAAAAATCAGCAGCATTTCTATATACTAACCAACAAAATTTCTGAAAAAGAAATAAATTATCCCATTTATAATAACACTGAAAACAGTAAAATACTTATAAATTTAAGGAAGTGAAAGATCTCTATGCTGAAAACCACAAGACATTGATGAAATAAATTGAAGAAGACACAAATAAATGGAAAGGTACCCTGTGTTCATGGATGCAACTTAAAACCACCATTAGATATCACCTCACACCTCTTAGAATGGCCGTCGTCAAAAAGACGAGAGATAACAAATGCTGGTGAGGATGCGGAGGAAAGGAAACCCTTCTGCATTGTTGGTGGGACTGTAAATTGGTGCAGCCACTATGGAAAACAGTATGGAAGATCCTCAAAAAATTAAAAACAGAACTACCATATGATCCAGCAATTCCACTTCTGAGAATATATACAGAATTCACGAAAACACTAACTCAAAAAGATATCTGCACTCCCATGTTGATAGCAGCATTTAGAATAGCCAAGACATGGAAACAACCTAAGTCTTCATCAATGGATGAATGGGTAAAGAAGATGTGAGATACACACACACACACACTCTGGAATATTATACTGACATAAAAAATGAGGAAATCCTACCATTTGTGACAACATGGATGGACCTTGAAGTCATTGTACTAAGTGAAATGAGTCAGATAGAGAAAGACAAATACTATATGATTTCACTTGTATGTAGAATCAAGGATGGGGCATGGGGATTGGGGGAAAGTGGTCAAAAGGTATAAACTTCCAGTTATAAGAGAAGTAAGCACTAGGCATGTCATGTACAACACAATGACTACAGCGAACACTGCTGTATGACATATAGAAAAGTTGTTAAGAGAGTAAATCCTAAGAGTTCTCATCACAAAAAATTTTTCCCTCTTCTTTTCTTTTTATAAGAAGATGTATATTAGCTGAAACTTTTTTAGGATTTATTTATTTATTTGAGAGAGAGAGAGAGTGGGGGGGTAGGAAGGGCAGAGGGAGAGGGAGAGAATCTTTTTTAAAATTTTATTATGTTATGTTAATCACCATCCATTACATCATTAGTTTTGATGCAGTGTTCCATGATTCATTGTTTGCGTATAACACCCAGTGCTCCATTCAATACGTGCCCTCTTTAATACCCATCACCAGGCTAACCCATCCCCCCTCCCCTCTAGAACTCTCAGTGGGAGAGAGAGAATCTTAAGCAAGCTCTACACCCAGTATGGAACCCAATGCAGGGCTCGATCTCATAACCCTGAGATCATGACCTGAGCCAAAATCAAGAGCCAGACGCTCAACTGACTGAGCCACCCAGACACTCCAGTTTTCATATCTTGATAAAAATTTTAAAAAGCAGAATTCTGGAGGCTAGGAAAGAAACTGAGGGTTCTAGAGGGGAGGGGGGTGGGAGGATGGGTTAGCCTGGTGATGGGTATTAAAGAGGGCACGTTCTGCATGGAGCATGGGGTGTTATGCACAAACAATGAATCATGGAACACTACATCAAAAGCTAGGGCGCCTGGGTGGCTCAGTTGGTTAAGCGACTGCCTTTGGCTCAGGTCATGATCCCGGGGTCCTGGGATTGAGTCCCACATCGGGCTCCCGGCTCAGCAGGGAGCCTGCTTCTCCCTCTGACCCTCTCCTCTCTCATGCTGTTTCTCTCTCGCTCGCTCTCTAATAAATAAATAAATAAAATCTTAAAAAAAAAAAAAGCTAATGATGTAATGTATCATGATTAACATAATAAAAGAAATTCTCAAAAAAAAAAAAGGGAAAGAAGATGTGAAAGACAATGCCTGGAAATAACTGCCCTGCCCCCCCCCCCCCATCTCTAGTAAGATAAGTGGCCATTTGCGGTTCTGGCTCCTTCGATATTGTTACCCCTTCTTATGCATGGGTCTTATCACGAAGTAGAGTTGGAATGGTGAACTAGGAACTATTCATCAATAGCCTCTACTCCTTAAATATTTTTTTTTTTTTTAAGATTTTATGTATTTGCGAGAGAGAGAGAATGAGAGACAGAGAACATGAGATGGGGGAGGGTCAGAGGGAGAAGCAGACTCCCTGCCGAGCAGGGAGCCTGATGTGGGACTCGATCCCGGGACTCCAGGATCATGACCTGAGCTGAAGGCAGTCACTTAACCAACTGAGCCACCCAGGCGCCCCTACTCCTTAAATATTAAGCTAAATACATAGACAATAACATGGTATAAGTGTTTAAAATGCCAAGGTGTCATGTGAATATCAACAAAATGGTGCAACATGTAACCATGCCAGCATTTTGGTCCTCTGTTCGTAGTTTATTTTTCTCTTGATCATCCAGTTAATTCCATGACCCATAATCACAAACATGGTTAGAAGCTATGTTTTGTGGCAGAAATGTAGACAACACATTTGTTCCTGTGGCATTACAAAAAATGTGACCTATTTGGAAACAATAATGATGACCTTTAGGTAAGGATATTCATTTTCAATTCTGATGGCTCTATTAAAAGTAATCTTCAAGGACATAATTAAAAGGGACAAACCTAGTAACGGGCCTGACTCCCTCTCTTTCTCCCTCCCTCCATCCCTCTCTTTTCCTTTTTCACTTCTTCCCTCCTCCCCTCCTTCTGTTCATCTATCAGTAGAGAGAGAAATGCCAAATAGGATCCAAGGGGCTTGAAAGCCACAGGGAGAATGTGAATTTCTATCCTGCAGGAGACGAGCACAACCCAGGGTACAGCCCAGCCTCTTCTCCAGGAGGGCTGTCTTGGAGTCCTTGCCTGATAACCAGCTGCTCAGGAGTGTAAATTTGGAGGCATCTAAATTCACAGTTTCTAGTTAACTTTATAGATGATTTGCAGAGGAAGGAGAATCAATATTTGGGCACCTCCAAATGCGAGGTGCTAGTTTTATTTAAAATAAATCACATCCTAAGCAGTTTTCTTTTCTTTTTTTTTTAAATTTTTTATTGTTATGTTAATCACCATGCATTACATCATTAGTTTTTGATGTAGTGTTCCATGATTCATTGTTTGTGCATAACACCCAGTGCTCCATCCTAAGCAGTTTTCTAATCATTTGTGTGAAAAGTGGGTTAAATCAATTTAGGAAAGCCTACCGACTTGTTATTTGGCCAAACTCAGAACTCATATCAGTCTGTACATTCACTAGTCCTGATTTTCAAGTCTGGCTTGACAAACAAGTAATTTTTAAATATTTTTATATTTTAGAGATATGAGAGGAGGATAAGGTATATTATCATAACATCAGCAAGGATTTTCATTCTCCCTAATTTCTTTGTAATTTATGACATATCTGTTTCCCAAAAGGACTGAAGAAGTCATTTTTCCTCTTCTTGTGTACATAGATTAAAAATTATCTGGATATATTTGCAGGTAAGATGGACACAGTTTATGGGAGAATACTATTCAAGAATATGATTAATATTTTAGGGGTGCCGGGCGCCTGGGTGGCTCAGTTGGTTAAGTGACTGCCTTCGGCTCAGGTCATGATCCTGGAGTCCCGGGATCGAGTCCCGCATCGGGCTCCCTGCTCGGCAGGGAGTCTGCTTCTCCCTCTCCCACTCCCTGTTTGTGTTCCCTCTCTCGTTGTGTCTTTCTCTGTCAAATAAATAAATAAAATCTTAAAAAAAAAATATTTTAGGGATGCCTGGGTGGCTCAGTTGGTTGAGTGTCCAACTCTTGATTTTGGCTCAGGTCATGATCTCAGGGTTGTGAGACTGAGCCCCACATTGGGCTCCATGCTCAGTGGGGAGTCTGCTTGAGATTCTCCCTCTCCCTCTGCCCCTCTCACCCCCATGCTTGCTCGCTCTTTCTCTCTCAAATAAATAAATAAATCTTAAAAAAAATAATGTGATTAATATTTTAATAGCAACCAAAGAGGACATAGTTGGGCTGGCACTGAGCTCTCTGAGGCCTTCCTTAATGACCTGGGTGAACGAGGCAAATGCTGTCTCCTCCTCCACACGATTTGGGCAAGATTCCCTATCACCTTGCCAGCTAGAGAAGTTATCACAAGCGACTTGCCCCTATCACAGAGTCATGTGTGGCCGGGCCCAGAGCACGAGCCCTTGACCCTCCGCCCATGTCCTGAACTCCTGTGAAACACTGCCTCACGAATAGCTTCATTCAGAGATGAACAAATTTTATTTATTTTTATTTTTTTGATTTTCATTTTTTAAAAGATTTTATTTATTTATTTGACAGAGTGAGCAAGCACAAGCAGGGGGGAGTGGCAGGCAGAGGGAGAAGAAGCAGGCTCCTCGCTGAGCAGGGAGCCGGATGCGGGGCTCGATCCCAGGACTCTGGGATCATGACCTGAGCCAAAGGCAGAGGCTTAACCAACTGAGCCACCCAGGCGCCCCGAGATGAACAAATTTTAAAAAGAACATTTTGAGGGGAAAATAGCAAGAACAAATATACGGTGTTTTGAAAGAACTACCTGGCCAGGTGCAGGGAGCCTGAAAACAATCTTGAGGTAAAAGTGCACCTACTGTCAACCTACTACACACAGCTGTATGGCAAGTGCTGGAGAGAAATGAGACCATAACGGGTGCAGACATTCATCCGTTCACTGGATCATTTGGAAAAGTGTACTTTCACTGTGCTAATTGCCTGGGAAACCAAGGTGGGTAAATGGCACCTTGCTCTCAAGTAGCTGAAAGTCTAATGAACAGAGATGCAAATAAACAGTCATCACATAACATTAAAGGCTGAAATAAAGCACATGGGCAGAGGAGCTGGGCAGGGCACTGCCAAAGAGGTGACGTGTGAACCAGGTCTTGAATGAAAGAGGAATTTTCCAGATATAGATAAGGAAAGGGAAGGGAGAGAGAAAAGATCCAGCGTTGGGATCATGTTTATTACGCATGTGGTTATTCAGTGGCGAAAGGTCTTTAAAGTCAAGCTCAAGGTTTGAGGATACACCGCCTCCTTGCAGAATTTTTTTTAGCAAGGTAGTGACCGTGATTAGGTCTGAGTTTTGGGAAGAGCTCCCATAGCAGTGCGGTGAATGGCAGAGAGATAGAAACACACAGAGGTGGGTCAGCTTTTCAGGAGACAAAGGAGTCATCTGAGTAGTCAGGGCTGAAGCCTGAATTAAGTCTGGGGAACAGGGTCCTGAAAGCTTATTCTAAGCATATGCATTTGCATCACAATTTGCTGAGTAGAGTTCTGCATAGCTCTATGTAGAAAGAAAAAAATTGCCAAAATAAGAGATTTAAGCTGAAATGTTCATGTGTTTTTAGATTACATATGTGGTTTTCAGTGCAGTTCAGAGAACCATGCATTCCTTCTTTCTTTTCTACTGTACTTTTCTGAGCTCAATTCCTCATCAGCAAAATGATGGTAATCACAGCACCTTCCTCATGAGAAAGAACGCGGTGGAGGGGGGAGGTAAGTGCTTAGCACAATGGAAGGCCCACTTTAGCCACTCAATAAATGTTAGCTCTGGTTATGTTCGCTGCACATTTACTTTAACTGGCTTGTGTGCGCATGTGTGTGGTGGGTAGGGGTGTATGTGTGGGTGCACGTGCATGCACACCTGTATGTCTGCATGTATGTGTTTGTGTGGTGGCTATGAGTGTTGTGGGATGCATGTGTGCATGAACCTGTGTGTGCTGGGCCCCCAGATTCTTGTTTGTAACTCCACTGCATTCCTTAGTTTCAAAAATTTCCTAGACAATCTTTTATTGGACTATTTCTGGTAGCCAAGCCACTTAAAGCATGAAATCTTTACTTCCTGAAGACCAAATTTAAGAAATAAAGAAACCACAGGAAAGAGGGAAGAATACCATATTCTGATGGCACTGAAGAGTCGTTTGTCTTTAACTTGGATCCTCCTTTGTCAGTAGATTTTCTTTATTCATTTGAGAGAGACAGAGTGAGCGCACAGGAGGCGGGGAGGGGCAGAGGGAGAAGCAGACACCCTGCTAAGCGGGGAGCCTGACTTGGGGCTCGATCCCAGGACCCAGAGATCATGACCTGAGCCGAAGGCAGATTCTGAACCGACTGAGCCACCCAGGCACCCTGAATGGACATTCTTGCCCTCATCCTTGAAAAAACTGCTATAGGTGTAAATACTTTCTATATTTAGGGGAATGATCCCAATCAACCACTCCACAAAGAAAAAGAATTTAACAAAAGGATCCGTGAAAGAAATAATGACTTTCAATCTTTGATGGGGAAGTTTTATAACATCAAACTTTTTCTCACTATTTTTCTAAGATATTCTTAGAAGCAATAGTGAAGTTACTCTGTTGTTCAATTCCCTTATCAAAACACCTCTCCCTTCTGTTTGAAATGTGGGAAATGAATGATAAGCATCTTATATGTTAATCCTATCTCCCTTGAGCATCTTTTTCCATTAAAAGGATTTATTTAACTCTGAATAAGCCAGCAGTTATCTAGGTAGATTGAGTGTGCTATTAGAAGTCACCTCTCCAAAGTGGTGTTTCACCATATTTATGGTGCGCCACTCTCTAGCACTTGCTCATTTTCCCTAAGGCCGCATTGAGTCATGGAGAGAGAGGGAGTTCTTGGTGGCCGGGAGATCCAGGTTCAAATTGCAGCTTTGCTACCTGGTAGGTGTTTGATCCTGGACAAATGACTTTACCTTCATTCACATTGTAAAATGTAGAAATACTACTTAGCTTTTAAACTACTTTAGGAGGTTCAAAAATGAATGTATAAAACATCTTATCACATTACCCGGTACAGTAGAAGCTCTGTTATCGCAGCCGTAACTAACCCGCAATCCTGCCAATATTTCACGTGGTGGAAAGTACTGTGTCTTCAGGAGTTCACATAGCTTATACATAGTGTATATGGTGATGCACAAGGTGGCGTCCAACAACCTCCATTCACTGGAATTCTTAATTACACACCAAACAAGTATTTAGAAACATCCCTTCCCATGACTTCATATAGGTAAGGACTTGCATTAGCTATACCACTTGCATCCTGCAGGGTGTTATGCAAAAATGAGAACTAGAGGTACAGACAGAAATTTACTCAGCAGAGGTGCTAATAGAAGACTTGGAAAACCATAGGCATCTTCAAAGTTCAAACAACATAAAAATAAGCGACCACAAAATTCACTGCAAGCAGAGTGCTACTTGCCTTATTTAGGCAACACCCAGGCGGACGCACTGTATCCTCGCAGTAGCACTCTTAGCAAGGCGCCAGGAGCTTTTGATCACAATGCTGACATTTCTTCAGTGAAAGGCACTTGACTTTGGAAATGATTCTCCCAGAGGAAGGACAATCCATGTGTGGTTGGAACCCGCACGCAGAAGGGCCAGCATTTCAGCCCCAGCCAGTCTCTCTGTTTGGGTTTATGCTTTGATCTAATAGCGGCTCAAGTTCGGTGATCCCTTCTGAGCACTGCCTGGGGTGGTATTTGGGCCGGCCAGCACGCTTCCTATAAATCACCACTTAAAAAGCTAGAGAGTATAGACCGTCCCTTCCACCCAAAGAAATCCACAAATCAAAGAATAAAAGAAATACAGCTACATAATAAACCAACCATCCGCTTAGTTCAGGGTAGATTAGAAGGAGAGAAAAAAGGAAATTTTAATGAAGACCTTTAGTTCAGGGCAGGGCCCTTGGGCTTTCCCCTAGCCAGCGCAGCAGCTGTAGGAGGCTGAGGGCTTTGGGTTTTCTGTAATGCTTCCTCCAAACAAACAAGAAACGTCTAATCTTCCCATGGAGCGAACATGCTCAGCAAGCAACAAAAGCAAACTGAGATGAAGACATTCTTCAGGCTACCTTTCTTACAGACACTCTTAGGTCTGTAATCCTCAAATCAAACACTTCTTTCTCATGTTTGCCTCCCCAGGTAGCTGTAAAGACAGTGGACCGAGCCCCAGGACTCCTTCCAAGTTTACTGTGGGATACTGGGGGAAGCCGGCCTCATAGAGAATCTAAACCGTCCCAAGCAGACTGTGTCAATGCATTTTGCATCCCCCTAAATAACCCCCAGCTGGGATCAACACGTCTAATTCGTAAAATCGAGCAGCTGCTTCCCTGATGGTACACACAATTCCCATTTACGATGGTTCTGCCTCACAAACGAGCAAGCATCCCCTTCTCATCGATGGCTGAAGAAAGTCTTTGGTTGGGACAGGGCAAAATGTTCTCGTCATTTGAATCCAACTTTGCCTATAGCCTCAAACACCATTCTGTCTCCAACAGCTTCTGCCGGGTTGAAGCAGGAAGGTTAAGAACTAGCCGCAGGCTCCTCTCTGTTGATTTGCAGGTGGTCACTTGAGAGAGGCCTCATCTTAATTAAGTCAAAATCCCTTCATCAATGTAGTTGTCCTTGACCGAGTCAGCCCCAAGCATATGGTTAGGCTACCTAGGTTTTTACTGTAAGCTGTGTCTTAAAAGGAAGCCTCTTAGAGGTACAGAGGACTGCCCTTTTGTCTCTAAAATTGACTGATTATTTCAGCGCTGAGCAGAATAATTGCGCGAAGCTGTAGGAATCATACAAACAACATGCCATTTGGACAAAGTTAGACAGCCCTGAGAAGTGTGGCTTTGAAGAAGAAAACATTGGGTGCATTTATTTAAATAACACTTTCTTTTCTAAATGGTATGTAGTTCTGAGACATCCTATGAATTATTTCCATTTATAAATGAAGAATTTGAAGAGGCCAACTAGACCTGCTTCTGTGTCAGCCATGTTGGGTTGGACATAGGCCCCTTGCCCCTGTGAGAAGACCAGTAGCTGCCACTTCAGTCTGGTGGCAGGCTCAGCAAGACTCAGTCGGAGACCTTCAGTTGCACTCAGGTTGTTTGCTTCAGCAAGTCTTCCTGGCCTTCCTGTCATTAGCCACCCCCTGCCCCCCCCCGCCCCCCCCACCAGAGCAAAGGGTTTCCCGAGAAATCTAATACCCAATCCAAGGGAACATCCCTTTGGAAAAGATGCCACAATTTGAGCCACTGGGACACTGTCAATTAACAATTTCCAGGGACTGTGTAGACACTGATGTCAAATTGGTAGTTTAAAATGGGCCACCTTGAGAGTATTTGCACAATGGAAATCAGTAAATACTACAAATTAGAGCCTCTCTCTCCCCTCAAAAGCCAGATGTTCAACAAGTAACAACGCACCGTGGACAAAAATATATCAAATGAGATAAAGCCAAAGGGAGCCATAATTCAGCCCGAGACACTCAGTACCACACCTGCTTGAGGGAAAAACCAGAAAGTTCCTTTACAACACAACAAACAAAAAAGACAGAGATGACCAGGTCAGTCCACTTTTTATTCTTTTTTTTTTTAATTTTATTTATTTATTTGAGAGAGAGAGAGAGAGAGAGAATGAGCACACAAACAGAGGGAGCTTTAAGCAGAGGGAGAAGCAGGCTCCCCGCTGAGCAAGGAGCCCGATGCGGGAGTTGATCTCAGGACCTTGGGATCACCACCTGAGCCGAAGGCAGACACTTAAATGACTGAGCCACCCAGGTGTCCCCACTTTTTATTCTTGGTATTGTGCATTTAGGCTTTCTTGCTATCTACCTACCTACCTACCTATCTATTTTCACATAAGTAAACAATGAAGACATTATCATTGCAAACAACTGAAATAATACAGTTGTATAAGGAATAAAAAACAAAAGATCTTTTTCATCCACCCTACCTCATTTACCCTGTCCTCAAGATAAGTATTCATTAGCTTCAGGTACCTCTTCTATTTTGTAAACTCATACACATATATATGAACGTAAACATATTTTCACACACATACATGTATATACACATACGTATTTGTGTGTACTTTTCTGCATTTTGTATTTTCATAAAATCTAGTCTGCTGAAGGTATTCCAAGACTCTTCAAACCTGAGATCACCAGACCCCTCCCCAATAACTGACGCTCATTCTCAGGGGGCAGAGATGACTTCTCCTCATTGTGCACTTACTCTGTCGCCATTCATTCTTCAGGATGGGCTTTGACAAGTTGTAATTTATGATAAATACAAACCGGTATTTTTTGGTCACACCATAAAATGCCTACTGTAATGCCATTGATAAACCTCTTTATCTTTCCGAATACAAATTAGAAACAAAGAACTTGAAAACATAATGATGGAGATGATGGACTTAATATGTAAAAATCAATTATTTTGAAATATTTGAGGCTGACTTCATGTAAATAGTTCATAAAATTGGTTTTGTTTATTGATGTTTCAGGAAAACAGCTGTATATTTGAAATGTCAATGATATTATTGAAACATCTAATGAATTACCTGGATTAAAGTAAGATTATTATCTCATATGATATAATTCATGGAAAGTACTTTAAGAACTGCGATATGCTATACAAACAGTAGCTATTGGTGTCATGCATAAAAAGAGACATTTGTTCTCTCTTCTTTGCATAAAAATATTATTAAATGGGCTATATATCAAGCACACATTGTTTATGCTTTGACACATGTTTCACATGATTTTCTCCATGTAAATGTTTATTCCTCACTCACTGAGCAATTGTTATGCATTATGCATAAGCCTTCATTTTCGATATTCAGATATTTTAGAATTTCTGTATATAATTTAAATCCTCTCCATATAAAGGACTATCAATATATTTCAGTTAAATACTGCTAATTCTCAGGTTATTTAAGATGGCAAGCAATTGGCTTAGCAAGAACAATCCAGAATGACTGATAATGCTGCGCACACAGGGACTTTGCAGGCCATGCCATGTCTTTCCATTATGAATCTGAATAATCAAGCATTATGCTAAGACTGATTATTTCCCTAGGGGCACGTGAAGTCCCCTGGCTGGCACATATCTTCATTTCCTTCTAGGCTCTTCTGTGTTTGGCATAATACAACCCACTAAACACTATTAAATGAATAGCTGCAAAGGTAAATGAAAACAGTAACCAAACCATGAAAGGTACTGAAGTCCATTCAAACACGTCGGTACGCTTGACATTTCTTTTATTCACAGGCTGTTTCCTAAATGTCCAAATGACCACTAAGCACTAGTTACACATCAGCATGTTGCTAGTGGCATCCACATTTAATGTCAAAATAGCCACTTCTAAATCTTCAAACAGTGTGGCAGGTGTAGATGCAAATCTCATAGCCTTAGGAGGTTAAAGCAAGCGTTGATTTGATAGACTGAAGTTTATGCCTTTTTCTCCTTTTAAATAAGCTCACTCTTTTGGTAGCGAGCACTTAGGGGGTTCCCCAAATATTTGCAAACATTTCTGTCAGATAGCATCACCATCACCATATGATTTAAACAAGCATGTATTCATCACACTTAAACCAGATGTCATCTGAGTAGATGAGAAATGAATCATTTGCTCCTGACAGCTTGTTTATTTCTGGCAACACTTTCCAGCAGGGATTGTCTAAATTCACAACACACTTTCCTCATCTCTAGACCCTGGAATGGAAGTCCCAACTGCTGGAGGAAAAGCCTTTCTTCAGGGTGGTGCTCTTTAAAAACAGACTCCCTTCCCCCTCAGATCAAGAGATGTGTAGCAAGAAAAGAGATGGGGTCTTAGAGATTGATGCTCTCTTTGTGGCATAAGAATGATGATAATTCTGTTACTATTACCACCTTCCATTCCAACCTGAAGGATCAGTCCTGTTCATGAAAGAACAGCACCCAGTAACTAAAATGTGCTAGGAACGCTGCTAAGCATTTTCCAAATATGATCTCACTTAATCCTTACAACTGGAGACTTCGGTATCTTCCCTCTGAATACAGAGCTGAGAAAACCAAGGTATGGGGAGGACCTAGGTAAACTGCTCAAGGACTCTCAGGGAATAAGCGAGAGGTAAATCAATGATCTAGCAAAGCCTCTGTTAGACTGTGGGCTTCTCAGGTTTTGGGCCAACAAGCTTAAGCTCTCTGAATCTCCTCTTCTTTATTTGTGGGACTAGGGTGTTGGGCAGTGGGAATAACTAAGGGTCTTTCTAGTTTCTAGTTTTCGAGTTCTAAAAAGAATGTAAGCATTTCCCAACACCTGTAAAACAATTCCTACAATATTTATCATTCGCAAACATTTGTCCCCTAGGTACTGTAAGTGGGCAGGAGGTCAACTTTTCAATAAATAAAACTTTTTGTTTTGTTTATTTACAACTCTTAGGTAAGAGAATGGATTGCAAAAGCCTTTTAGTGCAAAAGCCCTGAAGAATAAAAGACATTTGTAAATTTCCTTTGGGGGGAAGGTTAGGCCAAATGAATAGAGAAAGGTTATGTATATATCTGTGCCATGGAGAATTATCACTAGGGGCACCTTACAGCTCCCAAGGCAACTGAGTGGCTTAAAATAATGATGGTTCTAATAATGAGGATAAAGAGGAGGAGGGAGATGGTGAAGGAATGATTGGTGAGTACTGCCATTCTGCAATATTAAAGTCCTTTTGATAAATCCTATAGATCTGGGCCAGCTCCTGGGTTGGAAGGTCATGATTCAAATGGCAAGAGGAACTGCTATGTCAACTTTAAATGATATCTCTCCCTGCCACAGGCCTAGGAGGAGGTGGCATTTAGAGAAAAATATCAACTATCACTGATGCCCTCTGTACTTACATCACCTGCTTCTCTCTCTCCAGGATATGGAGGTAAGGATATGAAGATGAGAGAGCCTAAGCTGCACAAAGTTGGCTGGTGAATGAGAACACCTCCTAAGAGCTATACCACAGATAAGGGAAATGACCCTTTTTCAGGGCTTATTCCAATTTAATTCATTTCCATCCCACTATTATGTCATGGGTTTTAGAATGCTCCTCCTTTTTCACATTCAACCAAGATTATACCCTCCTCCCACTTTGGGGGGGGTGGGATATCCCCTTATGGGAATAAATTGCTGATAATCAGAAATTTCTCTTTTTCTTTCTTTTCTTCTCTTTCCCTCCCTCCTTCCTTCCTTCCTTCCTTCCTTCCTTCCTTCCTTCCTTCCTTCCTTCCTTCCTTCCTTCCTTCCTTC